>NC_133326.1:262278802-262639635 GCF_042186555.1 Aquarana catesbeiana
ATCAATTTTATTGATGCAAAAGACAAATCATAGGTAATACGTTGAAGCACAATAAAAAATAAAAAAATAACAAAGACAATAGGGTCATGAGTTTGCAGTAAGACAATTAATCTCAGAAATATTCCTCGACTAGTTTTGCGGATGAAACCGCTTCGTCAGGAGGGAATCTGAAGATAGCAAGTTCTGACTAAACAGTCTAAACCTAACAATACAGAAAAAGTACAATGAGATTACACAGAAAAAATATAAAATTGAAAATTGATAATAATATTGCAGCATCAGAGATCAACAATGTAATAAATTGGGGGGGGAAAGGGACAAGTCTGCTTACCCATGTCCCAACAGACCCCGAGCGCTGGGCTCCTCCACCCCAGGTAATCTCTCATTGTACTTTTTCTGTATTGTTAGGTTTAGACTGTTTAGTCAGAACTTGCTATCTTCAGATTCCCTCCTGACGAAGCGGTTTCATCCGCGAAACTAGTCGAGGAATATTTCTGAGATTAATTGTCTTACTGCAAACTCATGACCCTATTGTCTTTGTTATTTTTTTATTTTTTATTGTGCTTCAACGTATTACCTATGATTTGTCTTTTGCATCAATAAAATTGATCACATTTTTATATTATTGATATATTCTCTATATTGTTCTGTGTACTGTACCGTAATAGTCCAATACGCCCCCCATTTTCTTGGTCGCCTGACTGGGGATCAGGCTCCCAATTTTGCCTAATTATTCATTCCTGGATGATGGTACATGTAACCTTGTTTACCTCATTATTTTACTATAGAGGCCACACTATTAATTGTATACATTGGGTGGATAACACACCCGGCACCTATGTTGAGTGGGAGCGATTGGTGAGCCATTGGAGTGGACATGGCTAATGGTTTGCCCTCCACTTCCCGGGCCCCAATCACCCCACCCTTCATTTTTTTACCCCTATCGGCCTCTTTCAACATACTATTACCTGCGTTATATCATTATCGCCTTACAATTATCCCTGATGCTACCCTCCATGACAGACGCCCATTAGGTCGGCTAGACACTAATTATTGGCTACCCGCCCTAGTTTCCACATGATTTACCCAATCTTGTGGTTGTTGTCCCTGGCCCTCCGTTACTTATACACATATCTTATTATGTTGTTGGGTTAAAATGGGTCTATGCCATGTCGGTGATTAGCATCAGTGTTTTAGGGTATTATCAATCCCTAATTTACCTTTCATATGTTATATTATGTCCTTTTTAATTACTTTTATTAATTCAATACGCTTTACCACTGTTTGTATTATCAATTGTTTTCAAGTGCTTTTTTTCTGGGATCTTCTGCTTCCCCTTTATGTTCCATAGCCATAAGCCGGTGCTTGGCCCTCCCCCTATGCTTCTCTGCGGCGACTCGGTGAGATCCCTGGCGGAGGGGTCGGTCTCTGACACAGGGCCGCCCCCCCCTCTTGCACTTGTCCTGGCTGGGACTTTGTCCCTTTCTGCCTCAGGGTAAGTGCGCATGTGCGTGGACGCGATTTCCTCGCGCGCGCGCTGTGTGGGACCTCTGACCTTGTGACGCCATGCGCCGGCGCTGTCCGGCGTGTGGTCAGCGTCATTGGGTTGGGAGCTATATATAGCAGGCTCAGCCTGTTTGTTGACGGTCGGCTCCTGGTTCGGGGGATCGTGCATCATGGCCACAACCTTGTAAGTTAGAGGGGATTTTTATTCTATCTTCTACTCTAGTCCTGTACTCCTGGGCACCAGCAGTGGTTATATCCTAACCTTGCCTTCCCCTCTAGATATTCCAGGCATGGGCGAATACGTTTCAATATGCCTCCGCCTGTTACCCGTTTTATAAGCTACCTCTTTTTTGGCCCGGCACGATACCGACTCCTTCTAGAGGACACTCTCTGGCACCCTCATATGTTTACATCAACATCAGGTAATTTTGCCCCTACTATTTCACACCCCACCATCTGCCTCCCCTTCCCTTTACCGCTACCATCCCTGGTTTCCCTCCTTCCCTTTCCTTCCTTCCTTCCTTTTTCCTTCCTTCCCCCCCCCCCTTTTTTTCCTCCCTTTCTCCCCCCCTTTCCTTCCCCCCCCTTTTTTTCCTTCCCCCCCCTTCCCTCTTCCTCTCTTTCCTTTCTCCCCCCCCCCCCTTTTTCCCTTTTCCCCCTTCCCCCCCCCCTTGTTTACCCTCCCCCTAGGTTCTTCTTTCCCACGTCTCACTTCCACTCTTGGTTTTAATTTCATCACTCTTCTGCCTTATTCACCCCCCTTCACCTTATCTAACACTATCCCACCTGCCTACCAGTTTCTTCGGTTGTTGTCTCACATTCCCATGCACTATTTTCACCTAATGTGTGTATTACGTAATTCACCCTATCACTCTGCACACTTTCACCTAAGTATCAATTCTTTCTACCATTTATATCACCAGCTCCCCCTGGCAAGCTTACATACCCAACCACTTTATTATTATTTTTATTCTTACTATCCCATCATTTTTTCAGCTCCCCCGGGTCGCCGTGGGAGATTACCTGGGGTGGAGGAGCCCAGCGCTCGGGGTCTGTTGGGACATGGGTAAGCAGACTTGTCCCTTCCCCCCCCCCCAATTTATTACATTGTTGAACTCTGATGCTGCAATATTATTATCAATTTTCAATTTTATATTTTTTCTGTGTAATCTCATTGTACTTTTTCTGTATTGTTAGGTTTAGACTGTTTAGTCAGAACTTGCTATCTTTAGATTCCCTCCTGACGAAGCGGTTTCATCCGCAAAACTAGTCGAGGAATATTTCTGAGATTAATTGTCTTACTGCAAACTCATGACCCTATTGTCTTTGTTATTTTTTTATTTTTTATTGTGCTTCAACGTATTACCTATGATTTGTCTTTTGCATCAATAAAATTGATTACATTTTTATATTATTGATATATTCTCTATATTGTTCTGTGTACTGTACCGTAATAGTCCAATACGCCCCCCATTTTCTTGGTCGCCTGACTGGGGATCAGGCTCCCAATTTTGCCTAATTATTCATTCCTGGATGATGGTACATGTAACCTTGCTTACCTCATTATTTTACTATAGAGGCCACACTATTAATTCTTCTTCAGCTAACTTTTATGTTGTGCTGTGGGTCTACTACACACACACACAATGTTATTGTTGTTAATGTATGTAATGCATTATTGATAAAAATAATCATCCTTTTCAACTCCATGAATTAATTGCTTGGAGTCCCTAAAATGGCCTGATTTTGGCAAATTTTACAGCGCAATGGGGGTTATTTACTAAAGACAAATCCACTTTGCACTACAAGTGCACTGCAAGTGCACTTGAAAAAAAGAAGGAGAGAAGTACCGCCTCTAGTTAAAACTGCTTTATTAAATATGGTAATAAGTACAATATCCACTTACATTTCAGCAAGGAACAGTGCTCACAGTGAGCCGATGGCTAAAAGGCAGGCTGCAGATGGGACACAAGCTGGTGGGGAGCGAGTGAGGGCAGAGAACCAGGATGGGAGCTGCCGCTTGTGCAGGGAAGGAACGGGCAGCTCGCTGAATCAGCGTGTGATGTCAGAGCATGCACAGCGGCCATAGGGTCAAGTGTAGTGATTGGGAATAGACGGGGGAGCCTATATGTGCGTGCACCGGCTACAAAGCAATGCACTAGTGGTTAAAACTACAAGGGCTTTAAGTATGGCATTAATAAATCTAAGTGTAGCAGAATATAATAAGAACATACGTTAGAATTAAAAAATGATACGTTAGGGTTAAAAGGTAACAGTGGCAATAAAATTAAAATAGCAATAATAAGGATACTTAATAAAACTACTTAATAAAAGTGAAAATATGGCTGAGGATTAACTGACGTTCCTAAAAAAACATAACATTAATATACATATGATAGACAGTATCATAATAACAATAGAAGAATCATCATGGTACCAGTATTAAGTGAATGAAATGATTGACAGTTGTAAAATTATTAAAAACAAAAATAACATAGATTAAAATGTAATTAGTTCTAGCAAGATAAAACAGTATATAAGATGTGACCAAAGGTTTTGGCTGGACATCAAACCTCTAGCTGGCAGTTAGATGCACAATATGAAATTATACATGGTAATCTTGTCAAAAAATAGGTTCAATGCTTGCAGGTACCCGCATTCACCATGTTTATAGAGAGGGGTAGAGAAGGAAGCGCCACCTTAGTGTAGTATTAACAAATGATGTTTAATGACACCAGGTAAAAACACACTTACAGGATAAAAACATATAAAAGGCTCATCTGTATAGGTATGTGGTCCTCGGTGTTCCCTCTGATCCTGTGGTGGTGACGCTGCAGGGATGCTGGGCTGCAGAAGGTGGATTGCCAGCCGGGAGCTCCTTCTGTGGCCATCAGGAAAAGACTAGGACCGGCGTGGAGCGCACGTGGAGCGTGCATGACGTCACAGGTCGTCCGTCTGCTTCTGGGTTCGGTATCCAGGGGAGGGATCGTCCAGGGAGGAGGGCTAGCAGGGAGGTTGAGTGAAGGCTATGTGCTCTGAGCCACTGCTCCTTCAATAGGCCTAATAGGGAGGTGTCAGCAATGTGCTTTTATATGGCAGTGCTGTGGGATAACAGGTCCCAGCATCTGTCAAAAGAAAGCACAGCGACACCTGTGGGCGGGAGGGGAACTACAAGGTAACATAATATACACAGAGAAAAAAAAGGAGGTTATATAATAGTAGGTGTCATGAAAACGTATATATCAAGAAGTGCATGGTAGAAAACATGAAGACAATAATATTAACAATAGTAAAAATGGGAGTAATAATGGGGGCAAAAAATTGAGGTAAGTATAAAAAAAAAAAATATATATATATATATATATATATATATATATATATATATACACATACACACATATACATACATACACACATATACATACATACACACATATACATACATACACACACACATATGTGCATATGTAAGCATAAAAGCATAACATAGTAACAATTCCCATGGTGATGATACAAAAGAACCAGAAAATGCAACAGTAAAGATAAAAAAAACAAACAAACAAACAAACAAACAAACAAACAAAAAAAACAAAAAAAAAATAAACAAAAATAAATAAATAAATAAATAAATAAATAAATAAATAAATGTGAAAATGAGAACAAAAATAAAAATACTATAATAAAAATATTAATATTAATAAAAAAAATAAAAATTATTAAAAAAAATATATAAATAAATAAAAACAAAATTAAATAATAATAAAAAAAAAAGAGGAAGGCAAAAAAAAATGGTGAAAAAATTACGGTATAAGAAGTGGACATGGATAAAGCATGCGTATTGAGAAAACACAAGAAACAGGGAAGCACGTATCTGTGCAGGGTTCTTAAAGATATATATATTGTAGCAAGGCTACATCTGTAGGGGTGGTCTCATGAGGAAACGGGGTGGCTTAAAGTAGTGTGTGCACCTTAATATCCTCATTCAACCCCCCAGGTGCTAAAGTGCCCAAAAAGTAGATCCAGTAAGTTTCTTGCTGGCAAAGATGTTTATACTGCTCAGCGGCAGGGTATTTGGCTGGGATTGATTCAATGACCCACACACTGAGGCCAGCTGTAGATTGGCCGTGGTGAGTCAGGAAGTGTTTAGGGACACTGTGGTGGTCACGGCCTTTTTCAATAAAGCGCCGGTGCTCCCCAAAACGTGCCCTTAGGGCTCTGATGGTTCTGCCGACATATATTAGGCCACAGGGGCAGGTGAGGCAGTATATAACGAAGTCAGTTGAACAGTTGTAGAATTCTTTTAGGTATAGTTTTTTCCTTTGACAGTGAAGGTTTTCTGACCGTGTTGTATGAACTGGCAGGTTAAGCAGAAGGGTTTTTTGCATTGATACATCCCTCTGAGGGGTATCAGGGTAAGTGGTGATAAGTTGGGTTGGGTAGGCTTAATTCTACTGGGTGCAATTTTACACTTAATGTTTCTGGATTTTCTATATGCCACTTTAGGTTTGGTATCAACTGTGGTTCTGAGATGAGGGTCTTCCAACAGAATAGGCCAGTGTGAAGCCAGGATCTTCTCCATTTTCTTGTATTTGTCATGAAATTGAGTGATGAAGCGGGTAGGTTGTTTACCAGTGGTAGGAGGACGGTTGGGGCCTGGGGATAGACTACGGTAATGATGGAAGGCCGCATCTATAAGTGGGGTGGGGTATCCTTTGTCTAGGAATTTTTTTGACAAAAGTTGTCCATGGGTGTCATAGTCTGAGTCTCTGGTACAATTCCTTCGAAGGCGGCAGAATTGGCTGCGGGGGATGTTGTTGACCCATCTCGGATTATGGCAGCTATCATAGTGTATAAATGAATTACCAGCAGTAGGTTTGGTAAAGTTTCTTGCATATATAGTTTTGTTGTCGTGGCAAAGCTCGAGGTCTAGAAAGGCCAAAGTGTCAGGGTCAGCAACGTGAGTGAAGGATAGGCCCAAGCTGTTATGGTTGCAGTATTGTTCAAAGGTCATGATGTCATCAAACGTGCCATCCCAGATGATCACTATATCGTCGATGTATCGACCGTAATATATCACGTGGGCGGCGTGGGGATAGTCAGCTGCAAGGTACATATGTTCCCAATATCCCATGGTGAGATTGGCATAACTGGGGGCAAAGTTAGCCCCCATGGCTGTTCCATTGATCTGGAGGTAGTGTGTGCCTTCTGATTCGAAGTAGTTGTGTTTGAGGCAAAAGGTTAATGCCTCAAGAATGAAATTGGCTTGCCGGGGGTTGGTGAGGGGATCATTGGCCAGGAAGTGTTCAACAGCACAGGCTTCCACATCGTGGGGGATGGAGGTGTATAATGATGAGACATCAAGAGAGAGCCACCAGTAGTTCTGTTCCCAAGTGTAAGGCTTCAGCATATCAAGTAGGTGGGGTCCATCACGTATGTAGGAGGGGAGGTTCTGTGCCAGAGGTTGAAGGAATTGGTCAATTCCTTTCTTTTATAATTATTTAATTTTGTTTTTATTTATTTAATAATTTTAACTTTTTTTAAATTAATATTTTTATTATAATATTTTTATTTTTGTTCTCTCATTTTCACATTTATTTATTTAATTTATTTATTTATTTTGTTTTTTTTTTTGTTTGTTTTTTTTTTTTATCTTTACCGTTGCATTTTCTGGTTCTTTTGTATCATCACCATGGGAATTATTATTATGTTATGCTTTTATGCTTACATATGCACATATGTGTGTGTGTGTATATGTATGTGTGTATGTATGTATATGTGTGTATATATATATATATATATATATATATATATTTTTTTTATGCTTACCTCCATTTTTTGCCCCCATTGTTACTCCCATTTTTACTATTGTTAATATTATTGTCTCCATGTTTTCTACCATGCACTTCTTCATATATACGTTTCCATGACACTGACTATTATATAACCTCCTTCTTTTCTCTGTGTATATTATGTTACCTTGTAGTTCCCCTCCCGCCCACAGGTGTCGCTGTGCTTTCTTTTGACAGATGCTGGGACCTGTTATCCCACAGCACTGCCATATAAAAGCACACTGCTGACACCTCCCTATTAGGCCTATTGAAGGAGCAGTGGCTCCGAGCGCGTAGCCTTCTCTCAACCTCCCTGCTAGCTCTCCTCCCTGGACGATCCCTCCCCTGGATACTGAACCCAGAAGCAGACGGACGACCTGTGACATCATGCACATTCCACGTGCTCTCCACGCCGGCCCCTAGTCTCTTCCTGATGGCCACAGAAGGAGCTCCCAGCTGGTAATCCACCTTCTGCAGCCCAGCATCCCTGCAGCGTCACCACCACAGGATCAGAGGGAACACCGAGGACCACATACCTATACAGATGAGCCTTTTATATGTTTTTATCCTGTAAGTGTGTTTTTACCTGGTGTCATTAAACATCATTTGTTAATACTACACTCAGGTGGCGCTTCCTTCTCTACCCCTCTCTCATCCATCACAGAGCCAGCTCTCTGAGGACAGCAGCCGCCTAGCCTACCAGCCTACTTTAACCATTACATTTCCGGTTACCACTTAACCCTTGAACTTCCAGCCTGTCCCCTATGGACTAAGTTGCTCAGCCCTTTATATCTCCTGTTATATATCGACTTGTGTGTTTGCGCGTACAGTTACCAATACACCATGTTTATAGAGCCAACATGTAGGGGGTGTATGGTAGAACAATTATTTTTGGATTGTAGTATTTAGTATTGAGAAAGGGAGGGGACTAAAATGAGGGAATAGTTGAATATGCTCAAATAAGAATATACAACTGGGGATTATAAGATAGTGTTAATCTCCAGTTCCTTGTTTAAACCATTGGGGGCAAGTGTGTCCAAGGTGTATATCCAGAACGTTTCGTGTTCACACAGTTGCGCAAAACATTCTGCTTCGGAGGAGCCCCTGGGTATAGACGCAATGACCCAGACCTGAAGGCCCACTGTAGACTGGGCATGATGTTCCAAAAAATGACGTGGTACGCTATGTTCGTCATTACCCAATTCAACAAGGCGGTGGTGCCTCCCAAACCGTCGCCTTAATGGAAGAATTGTGCGCCCAACATATAGCATCTGGCAAGGGCATATGAGGCAATAGACCACATAATCGCTGGAGCAATTATGAAAATTGTCAAACATGAAAACCTTACCCTTATGGGTAAAGCTTAAAAGGAATCTAACTGCCAGCTAGAGGTTTGATGTCCAGCCAAAACCTTTCGTCACCCCTTTATATACTGTTTTATCTTGCTAGAACTAATTACATTTTAATCTATGTTATTTTTGTTTTTTATAATTTTACAACTGTCAATCATTTCATTCACTTAATACTGGTACCATGATGATTCTTCTATTGTTATTATGATACTGTCTATCATATGTATATTAATGTTATGTTTTTTTAGGAACGTCAGTTAATCCTCAGCCATATTTTCACTTTTATTAAGTAGTTTTATTAAGTATCCTTATTATTGCTATTTTAATTTTATTGCCACTGTTACCTTTTAACCCTAACGTATCATTTTTTAATTCTAACGTATGTTCTTATTATATTCTGCTACACTTAGATATATTAATGCCATACTTAAAGCCCTTATAGTTTTAGCCACTAGTGCGTTTCTTTGTAGCCGGCGCACGCACATATAAGCTCCCCGTCTATTCCCAAACACTACACTTGACAAAGGAGTGCACATGTGCCCTACGGCCGCTGCGCATGCTCTGAAATGCGTTGTGTTTCCATCCACCCGGCTGACGTCACACGCTGATTCAGCGAGCTGCTCGTTCCTTCCCTGCACGAGCGGCGATTCCCATCCTGGTTCTCTGCCCTCACTCGCAGCCACAGAATACCGGCTCCCCACCAGTTTGTGTCCCATCTGCAGCCTGCCTTTTAGCCATCGGCTCACTGTGAGCACTGTTCCTTGCTGAAATGTAAGTGGCTATTGTACTTATTACCATATTTAATAAAGCAGTTTGAACTAGAGGCGCTACTTCTCTCCTTCTTTTTCTCACGGATGGCTCAGAGTTTACTTCACTCCTAAGAAGAGCTGCCCTGTGCTGACTGCGATACCTTCATCCTGTTTACCAGCTTACTACAGCCACCAAAGACTTATGTATGGACCCATTGTTTTATGCACCCTTTTAGAATGACCTAGAGCTGTTTCTGCCTGACTGCTGTTGCTCCATCAGGTACTCCGAGCGCCTTTCTTATATGCTGGCAAGTGCACTTGAAAGTGCACTGAATGCACACTTGTAGTGCAAAGTGGATTTGCCTTTAGTAAATAACCCCCATTGTCACTGTAACTACACCAACGTAAACCCCCAAAATAACGCCCATTGTCACTATAAACACCAAATTACTTCAAAAACTGGTATTGAGCATTGTAATAAGAAGCCACACATTGTTGAGTATAAAACATTTTACTCCAAGCACATTCACATGTGCGTTATAAACGGTTTTGGAACAAACCAACATCTTGGTGTATAACATGTATGTTTGACATAAATTTGCCTTTTTTGGGGCCAAATAGGCATGTTTAAAAACATAACATACACATCCCCAACTCAGGAACTTACAAAGGTCGACAATGCTAAAGTGAAGGCCATATGAGACATTAGTATTTCAAAACTGTGTTGATCTTGCCTTCATCAGAGGGGGTGAGCTCACCACTCTAAACGCCAAATTTTGAAGATGCACACAAATTGGGACTCCAGATTTGGATTTCCCTCATGATCCCATGCCTAAAATGTGTGTCTTTTGCCTACATCTATTTTGCTAAAGCCCCAAAACACATAGTGTGTCAACATGTGCTATCTCCCATCATGGGATATCAATGTACACGTTTTGTGGGTGCAACCCCTTCTGCCAAACTAAAGTAGGTGAGACGAAGAGGTTGCACCCCCGAAATACGTCCATTGATCCCCCATGATGGGATCTAGCACATGTTGACACACTGGGGCTTATTTCAAAAAGGCAAAACCACTTTGCACTACAAGTGTAATGCAAGTGCACTTGAAAATGCACTTGTAGGGCAAAGTGGATTGGCCTTTCTGAAATAATCCCCAATGTGTCAACATGTGCTAGCCCCCATCATGGGGGATCAATGGATGTGTTTCAGGGGTGCAACCCCTTCCTCTCACCTACTTTAGTTTGGAGGAAGGAGTTGTACCCATAAAACACGTACATTGATATCCCATGATGGGAGATAGCACATGTTGACACAATGTGTGCATCTTCAAAATTTGGCTTAGCAATTCATTTAAAACTGTAACAATACGTACAATAACGACAACTTAAAAGTATGTTTTTGGTTTAGATTTTGCCTAAAATATCAATGATGTTGCTTATCCTTTTTTGAACATCATGGATGTTTTGCTTCATCTTTTCCAAATCATGATTGCACACCATGATCTCACTGATCAGTATTTGTGCACTTGTACTGCTGAAGTGAGTTTCTTCTTCCACAACATCCACATCACCTACAATTTAAAAAAAAAAACACCATGTATTATAAATATGTAGGCATCCATCTATTACCTGAAGCTGTGGTCTCAGACACTGGCCTGTTGTCAACACCATTTCACCACTCCACTTCACCCAGCACTTCCTGAACCTCTGCATCCACATCTTCATGGTGTGTGGTGAGTTCCCTTTCTTCATTTGGTGTGGGGTTACTGGTGTCCTCAGATGTCCCTATTCTTTTCTCCCCTATGTGAATACAAAAAAAGGTATACTTAGCAGACAGATGTGTTAAGCTAGGAATAGTACTATGAAACATTGCTTGGAAGTGGTGTCCAATTGTCTGTTTTGGCAGAGTTCCAAGCTGAAGACATGATTTTTCACTTTCAATAGCTGGAATACTTACCTGTTTTGTGCAAGTTTCACACGCGGAAAGACCCCTAATATCCGCTGGAGCACCTGCATGGAACACCATAACAAGGTTGTTATGGTGTCCCACACTAGTGCTCCTGCATCCAGGTGTGTAAACAGCTGCTGATTGTCCTCTCCTGACACTGAATAAAGTTGTCATTTCATTATAGTTTCACATCTAGACAACAAATAGGCATGAACAAATGTAGTTAACCAGCATCTGCCAGAAACATCATATTAGTGGTCGAACGACCAATGTTTAATACGAACGATTCCTGTGTCCACGAACCTCAAACTTGGCATTTTAAACTGTACAACAGTAGAGAAAAGCACATGGACCAGCATGAAAGTAATAATAATAATAATAGGAACACACGAGAAATACTTACTTTTTTGCAGCACTTTCCTGATCTTTCGATACTGATCTTGCTCCCTCAATTTCAGGTCTGACCAGCGTTTCCTCAATTGCTCCTTGGAGTCCTGTGCAGACTTCTCACAACTTTTGCCATGATCTTGGCCTTTCTCACATTTGGGTTTCTGTATGACCCATGCTTCCCATCATAGTCTGTCCTCTTCAAAATGTCCACCATCTCCACCATTTCTTCAAAGGACATATTTGAGACCTTATATCTCCTCCTGGATCTGGAACTGCCTTGCTCTGGGCTTTCATCATTGCTGATAACAGCACACACCTGCTGTGTCTACGCCATGCGCTCTTCCACTGAAGGACAGGGGCGGAGTTTCACGCATGCGCAGTGTATATAAAGCATAACACGCGGGTGACGTATCTACGATCTGTGGGTGGAGGACGGAGGATCTTTAGTGCCGATCATTCAAACGAAGGTACAATTGTAACTTGGGGCATCAGTGGTTAGTGGCCTATACTGCTTATATATTGAGGCCTATATTGGGACAAGATTAGGAGAGTTTAGCCTGACATTAAAGTTTGTCTTGTGTTGTGTCTTGCAGATAAAATGATTGACAATTTCACAGCCCCTGATTTCCTGCCCAACTTTATTGACAAATACAGGGAGTTGCCATGTCTCTGGCAAGTCCAATGCAGGGACTATTCTAAGAAGCTAAACAGGAAGACAGTGCTGGAGAAACTATTGGAATTAGTGAAGCCTGTGTATCCCACTGTGTATCCCACGGCAGACATCACCTGTTTGAAGCTCAAAATTGGTAGCCCGAGGAGCACATATAATAGGGAGCACAAGAAGGTCCAGGATTCCCTGACATCCAGAGCAGCAGCAGATGATGTATATGTGCCCAGGCTGTGGTACTACCTGCATTTTTTGTCCGACCAGACAGATCCTAGGCCATAGCTATAAACAATTCCTTCCACATCAGCTAAGGCTCCTGAGGTCCAACCTGGGCCTTCCACCCAGGAAGAAGATGTGGAGGAGCCCAGCTTGACCCAGGTATCGCATTGTTGAAGATATTTGATGTTAATAAATAATGATGATAATGATGATATCTAGATGTTATTGATCACAAATTTCTGATTTAACAAAGTGGTTTATATATCAATAGACAGTAGTAGCCAAAAATGATTGGGACAAGAATGAAAAATGCTGGGGTCAGAATGATAGTCTTTTCTATTTGTTAACATTCAATTTGTAACAGTCATGAGCTCAAAATTGTGTGTGATTGATGACCAAAAACCTAAAACTATATACCATTTTCATACACAGGAAAGTCTCAGCCAGAAGGAGGCCATGGCAAGCAGCCTGACCGAATCACAGGTTCCTCCCCTCCGCCCTTCAACCAAAAGGACCAGGAAGGCAAGGAACCTGGAGGAGTCCACAGCTGCTTTCCTAAAACATGATACTGTGGCAATTACCACAACCCCTGTTGGCTACGAGGCGTTTGGATCTGTCACTGCCAGTAAATTAGAACAGATGGAGGAGGCCCAACGCACTATATGCTTAGAGCTTATTCTGCAGGCCCTAAACAAGGGGATGAGGGTTGAACTCACACCTCAAACGCACCTCTGTGAGTTGGACCATGCTCCTCCACCACCTCCACCAACACCACCAACACTACAGCCACCCCACCCACCACAGCAGCATGGAAGGAAGTGTGGAAGGAAGTGTTGAGAGTGATGGCCTGGGTTTGATGTGGTCTGGCAAAAAAATGCAGGCTGTTGTAAGACCACAGCCTCAGAACATATATGTCATCTGCTGCTGCTCCCGATCTCTCGGAGTCCTGGACTGTATTGTGCTCCCTATTAAATGGACTCCTCAGGTTACCAATTTTGACAGTCAAATAATTGATGTCTGCCCTGGGGTACAAAGGCTTCACAGATTCCAACTGTTTCTCCATTGTTTCCTTCCTTTTTATTTTGTTAGGACCTTGTGCTCCCTATTAAATTATAAATTTTGATTTTGACAAATACTTGGCTATGTGTTTTACTTCAAAAAGGACAGTTGGTGAGTAGGCAGGTACATTTAAAAAATACAATGTCAAAATAACAAGGGACACCAACATAGTTGTATCTTTGAGGTTAAAAAATGCAAGATAATAATGGTGTTGTGGTAACTTGATACACAAAACGAAAAAAAAAATTATTCTGGAGATCACTAGAAAAAAACACACACACAAAAAAAAAAAAATATTATGGAGATCACTAGAAAAAAAAGAAAAAAATATTGTTCTGGAGAACACTAGAAAAAAAAACACAAAAAAATATATTATTCAGGAGATCACTAGAAATAATAAAAAATATGTTTGTCAGAACTCTGTGAATATCAGCAGCAAAGCTACTTCATTATTATACCATTATAAAAAACAAATGTGATATCTCCATTACGAACTCCAGTTTTAGAAGGCCAAGCGCTTTCGGCTCGTACTTGATTCCGAGCATGCGTGGACTTTTGTGCAACGGACTTGTGTACACATGATCGAAAAGTCCGACAACAAACATTTGTTGGCGGGAAATTTGAGAACCTGCTAGCCAACATTTGTTGGCGGAAAGTACAGTGGAAGCATACACACAGTCAGACTTACCGCCAACAAGCTCACATCCAACATTTCCCATTGCAAAATCTGTTCACGTGTACGCAGCATTAGACTAGGGCATTTAGAGAGGATATTGGTAAGATGATTAAGTTTTGTGCAGCCATGTTTGAGTTGCAGGTATATCAATAGAAAAGAACAAGGGAAAGGAAACAGTGGGAGGGGGCAAAATAAATAATGAAACCTAATAAATAGGACAACAAATAAATACAGGGTACAGGGAGGGAAGGGAGCAATAGAGAACTGAGGGACAGAGAAGAGAAAAAAAAAAGAAGAGGTGGAAGAAGTTAAAGAAGAGGTCTGGTCTGACAAAGATGTTTTAGCAGAGAAACTGAGAAAGAGGAAGGATAGAGGGTGGGAAAAAAAGTAAGAGGCATTTCAGTCAAAAGTTGGAGTAGGGGTAGAGACTGGGGAGGGTAAAGACTAATAAATGAACCATAGTTCAGTGTTTCAAGAGTGGAAATCAGCAGTCCAGGAGTTACAACTAGGTGAGGGTGTGTAAGCCATAGTAAGCAGAAACTACATAGGCACTTTGAATAGGAATTGCTTAGAATAACCAACAGGAGGGATTATACAGTTGGTAAGGGCAATGTTGCAGTGAATAGAGGAATTGTAATGCATGGAAGGATGGAATCCAAGAAAGAGCAGACTGTTAATGTTAATGTTGGGTACTGCTTCTGTATATTGAAACAAAGTAGGAGAACAAGGCAATATTCCTGTCACCTGGGAAAGAAAGACAATCTGGCATGAATGGCTTATGCACTGTATAAGGTAGGTGATGTGGCCTGAGGGAATGCACCTTGGGGAGACCTTTAAGGGTTATATAAGGTGGTTCTCCATCTGGGAGGGCCCATTTCTGCTGACATATTATGTATCTTGAGATGTGGGGTTGTGAATTTGTTGGGGGGCTGCTTCATATTTCAGGAACAATGTGTGACCTGGATAATTGGAATAATAAGTGATTTAGGCTATGTTTCCACTATTGTGTCCCCAAAGTCGCGTGATTTTGCTGCAGTTTTTTACCACAATTTTACTGCAACTTTTTACCACGACTTGAAGCAATGCCTGTGTATTCTTGAGGTCTATGGACCTCAAGTCATATCAAAGTGGGACCAAAGTAGAGCAGGGACTACTTTGAAGTCGCTGCGTCTTGAAGTCGCACAGATATGAACGGTACTCATTGGAAATCATGGGGTACGACTTGTCATGCGACTTTTCAGTCCCAAATCGCATGAAAAGTCACACTAGTGAAAACCTAGCCTTAGCGATATGGGTAATATGACTAGGCAGCTCATTTTGGTCTGTTGGCTTGAACCTCAAGTTTCTCTTCAGGGCACCATGTTAAGTGTGGGGCCAGGGAGCGTGGCCATCGCTGGAGAGAAGTATTTACAGAAAGCTATTCTGGAAGGAGTAGATCAGGTAAGTCTAGCCTTTCCTCATTTAAGTATCCAATTTTGGCTACCACAGGATTTATATTGCTGTTGGTATTCGGTAATGAAGAGATAAGGTGCCCAGGAGCTCTTAGGTAAAGCTGCTCACCATGCCATTAAAAACCAAATTCCAGCCAATTTTAGATCATTGTTTTAACATAGTATTTTAATTTTGTATTTTATTTTTTAATGAAAAATAGTTAAAAATTCTGTCAGATCTTTATTTTTGTCTTTAATACTAACAAGGAGATTCTCTCTCATTTCTTACTATGTAATGCCTGTGTAAGAAAAGGGCGTAACCAATCCATAATCTACAAAAAATTGTGTTTTCGTTAACCTGGGCCTCCATTGGAAACATTTACCTGACAAGAAATGAGGGGAATCCTCCCCAGTACAGACAAAGACGACAATAAAAACAAATGCTCTAAAGCTATAGACTTTCAAATATTTATATCTTCTTAATGCTGCACTCCAGTCAGCTGAAAAATCCCTCCTGCGCTGCAAGGATTAAATGCTCATTTTATGTAAAGTAGGGTTCACGAAATGGCAGACCGCAGTCCCGATGCAGACCGTGGAACAGTCCTTTCCAGACCGACGCCAAGCCACTTATTATCTCTGCTGCCGCTATCATCCTCACAGGGGATGGGGCAGGAGGTGCTTCATATCAGAACAGAGGTTGTGATTCGGTAATCACCCTCTTGTTAATGTAACAAGTTGGGCAGCTCCCGTCCTCTGTCCCAATATGCAGCACCCCCCGTGTGAGGATGATAGCGGTGGCCGAGCGGGAGACCAGAGAGAGAGAACACCCAGCTGCTATGTGCCTCTAACACAGACATTTTGTTATCACGTACGAGTCATTCCTTGATCATGTGAGTCTGAGATGATCACCAGTGACTGTGATACATTAGCGGCCTGATGGTCTAGATACTATCCCTGTTCTATTGGGTTGTGCTTTTGTATCCTTCCTTCCCTCTCTTTTCCATCATGGTGTTTGGATATGAACAACCTTTCACTCCCTGGTTTTTGGTACTTCATGTGGTCATTTACCTTAAGTCCCTGGATTAGTACACCTTCATTCATGGAGATTTTGTTGTGTGAATCTTAAAGAAGTGCACAGTCACAAAATGAGTTGATCTTAAGCACAATACTTAACTTCATGTACGTATTGTATGAGATTATGGCCAACTCACATATGTAAAGGCATGCAAGCTATATTCAACAATATTGTTGTATATTGATGGTGTTACTATAATTGCTTTTAAGGGTCTTCTAAGTCTTCTATTAAATTGAGATATAATAAAGTTGTATGTTTAGACCCCTTTCGCACTGAGGCAGTTTTCAGGCGTTTTAGCGCTAGAAAAAGCCTCTAAATAGCGCCTGAAAACCGCCTCTCATTAATTTCAGTGTGTCATTTCACACTGGGGCGGTGCGCTTGGGGGATGTTAGGAAAAGTCCTGCAAGCAGACTCTTTGGGGCGGTTTGGGAGTGCTGTATACAGTGCTCCCAAAACACCCTGCCCATTGAAATGAATGAGCAGCACTTCCAAATCGCCTGAAAAGCGATTCGGAAGCGCCGCAACATGCGCTTTTTTAACCCCCTTTTGGGGTAAAAAGTGCCCCGCTAGCAGCCGACAAGCGCCGCTTAAACAACGCTAAAGCGCCGCTAAAACATGCAGCGCTTTAGCGTTAATGCGGCCGTGGCTCAGTTTGAAAGGGGTCTTAGCCTTTTAAAACAACTGTGGATTTGTTGTCCCCATGTGGTAGTCCCATTGTTACTCCACCCCTGGTTTTCTCTTTAGTTTAGGAAGTTTGGAGGTGGTTTTTCCTTCTTTGTTTTCTGTGTTTAAGAGATTGTAACCATGGAGACAAATGTGCATGCAACTTGAGCCTGCCCTTTCACTTATCCACAGAGAAAATAGGATTTTTTAAAAATACACTTTACCTATAAAATCCTTTTCTTGGGAATACATCAGAGACTTGATAATTACTTAGTGGGTTAGATAGTAACCATCAGGTGATTGGACACTGGCAAACCTAATTACAAGGTAATTAAGAGTTCCTCCTCTATATAACCCCTCCCATATGGAGAGTACCTCAGTTTTGTAGCAAAGCAATAAGTGTCCCAACGTATAATCCCGAAGAGGGGTGGGAGCTCTGTGTCCCGTGATGTATTCCCAAGAAAGGAATTTTACAGATAAGCTGTATTTAAAAAATCCTATTTTCTTGTTCATACATCACGGGACACAGAGACTTGATAATTACTTAGTGAGATGTCCTATATCAATGCCCAAATTGAGGGGAGGGAGACACAGATCAGAAAAAAAAAACATAGACCGCCAACAAACTAGAGGAACTATACTGCTGCCTGCAGCACACTGCGCCCGAAGGCAGCATCCTCATGCCCTCTTACATCCACCTGATAGAATCTAGTGAATGTATGGACTGAAGACCAAGTTGCAGCCTTGCAGATCTGAGCCATGGAGGCCTGGTGATGCACTGTCCATGAAGCACTTTCTGCTCTAGTAGAGTGTGCTTTAACCTGAAAAGGAGGAACTTTCTTCTTTACACTATAAGCCTGAAAAATGACCTGTCAATTCCAACTAGAGATAGCGGATTTTGATGCTGCCTGGCCCTTTTTGGCCACTCTGGCAGAATAAAGAGACAATCAGTCTTTTGTATCTGAGAGGTTGCCTGCAGATAGATACTGACTGCTCTCACATCATCTAAAGAGTGTAACAACTCTTCTTCCGCGGACTGCGGATCTGGAAAAAATAATGGTAGGACACATCTTGATTCAGATGCAATCCAGAAACCAATTTAGGCAGAAAAGTCGGGTGAGGGCACAACACCACCCTGTCTTTGTGAATAATCAAATATGGCTCTTTACAAGAAAGAGCTGCTAATTCTGATACCCTTCTAGCCGAGGATATGGCTACCAAAAACACCAACTTTTTTGTTTAAAGATTTAAAAGAAGCTTGGTGCAATGGTTCAAAAGGTTGTTCCTGTAAAACAGACAAAACCAAATTCAGACCCCATGGGCACACAGGAGGCTTAACCGGCGGATTCAAGTGTATTGCTCCCTGAACAAAGGCCCATACAAGGGAATGAGAGGCAAGCGGTCTTTGAAAGAATACTGAGGAGCCAAGATTTGGCCCATGATAGTACTCAAGACCAGCTTCATTTCTACGCCTAATTGGAGAAAGGCAAGAATACTGCTAATGGCATACTTTCTAGGATGCCACCCTCTGGATTCACACCAGGAAACATATGCCTACCAGATTCTGTAGTGGACAAGCCTGGAAGCTGGCTTCCTAGCTTTAACCAGGGTGGAGAGGACTGGCCCTGAGAGGCCACGACCCTTTAAAATATGGATCTCAACCACCAAACCGTCAAATTTAGACTTTGTAAGGCAGGATGGAATATTGGACCCTGTGAGAGTAGATCTGGGCGGAGCAGAAGAACCCAAGGTCTTCTCTCTGCCATCTTTATGATCTCCACATACCAAGGTCACCTTGGCCAAGCTGGAGCCACCAGAATTACCGGCTTTCCTTTCCTTTTGACCCTCTGAAGGAATTGTGGGAGAAGCAGAACTAGAGGGAACGCATAGGTCAGAGTATTGATCCCATGGAATCGTTAAGTCATCTGACCCTTGTGCTAGCAGATCCTTTGTTCTTGACACAAAGTTGTCCAGTTTCTTGTTGAACCTGGAGGCCAACAGGTCCACATCCGGGGTATCCCATTTTTGAATTATGGCCTGAAATATGTTGGGGTGTAGAGACCATTCTCCTAGGCACAGCTGCTGGCAACTTAGGAAATCTGCCTGACAATTTTCTACCCCTGGGATGAAGACCCCAGACAGGCAAGGAACATGTCTCTCTGCCCATGAAAAAATGTGATTCACCTCTTTTTGGGCATCCAGACTCTTGGTGCCCCCTTGGTGATTGACATATGCCACAGCGTAGCATTGTCGTACTGTATCCGGACAGGACAACCCTGCAACCTGCAAGTCCAGACCTTGAGGGTTAGCCGAATTGCCCAAATCTCCAGAATGTTGATCGGCTCTGGACCATCTTCCTTGGGTGGAAGCTTCTTCCAGAACCGCTCCCCAGCCTATTAGGCTGGCGGCATCTGTGATTACCACTTTCCAAGTAACTGGAACAAAAGATTTTCCTTTTAGCAGATTCTTGGTCAGCAGCCACCAATTGAGGCTCTGGCATACCCAAGGAGACAGGCACATTGGGAGATCCAAGGCTTGTACCCTTTTGCTCCAGGCAGAGAGGATGCTGCTCTGGAAAGGCCTTGAGTGAAACTGAGTGTAAGGGACAGCTTCGAAAGAGGCCACCATCTTCCCTAATAGTCACATACATAGCCGAATGGAAGGATTCTTCCTTGCCATGACTACCTGGGCCAAATCTTTTATGGATTTGGCCTTATGACCATATCCAGATACTCCAGCCTTTTTAGGGGCTTTAAGGAAGATTTTTCTAGATTGAGGACCCAGCCTAGGTACTGTAAGTACTCTACTGTGCTGAGCACACTGTGGTCTAAGCGTGTTATGGACTGTTCTACAAGAAGCAAATCGTCCAGATACACTGTAACTGTTATGCCCTGAGCCCTTAGTTTTGCCAAGGACGGGGCTAGAATTTTTGTGAACACTCGAGGTGCTGTAGCAAGACCGAAAGGTAGGGCCACAAATTGGAAGTGGCGCTGATCCACCATAAACCTCAGGAATCTTTGGTGAGAGGGTTATATTGGCACATGTAAATATGCATCTTTGATGTCTATTGATGTCAAGAATTCTCCCCCATGAAGGGTGGAAACTACCAAGCGGATAGATTCCATGTGGAAAGAATGAAAAGAAAACTGATTCAGGTCTTTTAGATCTAGAATAGGTCTGACATCCCCATTTGGTTTTGGAACAGTAAAGAGGTTTGAGTAGAACCCTAAGCCTTGGTTCTTTTGGGGTCACCTCTATAAGCACCCCTTGGGATAGTAGATGTTCTAAGGCCAGAAACAAGGGTCTTATTTTTTCTGGATCCTTGGAGACTCTTGACCTTAGGAAACGAGAAGGTGGGAACTCCAGGAACTCCAGCTTGTAGCCCAGAGACACCGTGGAGGTTACCCATCTGTTCTGAATCTCTTCCCACCAAGCACCTGCAAACTGCAGCAGCCTTCCCCCCACTTGGCCCCCCATTAATAGGGAGGTTTTGGGGTTCTGCCTAACTGATCTTGAACACCAAGACTTCTTTTGCCCTTGGGTTTGGCCTTGGACCTTTCCCCTACTATTGGATTGGGGAGGCCGTCGCCACTGCCTGGAGGACGAGGCTCCAGGGGCTGGGGACAGAGAACTTCTAAATGTGGGATGTTTACTATTTCTTTTGACCGGTAACAAAGTTGTTTTACCCCCGGTAATCTTCTGGATGTATTTGTTCAGGCCATCCCCAAACAGGCGTTCCCCATAAAATGGGAACACAGTCAAATATCTTTTGCAGGAAGCTTCAGCAGCCCAATGCTTAAGTCAAAAGGCCCTGCGCATGTGTACGAGCAGGAGGGAAAGGCGGGATGCTTGCTGAACAGAATCCATAATGGCATCAACCGCAAAACATAAGGCCTTAGGAAGGTCTGCATAAACCTCACCCTCCTCAGTGGGGAGGAGGTTAAGTACCTGCTTCATTTGTTCCTTGAGGAACTGGCACATGCCGATTGCTGCAACCGCAGGCTGGACCACAGCACCAGCCATAGAAAAGGAGGCTTTAAATAAAGTTTCCAGCTTCTTATCAGTTGGATCCTTGAACCCCTGAGCATTGTCCACAGGACAGGTCAGGCTTTTATTCACACAAGAAATAGCAGCATCTATTGCTGGCACCTCCCATTTTTTGGTGACTTTTTCCTCCACCGGATAAAGCATAGAAAACCTCTTAGGAGGAGAAAATAGTTTATCTGGGTGACCCCAGTCTTCATACAACAACTTCTCCAAAAGGGATGAATTGGGAAGGTATATGCAGCCTGTGAGGATTTCCGGGATCCCAGGGAGAAAACAGAGTATTTGGCAGCCTCAGCAGAGGGCAATCTATATGTGGTACGCACCAACTCAGTAAAGTATTGCACCTGTACTTTGAGGGTCTGGGAGGCAGAAGAGAGCGTCTCCTCTTCCCCTGACTCGTCTGACTGCTCACGATCCCCATCCCCAGATAGGGATATTTCATCATCAGAATGCTCATCCGATAGCAAACCTAAAGCAGAGGGAGGGGAGCTACCCCTTTTTTTGCAACTCTTTAAGGAAGCTGAGATAAAAGTAGTAATCCTTCCTTCCAAACCATCCAATGCAGCCTTCATATTGTCTTCAGTGACATATACAGGGACTGTGACATTGGGAGAGGCTGCAAAGCCTGACAGGGGCACAGACTCATCCTGTGAGGCTGCCTCCAGTCTTTCAGGGGGGTAGAATCCTTCAGACATGCCCAGAACCCTTAGAAGTAGGCGGTGATCTTTTAGTGGCTCTTTTACCTCCCCCTAAAGCCCTCTTATGAGGAGACATAGTCCTAAGCTGCAAAGCAGAGGTTCTAGTACAAATTCAATCACTGCTGTGCCCTGGTCTTACAATAAAAACATTAGCTCAGTCTGCACAACCTGATGCCAAGTAGGTGTCTTAGGTATGCCTAGATCCAAATCCACTGAGATGCTTACTGCCCACTGCTCTGGGTTCCCAGTGCTTACAGGAGCTCTGGGGTACTGGGCTTTAAACATAGCCAATTTGCGCTTGAGCACTGGTACGCTGTGCATCCCACACATGCACGGCGCCGCAACCACGCCCCCTCCTTCCCCGCCAAAAAACACCGTAAAAGTGCGCCCCCTGCATGTGCACACGTAGGACTGACATGGCGGTGGCCAGGGATGAGGGGGAGAAAGGGGATTCCCTGAGAACTGCGCAGGACCCCTCGGCAGCGTGGGATCCCCCCTTCTATATTATGTGGCAGAGCCTGCAGCGGAGGAGTAGAGCGGCTTCTTAGACCAGTTTCACTGAGCGTGTATCCTGGATGGCATGTAAGTATACACCAGGTGTGTTCTTACTCCCTCTAGTGCCAGAAACCAGGTAAGACATGCAACTACTCAAAAGAAGATAATCCATAATGTGTATACTTTAGGATTGTCTTCACGTACCTTATCCCCGCCTCAGGACTGCTGATAACAGACAGATTCAACCTTCACCCATCACGTTGGGTAGCTTTGTGCCAACCTTCAGGGTTCTGGGTTCCTACTCACAGGATCCTCTTCCCTGGACCTGTAGAAGACTCTGCCAGAAAAACTCTTCACGCAACTTAATTTGTGCACCAAAACACTGGATCCCAGAGCCCAGTCCTCAAAGAGAGACATTACAGGCAAAACTTTGTTTCTTCACACACGAGGCCCGGGTACCATCCATCTTAGGCTTATATATTGGCCCGAGGTATGGATCTGGTTGTATAGCTCCTAGGCCCCCGCAGAGACCATCAAGCAAAGCTTTCTTCTTAGCACATCTTCTATCATGACCAACTACCTTAGACACTGGTGAAAAAACTGAGGTACTCTCCATATGGCAGGGGTTATATAGGGGAGGAACTCGCCTTGCAATTAGGCTTGCCAGTGTCCAATCACCTGATGGTGACTATCTAACCCACTAAGTAATTATCAAGTCTCTGTGTCCTGTGATTTATGAACAAGAAATATTTTGTGCAGAAGATATTGTTTACTTGATCTTCAGTTTGGAGATAAATCCAAAAAAATCAAAGGTTTTCTTCAAATTAGGGAGAGAGATGTGTGGTTAAGAAAGGAGGTCATCAACCTACCTTGTTACCTTGTTACCTACTTGTATACTGTGGATAGAAGGATGCAGGTTAATGTATCTGATGAAGGGTTCTCAGGTCAAGATAAAAGGTCAGAATAACAAGAAAGGGGAATCTCTGGCAAGTATAACTTCTGATTGCAAATAACCAAGATGGTCTATCATTTGTCTTCACCTGAGCAGTGGAAGAGGCAAATAAGGACGTTATCCAAGAGATCATGTTTGGTTGCAATCTAATATGTTTCAGGGTGGCTTACACAGAACCCAAAGCTGGTCTGCTACTTCTCAATGAGTCACTGAGCAGAATAGAGAGAGATGGAACAGGGAGGGGGGTGAATCTCTAAGAGATTATATGCTGCTTATCTCATCTCTGCTGCTACTTATGAGGGAGCAGAGAGAGTGATTAAACAGTATGGAAGGGAGAAGGAGGTGAAACTTCTGCACTTGTACTGGCTCATATTAATGCATAGGCTGCTCAGGATAGAGTCCACTGTGAAAACCTAAAAGCTGTTCGCAAAGGGAGGAGAAACAGGTTAGAAGGATCCCAACATAATTGCCAGGATCTCTGCCAACAGTGGACCATAGCACTGCCCACAGGAAAGTTCCTATTTTTTTTTAACATTGCAACTGATGCGACAGGTTGAACATAGATCTTGGAAAGTTCTAATATGAGTATAATTTTATAGGTCTCCTATGTGTTTGATACCAGCTGCAGTCCAGTCATGAAGAGTCATATCATCCATGAGGATTTCCAAGGATGAGAGCGGAAATGCTGTAAAGTTTGTTTCCATATGCCGTTATTGTACTATAAAGCTCAAGATTTTTAAAGTTGATGTGATTGTATCTAAGAATGAATGAATGAATGAAAAGGTCAGGAGTGAAGTAACAGGGTGCTTAGGAGAGCTTTCAGGTTATATTTAATTACTGCATGTTCAATTTGTTGCCAGGAATTTGTGAGCGTAGTGCATTGCTTAATCTAATCCACAATGACAAGGTTGTAATATTTAGAAATGTTAGGCACTCCCATTTCTTCAAACAGGTGAGGAGGATCCCAACTTAGTTGTCAGGATCTCTCCCAACAATGGACCATAGCACTGCCCACAGGAAAATTCTTAATTTTTTTTTTAACATTGCAACTGATGTGACAGTTTTTTTTTTTTGTTTTTTTTGCAACGTTTACTGCTGCTTTAAACAACCTTTTGTTGACATGATAAGTTTCAAGTTCTATGTAATTTAAAGGATAAGTTCACCTTTTGTAACATGTTACAAATCCATCGGCTCTCACCCCCCCACTCCCTGTTGTGACAGACGGTGGGGAATCTTCTCCCCCCATTCTCTGTCGCAATCTGCAAAAAACTTGACCGCTCAGGACTCCATATGCCTAGCTGTGTCATTCCAGGTGTTATGAATGTGTTATTAAAGTTTCTGGCAAACAAACTTGATGTTCCTTTTCTGCTCCTGGGTTATGTGGATCCCTCCCTGGACAGGCATCCCTCAGGTTCTAACAGGTCAGCAGCAAAACCAACCATGCAATCTTGGTTTCTTCAGGAAGTGAGGTGGATAGATTTATGGCGCCATAAGTTCCCTGACAAAAACAATTTTCGTGTTTTAAAAGACACATAGTTGTCTGTACCTCCTGTGTACATTGCTACCTCATCTATAGCTCCCATACTTACTAAAATATAATATATGCAGTGTGGCTTCTTGGACCACTCCCCCTTGTGGTCTTGCTTAAGGCATGACCCCTAAGTACGCTCACTAGGGCACCCTGGAGATTAAATGCCTCATGGTTGCATTTATTCCAGATCATGATAGTGTTTCACAAAAAATCTCAGAATTTTTCAGTTTGCATGAGGACCAGATATATGTTTTGCATACCTGGGAGGCATTTAAAGCACATCTCTGGGACATTTTTTAATCCAAAATTACGACTGTTAAAAAAGCCTCTAGGCACCATGAACAGGAGGTGGAACATCAGATTCACCAGTTACAGAAGGCCTATGTTGATAACCCTCTGATGCAATGAGAGAGGCCTGGTTGTCTGCACAAAATGTGCTTATGCGTTTCAATCCTTCAGCTGTGGACAGAAAATTATTCTTTTGTAAACTGCATTTTATGAGGAGGGAGAGAAAACTGGCTGCCTAATAGCTAGGATAGTTCAATACCATTAAAAACTACTTCCCATTGGTGCTATCTGTACAGCCTCTAATAAACTGGTTAATACTGCTGTGCAGATACTAGAGGGATTGACTTAATACTATTCTGATCTCTATACCAGCCCAAATTCCTCCCAACGATCCACTTGGCCTCAAACATAAAAGTCCATGTGAGGAACTCTTGCATTAGATAATTCCAAAAAGAAGAAAGTCTCCCATGATCAGTGTCTGAGGACTTTCATAATTTCCTAGGCTATAGTCCTTCAACTCTCTGGATACCCTGCCATCAGGGTCTAGTAACTGGCTAGGTGCCACACCGCCAGGGTTTGGAAACTGGCTGGGTGCCCGGAAGCAAATATCCCAACACTGGGATTCCATAGGTCATCTGAAGGCTTAACACTGGAGTCCTCAACCCATATAAGTACCTGATGCTAGGGTGTCCTATCACAACTGCACATTCAACATCTAGTTACTAGTCTAGTTGCTAAAAACTGCTTTGCATTTTAAGACACCCAGATCTTCAAAGTGACTGGTTACCTAATCTGGCTCACCTAACACATCTGCAGTTGCAGAGATTATGTCTAATTCAGAAAAAAGTTCAAATGGAACTCTACCCTTCTACAGAAGACTATGAAAAGCACACTCTAATTTTTATTCAATATTAAAGCAGTCTCTACATGGCTTGTTTTGACACTGTTTAACAATTTGTATGAAGTTGATACAGTGCCTTGAAAAAGTATTCATACCCCTTGACATTTTCCATATTTTGTCATGTTACAACCAAAAATGTAAATGTATTTTATTGGGATTTTATGTGATAGACCAACACAAAGTGGCACATAATTGTGAAGTGGAAGGAAAATGATAAATGGATTTCAATTTTTTTTTACAAATAAATATGTGAAAAGTGTGGCGTGAATTTGCATTCAGCCCCCTTTACTCTGATACCCCTAACTAAAATCTAATGGAACCAATTGCCATTAGAAGTCACCTAATTCGTAAATAGAGTCCACCTGTGTGTAATTTATTCTCAGTATAAATATAGCTGTTCTGTAAAGCCCTCAGAAGTTTGTTAGAGAACCTTAGTGAACAAACAACATCATGAAGGCCAAAAAACACACCAGACAGGTCAGGAATAAAGTTGTGGAGAAGTTTAAATCAGGGTTAGATTATAAAAAAAAACATCCCAAGCTTTGAACATCTCACGGAGACCTGTTCAATCCATCATCCGAAAATGGAATGAGTATGGCGCAACTGCAAACCTACCAAGACATGGCCATCCACCTAAACTGACAGGCCGGGCAAGGAGAGCATTAATCAGAGAAGCAGCCGACTCTGAAGGAGCTGCAGAGATCCACAGATCAGGTGGGAGAATCTGTCACAGGACAACTATTAGTTGTGCACTCCACAAATCTGGACCTTATGGAAGAGTGGCAAGAAGAAAGCCATTGTTGAAAAAAAATCCAAAGGAAGTCCTGTTTGCAGTTTGTGAGAAGCCATGTGGGGGACAGAGGAAACATGTGGAAGAAGGTGCTCTGGTCAGATGAGGACAACATTGAACTTTTTGGCTTAAAAGCAAAACACTATGTGTGGTGGAAAACTAACAGTGCACATCACCAGGAACATACTATCCCCACCGTGAAACATGGTGGTGGCAGCATGTTGTGGGGATGCTTTTCTTCAGCGGGGACAGGGAAGCTGGTTAGAGTTGATGGGAAGATGAATGGAGCCAAATACAGGGAAATCTTAGAAGAAAACCTGTTAGAGTCTGCAAAAGACTTGAGACTGGGGTCTAGGTTCACCTTCCAGCAGGACAATGACCCTAAACATACAGCCAGAGCTACAATGGAATCAGTTTAGATCAAAGCATATTCAAATGTTAGAATGGCCCAGTCAAAGTCCAGACCTAAATCCAATTGAGAATCTGTGTCAAGTCTTGAAAATTGCTGTTCACAGACGCTCTCCATCCAATCTGACAGAGCTTGAGATATTTTACAAAGAAGAATGGGCAAACATTTTACTCTCTAAATGTGCAAAGTTGGTAGAGACATCCCCAAAAAGACTTGCAGCTGTAATTGCAGCAAAAGGTGGTTCTACAAAGTATGGACTCAGGGGGGCTGAATACAAATGCACACCACACTTTTCAGATATTTATTTGTAAAAAAAATTGAAAACCATTTATCATTTTCCTTCCATTTCGGAATTATGTGCCACTTTGTGTTGGTCTACCACATAAAATCCCGATTAAATAAATTTACGTTTTTGGTTGTAACATGACAAAATGTGGAAAATTTCAAGGGGTATCAATACTTTTTCAAGGCACTGTAGCTTTAGCTTTATTTTTTCAAAGTGTTAAATACATTGCATTTTTTAAATGTTGCCCTTTAAGGCATCAGAAAAGACCCTCTCCCTTCTGAATGATATTTTACAAACACGTTTTTGTTTTGGTACATGTCCCCCAGGGCTTTGCCCAGTTAACCATGTCCTTTTTTTTGACAATTCTTTGCCTATAAACTTAAAAAAATTACTATTAATGATTTATAAGATTCAGCACCCAGCGATTTTAGTGGAGTTTGGATTTGGCATTCGAACTTTGGTAAAGGTCTAACAACTAAAAAAATGGACTTTCAAGGCACACGGGAATACTGACTATAAAAGATAAAAATGGTTTTATTTAATTATGATCTACACAGATAGAAATTATTAATGTAAATAATACAATCCATAAAGAGAAAATATTTGCATATAATTAATATTTCCTGCCCTGCATACAACCAAGACACCACTTATTGTAATGTATAACTGTAATAAAGCATTCAGAAATAAATGGGGAACGAATTCCCAGGCCGATGTTACGATTATGAATGTAAAATGGCAAGTTGTGGGTCAGATTGTAGGTCCGGGTAGGTATTTTCTTAATAGCTCGACATGTTGCGCGTCTGGAGAACGCTTCTTCAGGAGCTAAGAAAGTTTCTGCTGGATGTATATAAAATGCATCAATAAATATAATGTATATAAAATATAAACACAAAACATACTTCAAGGTAGAATGCAAAACATTAAATAAAGTACAGCATATGCGCCGACCAAGTATGACGGTCGCATGGAAACCCCATAAAGGAACTGGTCACCTGGGAGCGAACGGTAAAGCCAGGTAACTGGGGTAACCTAATATATCCCAATATATAAGTTGAAGTATAGGTTCGTAAAGCCTGGTATAAAGTGGATCATTTATTCCTCCGGATAGCAATCAGGGAAGGGAGGGGGAGGGGGGGAGGACCAAATTGTCCCAAAGGGGAAACACCAAGGGTAAATATTAAGAGTATACAGAAAAAACAATAATGTTTATACCACAATTATTAAATTAAAATTGATAGGTGTAGGGAGGAAGGATCTAGTACATTAGCAAATACGAAAAAGGTTGAAAAAGTAACTAAAAGATACACACAGCTTACCATATGGTGGTCAGACATGATGGAAAACATATAATTATGGTATCTCAGCTGGTAAGCTGGATAACCGCTTATTTGTGTTAAAAAGCAGCAGTACAGTATGTACAGGACGCTGTGGAGGCACCATATATAGCCAAGTCTCCCAAACTGAAAATGGGCATATGTAGATTATTAGTAGAAAATCTCGTAGGTATCAATAAATTAATGACATGAGGGAACTAATATCTATAAAGTAAGAAACAGAGAAAAAAAACAATGTAAAACCTTTTAGTATTCAGAGTCCCTCAATGAGGATCAGAAGTCAGAAGGGTAACAGGCTTTGGTGGTAATAGCTTACTGTTTTAGAAGGGCTATGGAATATGGTGCAGCTAACAATGATAGGGCAGCATCTGCTGACAGTGAGGTACACTGTGTGTATTAAATAGATCCCCCACCGGAAATGCGCCAAGCCCAGGTGGGCATGGCGCATACCGGTCTGACCGCTGGCTACTGCGCACTGGTATAGCGGCGCTCAGCCAATGCGGCAACAGCAGAGGCGGGGACTTGAGGGAGCCAGAGGATGCCCCGTGTCCCCATCAATCGCCGCACATCCGGTCAGAGGAGAGAACCGGATGTGCGGCGGTGTGCGGTCGAGTTTAACAGCCGAAGACCATAGAGCCAGCCAGGTGACCAGGACCAGGGGAGAAACCCATGGGACCATGAACAAGGAAGGAGCAAATAAACAAATTACATAGTTCACAGGTTAAAATAAACAATATAGCAAGTGCAAAGTAGGTATACTTGTAAAAGTTACATAGTACTCAATGAACATTGTATCCACATATATAGTTTGATGAGATAGATAGTGAATTTATGAGCCAAGCAACCGTGTTTGTAAAGTAAATGACCTTATTCACGATTGTTTTTTTATCATATATTAACATGGGAGTATGACTGCAGGTTGGTTATTGTTACATAATTAGTTTTAACCATAATGTAAGTTGAATAAGACAAATGAGTTGTTAATATATTAATTACATAGGACAGGCAATGGTAAGGGGTTGAAAAATGTACAATTGTTAATATTTTTCTAAGTGAGGCTAAACCAGATTTTTAAATGTCTAGGATATATATAGTAAAAATCCCATTATGCAGGGTGAGGCGCATCTAATAGAGGGGGATTTTAGAGGAAGGGTTTATAAGACTGAGTCTCATTCGGCGTTCGAGTAGCGTTTAGGCGCTCTATCCATAAAGTCTCTTTTTGTAGAATAAATTTATCCCACTCACCCCCTCTAGGATTTTTAGGGACGACGGCCAGAACAGCAAAGAGACAGAGGAGGTATCGAAACGGTGGTAGAGGTCGAGGTGTCGGCTGATGGGAGTAAGCATTTTGTCGTTCCCCGAGTAATATAGATGGTCATTAATCCTCTGTCTCAGCTGTCTGGTCGTCTTCCCCACATAAAAAGCCCCGCATTTATACGTCATAAGGTATATCACGCCTTGTGTACTGCATGTGGCAGAATATTTGGGATAATAAACCTCACCATTGGGACGTGAGATTTGATGTCCAGGTAATACCCATGGGCATAATGTACAGTTACCACAACGTGATGTGCCCAATGGTAACTTGGGTACAGATGGATTCTGAACGGTGTAGTAACTGGATATAAGTCTATCTCTAAGGGAATTGGCGCATCTAAATACAATTTCCGGATGCGTGCTAATGTATTTTCTTAGAATTGGGTCTTCCTGTAGAAGGTGCCAATGCGTGCCCATAATTTTCCTGATATCCTCATGGTGAGATGAGAATTTGGTGATTAATTTAACAGTGGGTTCTTTTGAGGGAGTCTTGATTGTAAATAATAGATCATTACGTGATTTACGTACAGCTTTGTTGTAGGCCTGGCGTAACAAGGATCGGCTATATCCTCGTGCCAGTAGGCGTGATTTTAAGAGGTTAGCTTGATGTTGAAAATCTGATGTGTGTGTGCACTTGCAGCGGAGCCTGATGTATTGTGCGTTTGGTATGCTTCGAATAAGTGCTGGGGGATGTGCACTAGCGGCGTGCAGTAATGTGTTTCCAGCTGTCGTTTTATGAAACAGATTTGTTGCTAGAGTATTATACTTGTCCTTATAAATGACAAGGTCTAAGAAATTGGTTGTTCTGGTATCGCAACTATAGGTAAATTTTAAGTTGAATTGATTAGTGTTTAAAATTTGAATAAACTTGTCGAGAGACTTGTGAGTGTCTGTCCAAATGATGAAAACGTCATCAATGTATCGTTTCCAACACAGGATATGGTCAGTGAATTTTGTCAAGGGCTCATAGGAAAAAAGATGGCGCTCCCACCCCCCAGGTAAAGATTGGCGTAGCCAGGGGCACAGCAAGTGCCCATGGCCACGCCCTGCACCTGGAGGTAGTGGGAGCCCATAAATTCAAACCAATTGTGAGTTAGAATAAAACTTAGTAGTCTCGAAATGAATTTGTTGTAATTCCATTGATGGTGGTCTTCCTCATAAAGGAAGGTGCGGACCGTCTTGACTCCCCTCTCGTGAGGGATGCTGGAGTATAAAGCCTCCACATCTAATGTCACGAGCAGGGAGTCGGAGGGACCAACACCCCCTCAATTTGTTTGAGTAAATCTAACGTGTCTTTAGTAAATGATGGTAAGGCCATAACATGTGGCATTAGGACAGAATCTACCAGCTTACTGGTGTTTTCGGTGAGGCAACCGATACCCAAAATTATCGATCTCCCAGGGGGTGACAAAGGGTTCTTGTGCACTTTGGGAAGTGCATAGAACGTTGCCACCCTGGGAAACCAAACATTCAGGTAGTCATAGACATCTTTGTCGATAAGACCCCTGGAATAGGCGTCATTGATGATGCCAAGAAATTCATTCCTAAAGGAAGAAGTACATGATATAAGGATCCGTTGATACCAGTGATGATTAGACAAGATGTTGAGGCACATAGTTTTGTAAAAATTCCTAGTCATAAGGACTATATTGCTGCCCTTATCAGCCGCCTTCACAACTACATCAGGATGATTTTGTATTTTTGAAATGGTTTGACGCTGTATCGAGGTTAAATTGCTTTTCTTGGGAAGAATGTACATGCGTTTAATGTCACTTATGACAGGAAAATGTTTAATGTTTAAATTTAGTGACTGAAGGTAAGGGTGTCTCATAAGTGACAGTGTCGGTGATGTTTGTATCATCATTCTCATCTAAGAGTAGCATCAAATCTCGGAGGGCCCGAAAGTCCTCCATTTTGAAATGCTTGATGCTTTCTGAAAGATCTCGTTCTTCTTTGGCTCTCAAATGTTCTTTGTCAAATAGAAATTTGTGTATCAAATTATGAGTGAACATGTAAACATCTTTAATGGTGTCATATTTGTCTATTTGTTGTGAAGGGCAAAAACTTAGGCTGAGTTTTAGTACGCTGAGTTCTTGCTCGGTGAAGTGGTAAGGGGTGAGATTAATGATGTCTAGTTCTATGTTTGGGGCAACTGAATCCCCAGTGTTGGAAAATTTAGAATAGATGTGGTTGTTTGATTAATGTGAGAATCAAAAGAGCTTTGCTTTTTGCAAGTTTGTAGCTGTGCTAAAGGGAGTGGGTTGGGTGTGTTTTGTGAATTGGAAGAATTAGGCTGAAGTGCAGTATTCATGGGTGTATGGATAGGTTGTGTGTTGCTGAACATTCCTCCCACTGCTCCCAGTGATTGGGATGTGGTGGATGAGTTGTTGGTTCGGCCCTGAGAGTTCAGTATTTGTAATGCTTTTTGAGCATTAGGCCCCATGTATTTAGTTTGTGAACTATTCCCACCACCTCTATCAAGGTTGGCACCATGACGTAGTGAAATGTCCATTAGTTTAGTATCGTGATTATCAGATCTTTTCTTGGCATAGGGTGTAAAGTGCCCCCCACCATGTTGTCTCTTACGTGCACCAGTGTCATTGTACATCATGTTTGTTCCTCTTCCCATTGGTAGCTGTGGGGGAAAGCAGACAAATAAGAATCAGAGTCAATTTCAATTTCAGTAGTACCCATTTCATTTCCTAATCGTTTCCTTCTATAGTTCGTTTTTCTAGGCCCACGACCTTGAAAGCGGGTCTTCCAACGATAGGCAAAGCCTTCAGTAAAGGTTGTCATATCTTTAATTAATTTGTTCTGTTTTTTGAAAATGATGTCCTTATTAATCTTGGTGATATAATCTTTGACCTCCTGCCATTTTTTGTTAAATTGTACATGGTTTTTAAGTGTTTCACTAATAGCCTGAAAAGAAATGATTTCTTGGTCAAGGTTGGTTAACTCAGTTTGATAATGAGCAATCAGGAGTTTGATGAGTTCATTGCTGCATTGGGTTAAAATTTTTTCCCAGGAAGCTTTTAATTCGGGGCCAAAATTTTGAAATGACGGAAATAACTGAACCCTAAGGCCAATAGGGATAATATTTTCACGTGCATATTGCTGAAGGAAATCTACATGCCAATGTAGATTGGACTTTTTCTTAAGTAGTCTTTTCATCTTACTGATGTATTGATTGAGTCCTATTTCTTGTCCTGTATCAGTTTGACAATTTGTTTGAATTTCATTGATATAGCCTAACCAGGCAGTCCCTACAAAATCCATGGTAAGTACAACTATCAACAAATCAGAATATCAGGTACCAAAAAGTATTACATTTATTAAAAAGTAATTTATTTGGAAAATTGTCTTTTATAAAAAACGTCACCTTGCTGTACCCCTGGCTACGCCAATCTGTACCTGATTGGGTGGGAGCGCCATCTTTTTTCCTATGAGCCCTTGACAAAATTCACTGACCATATCCTGTGTTGGAAATGATACATTGATGACGTTTTTCAAGTCTCTCGACAAGTTTATTCAAATTTTAAGCACTAATCAATGCAACTTAAAATTTACCTATAGTTGCGATACCAGAACAACCAATTTCTTAGACCTTGTCATTTATAAAGGCAAAAATAATACTCTAGCAACAAATCTGTTTCATAAAACGACAGCTGGAAACACATTACTGCACGCCGCTAGTGCACATCCCCCAGCACTTATTCGAAGCATACCATACGCACAATACACAATACAATACATCAGGCTCCGCTGCAACTGCACACACACATCAGATTTTCAACATCAAACCAACCTCTTAAAATCACGCCTACTGGCACGAGGATATAGCCGATCCTTGTTACGCCAGGCCTACAACAAAGCTGTACGTAAATCACGTAATGATCTATTATACAAAATCAAGACTCCCTCAAAAGAACCCACTATTAAATTAATTACCAAATTCTCATCTCACCATGAGGATATCAGGAAAATTATGGGCACACATTGGCACCTTCTACAGGAAGACCCAATTCTAAGAAAATACACTAGCATGCACCCGGAAATTGTATTTAGACACGCCAATTCCCTTAGAGATAGACTTGTATCCAGTTACTACACCGTTCAGAATCCATCTGTACCCAAGTTGCCATTGGGCACATCACGTTGTGGTAACTGTACATTCTGCCCATGGGTATTACCTGGACAAGTCTCACTTCCCAATGGTGAGGTTTATTATCCCAAATTTTCTGCCACATGCAGTACACAAGGCGTGATATACCTTATGACGTGTAAATGCGGAGCTTTTTATGTGGGGAAGATGGTCAGACAGCTGAGACAGAGTATTAATGACCATCTATATTACTCGGGGAACGGCAAAATGCTTACTCCCATCAGCCTATACCTCGACCTCTACCACTGTTTCGATACCTCCTCTGTCTCTTTTGCTGTTCTGGCTGTCGTCCCTAAAAATCCTAGAGGGGGTGAGTGGGATAAATTTATTCTACAAAAAGAGACTTTATGGATAGAGCACCTAAACGCTACTCGAGCGCCAGGGCTCAATGAGACTCAGTCTTATAAACCCTTCCTCTAAAATCCCCCTCTTTTGGATGCGCCTCACCCTGCATAATGGGATTTTTACTATATATATCCTAGACATTTAAAAATCTGGTTTAGCCTCACTTAGAAAAATATTAACAATTGTACATTTTTCAACCCCTTACCATTGCCTGTCCTATGTAATTGATATATTAACAACTCATTTGTCTTATTTAACTTACATTATAGTTAAAACTAATTATGTAACAATAACCAACCTGCATTCATACTCCCATGTTAATATATAATAAAAAAACAATCGTGAATAAGGTCATTTACTTTACAAACACTGTTGCTTGGCTCATAAATTCACTATCTATCTCATCAAACTATATATGTGGAAACCAATGCTCATTGAGTACTATGTAACTTTTACAAGTATACCTAATTTGTACTTGCTATATTGTTTATTTTAACCTGTGAACTATGTAATTTGTTTATTTGCTCCTTCCTTGTTCATGGTCCCATGGGTTTCTCCCCTGGTCCTGGTCACCTGGCTGGCTCTATGGTCTTCGGCCAGTAAACTCAACCGCACAGCGCCGCACATCTGGTTCTCTCCTCTGACCGGATGTGTGGCGATTGACAGGGACACGGGGTGTCCTCTGGCTCCCTCCAGTCCCCGCCTCTGCTGCTGCCGCATTGGCTGAGCGCCGTTATACCAGCGACATCACTCAGAACATGCGCAGTAGCCAGCGGTCGGACCGATATGTGCCACGCCCACCTGGGCTTGGTGCATTTCTGGTGGGGGGATCTATTTAATACACACAGCTCTTCCTCACTGTCAGAAGACACTGTCCTATCATTGTGAGCTGTACCATATTCCATAGCCCTTCTAAAACAAATTTGAGGTAAGCTATTACCACCAAAGCCTGTTACCCTTCTGACTTCTGATCCTCATTGAGGGACTCTGAATACTAAAAGGTTTTACATTGTTTTTTTCTCTGTTTCTTACTTTATAGATATTAGTTCCCTCATGTCATTAATTTATTGCTACCTACGAGATTTTCTACTAATAATCTACATATGCCCATTTTCAATTTGGGAGACTTGGCTATATATGGTGCCTCCACAGCGTCCTGTACATACTGCTGCTTTTTAACACAAATAAGCGGTTATCCAGCTTACCAGCTGAGATACCATAATGATATGTTTTCCATCATGTCTGACCACCATATGGTAAGCTGTGTGTATCTTTTGGTTACTTTTTCAACCTTTTTCGTATTTGCTAATGTACTAGATCCTTCCTCCCTACACCTATCAATTTTAATTTAATAATTGTGGTATAAACATTTTTGTTTTTTCTGTATACTATTAATATTTACCCTTGGTGTTTCCCCTTTGGGACAATTTGGTCCTCCCCTCCCCCCCCTCCCCCTTTCTTCCCTGATTGCTATCCAGAGGAATAAATGATCCACTTTATACCAGGCTTTACGAACCTATACTTCAACTTATATATTGGGATATATTAGGTTACCCCAGTTACCTGGCTTTACCGTTTGCCCCCAGGTGACCAGTTCCTTTATGGGGTTTCCATGCGACCGTCATACTTGGTCGGAGCATATGCTGTACTTTATTTAATGTTTTGCATTCTACCTTGAAGTATGTTTTGTGTTTATATTTTATATACATTATATTTATTGATGCATTTTATGTACATCCAGCAAAAACTTCCTTAGCTCCTGAAGAAGTGTTCTCCAGACACGCAACATGTTGAGCTATTAAGAAAATACCCACCCAGACCTACAATCTGACCCACAACTCACCATTTTACATTCATAATCGTAACATCGGCTTGGGAATTCATTCCCCATTTATTTCTGAATGCTTTAATACAGTTATATGTTACAATAAGTGGTGTCTTGGTTGTATGCAGGGCAGGAAATATTAATTATATGCAAATATTTTCTCTTTATGGATTGTATTATTTACATTAATCGTTTCTATCTGTGTAGGTCATAATTAAATAAAACCATTTTTATCTTTTATAGTCAGTATACCCGTGTGCCTTGAAAGTCAATTTTTTTAGTTGTTATAGCTTCATTAATTCCGGCGGAGGCTCTTTACCAAGTGATCAGCCGTGTCCAATCACGGCTGATCACAATGTCAATAGGAACAGCCATTGATCGGCTTTTCCTCACTCGCGTCTGACAGACGCGAATAGAGGAGAGCCGATCAGCGGCTCTCCTGACAGGGGGGGCAGCCCCCCTCAGATCACCACACTGGACCACCAGGGACTGCCACTAGGACCACCAGGGAAGGGGCAACATGTGGATGGCCAGGTATGTACCCCATGGCCATCCACATGTGCCCAATGTGCCCAGTCAGTGCCAATCTGTGCCAATCAGTGCCCACAAATGGGCACTGATTGGCACCATAATATTGCCTAGATGCCCAGCAATGCCACCCTTAGGGGCATCAGTGCCACCAATCAGTGTCATCAGTGCCACCCATCAGTGTCCATCGGTGCCACCTGTCAGTGCCCATCTGTGCCCATCAGTGCCCATCTATCAGTGCCCATCAGTGCCCATCCGTGCCACCTATCAGTGCCACCCATAAGTACCCATCAGTGCCACCCATAAGTACTCATCAATGCCACCTATGAGTGCCCATCAGTGCCGCCTATGAGTGCCCATCGGTGCCACCTATGAGTGCCCATCAGTGCCACATACCAGTGCCACCTATCAGTGCCCATCAGTGCCCATCACTGCCACCTATCAGTGCCCATCATCAGTGCCCATCAGTGCCACCTCATCAGTGCCACCTCATTGGTGCCACCTCATCGGTGCCCATCAGTGCTGCTGTATCAGTGCCCATCAGTGCAGCCATATCAGTGCCCATCATTGAAGAAGAAAACATACTTATTTACAAAAATGTTTAACAGAAACAAAGAAAAACGTGTTTTTTTTCAAAATTTTCGGTCTTTTTTATTTGTTGCGCAAAAAATAAAAACCGCAGAGGTGATCAAATACCACCAAAAGAAAGCTCTATTTGTGGGAACAAAATGATAAAAAAATTGTTTGAGTACAGTGTAGCACGACCGCTCAATTGTCCTTCAAATTGTGACAGCGCTGAAAGCTGAAAATTGGCCTGAGCGGGAAGGTGTCTAAGTGCCTGGTATTGAAGTGGTTAAGAGATCTTAAATTAATGGGAGAACTAATTGTCAACTACCCAGGAATGCCATCTTACATAGTAGTTGTTAACTGATCCTTTGGGTATTTGATACCAAACTGCAGACGTCACCAAGTTAAATAATCTTAGCCTGTAATACAATGATTATTTGTCAATTATAACCATAATGCCAATAACCATGTTGGTAGATGTCTGTGCTATTGAATAACAAAACAATAGTGATGAATAAAAGAGAAAATGATCCCCTGGTCCTTGTTCCATTAAATATTTGCTGTGGTGATTCTTGTATAGATTGCAGTTTATGAAATCCTCTGCAGCATTCTTCTGTGAGCCTAGGGTAACTGGCTGCCATAATTCCTGGGATTGGTCTTTAAATCTTTAAACTTTAAAACTTAAAAGGCTCAAAGGAAGGGGTTTAAATAACACTTGGCACCATACAACAGCTCTGTGCTTGACCAGGGGGAGATACTTTGAGGTTAGTGAACTGCTAGGAAGGTTGGGGTGGGGGCTTTTCGAAAAATAAACTGGAATTTGGCTTTGATTTTTGTAAATTCAATATGGTGCCATTGTGAATTCTATCCTTTGGGGAAGGAATTGGCCTTTACTCCATATGCCGCGTACACACGAGCGGAATGTCCGTCAGAAAAAATCCAATGGGAGCTTTTCATCGTATATTCCAACCGTGTGTATGCCCCATCTGACTTTTTCCAACAAAAATTCAGATGGGCTTAGATAGAGAACATGTTCTAAATTTTTCCGACGGAACTAATTACTATCGGGAAACCTGCTCATCTGTATGCTGTTCCGACGTACTAAAAACAACGCATGCTTAGAAGCAAGTACGAGACGGAAGCGCTCGGTCTGGTAAAACTAGCGTTCGTAATGGACATATTCCTCACGCTGAAAATTCTGTGATCTTTTAATGCAGAACATTCTTTTGTGCTTTATAATGCTAGAAGAATGAATTTGTTTTGCTGCTGATATTCACACAAACTTATTTCTTTATTATTTCTCGTGATCTCATGAATAATATTTTATTTTATTTTTTTAAAGCCAGATCTCCATAATAATGTTTAGAATTATTTTTTATAGTCATCTTTTTTTATTATTTTTTATTTCATTAAGATCTCCTTTTTTTTGGATTATTGCAAAATTATTTTATAATGATCTCCATAATTTTTGTATTTTTTTTTGTGTGTCAAGTTACCACAATAACATTATTATCTTGTATTTTTTAACCTCAAGGAGGCTGGTTGGTGTCCCTTGTTAATTTGACATTGTCTTTTTGAAATGTACCTGCCTACTCACAAACAAACTGTCCTATTTTAAGAAAAACACATAGGCAAGTATTTTCAGAAAATAAAATATCATTTATTCTGGGTAACAAAATAAAGAGGAAGGCAACGCTGGAGAAACTTTTGGAATTTGTGAAGCCTTTTGGCCCCCAGGGCACACATCAAGTTTGTGGGAAAAAATTGTTATCTTGAGGAGTCCATATAGTTTGGAGCCCAATCTGGTCCAGGACTCCCAGAGATCAGGACCAGTAGCAGATGACATATCTGTCCCCAGGCTGTGGTATTACGCCAGCCTGCATCTTCTGTCAGACCAGACTGAACCCAGGCCATCACTTTCTTCTCTTCACTGCAGCCTTCTCTCCACCCTTCCCTGCAGCCTTCCCTGTAGCCTTCCTTGCAGCCTTCCTTGGAGGCTGTGGCTCTGGTGGTGGACTTGTGGCAGGAGGAGGAGGAGGAGGAGGAGGATGGGCGAGCTCATATACATGGCTGTTCTCTGTCAGCTGGCCCCTCAACCCCTTCTGAAGGGCCTCACCAAAAATTCCCTCACAGAGTAAGCATTGGCCCTCCTCCAATTTCATCAATCTTGTGGCTAGATAACAGCCATAGGCCTCTTCAGTGTCGGGGGGCTTCTGGGGACATCCGTTTCTTCCCTAATAAATCCCAGTGCTGCCTCCTCCATGCTCGTCCCCTTCCTGGGCCTTTTTTTTTGAAGGCGGAGGGGAGTCACCTGGGATTGGGTGAGGCTCCTACTGGGGCCAGCCACCTCCTGGCTGACACTGGGCCCACCCACCTCCTGGTTGACACAGGGCATGGCCACCTCCTGGCTGTCACTGGGCATGGCCTCCTCCTGCCTGCCACTTTCCAGACCCTCATTCTGGCTGAGCTCATCCTGTGTATAAAAAAAGAGACAAATAGTTTTAGTTTTTTCTTCATCAATCACACACAATTTTTAGCTTATGACTTGCAAATTGAATGCTAATAAATAGAAAAGAATATCATTCTGACCGCAGCATTTTTCATTCTTGTCACAAACAATTTTGGCCACTACTGTCTATTGATATGTAAATCTCTTTGTTTTAAATCATTAATTTGTTATCAATTATAACATCTAGTTAACATCATTAATATTAGGACAATAAATATGTCTAAAAATAATATACATGGCTCCTCTGCTGAGGTTGAGGGAAGGGTGGAGGGAAGGCTGCAGAGAAGGGTAGAAAGTGATTCCCTGACTTCAGTCTGGTCATCCAGAAACCGCAGTTTGTTGAAGTACCACAGCCTGGGTACATACTCTTGCGCTGCTGCTACTCCTGATCTGAGTGATTTCTGGATCTTATTATGCTCCTTCTTATACATGTTCCTCAAGATCCCAATTTTCTTTTCCAAGAACTGGATGGTTGCATCGGGGACCCGAGTCTTCACAAATTCCAAAAGTTTCTCCAGCGTTGACCTCATAGCTTGTTTATTATAATATAAGCTGTGTTTTACCCCCTACAAATTCCGCATCTCCCTGTACCTGTCTATGAAACTGGCCATGAATTCTGGGTCCTTAAAGTGATTCATCTTTGCTGTAAGACAATACACAAGACAAAAACACTAATGTCAGCCTATGCTCTCATAATCGTATCCCAATGCGCTCATTAAATACGATGTTTTGGGTAGATACAGGTTAAATACATTTGCTCAATCTTGAAGTAGTATAGGCCACTGATGGACCAAGTTCAAATTTTACCTTCGTTTAGGACGCTCTCCACTTCTGTTCCTCCTTGCTCCGCAAACAGATCGTACGTATGACACATGCATGTTAGCTTGATATACACTGCGCATGCATGAAACTCCACCCATGTCGCCCGCCCCTGACGTTCTTTCTAGTCTATTCCCCGCCCCGTCTCTTTAGGCAGCAGTAGGAATGACATGGCGGAGAAAGAGCAGGTGTGTGTTAATTCCACTAACGAGAAGGAGGAAAGCCAGGAGCCAGAAACAACCTGATCCAGGAGGAGAAGATTTAAAGCCTCAAATATGGCCTTTGTAGAGATGGTGAAGATGGTGGACATATTGAGGAGGAACTACTATGATGGGAAGCATGGACTGTAACTAAACCCAAATGTGAGAAAGGCCAAGATCATGACTAAAGTTGTAAAGAGTCTGCACAGGAATTTTGGGGTACGACGATCCAAGAAGCAATTGAGGAAACGCTGGTCAGACCTGAAACTGAGGGAGCAGGATCAGTATAGAAGGATCAAGAGAGTTATTCTAAAAAGTAAGTAGTTGTCGTGTGTTCCTATTGTTATTATTATACTTGCATGCTACGCCATGTGATTTTCTTTACTGTTGTACAGTTTAAAATGACGACTTTCATGTTCGTGGGCACAGTAATCGGTTGTCGGAAACATTGTGCGCTCATTAAATACGATGTTTTGGGCAGATACAGGTTAAATACATTTGGTCATGCTTATTTATCTAAAAGTAAGGTTTGTACATTGCTGTCTAGATGTGTTCGTAACTAGAATGAAATGCAAGCTTGATTCAGTGTAATGTAAGGAGAGGACACTCAGCAGCTGTTTACATATCTGGACTCAGGAGCACTAGTGTGGAACACAAGAACAACATTTTTAAGGTGTCCCACACAGGTGCTCCAGTGGATACTTGGGGTGTCTCCATGTGTGAAAATTGTCACAAAAAGGTAAGTATTCCAGCTTTGGTAAGGTAAAAAATCGTGTCTTCAGCTTGGAACTCTGCCCAAAACAGACATTTGTACCCTACTCCCCCGCAATGTTTCATATTGCTATTTCTGGACTCAAATATCTGTGTGCTAAGTATACCTTTTGTTTCATTCTAATAGGGGAAAAAAGACTCAGAGAACACCACTCAGAGCACCCCAGGGACCCCACACCTCAGAAACAAGGGGAACTCAGAAAAACACCAGGTGGAGGAATTCGGTGAAATTGTCATCACAGCAGGTGAGTGTCTGACACCCCAGCTTCAGGTAATATATGTATGCCTGCATATTTATAATACATGTTTTTACACTAATTTTTAGGTCATGTGCTGGTTGTGGAAGAGCAAGCTGAACATTTCACAAGTGACGGTGCACAAAGGCTAATACAAGACATCATGGTGTGGAATGGTGAACTTGACATCATAAGGTAGAAACTCAATGTTATGGAACAACAAATGAAGACCATGATTGATGTGTTGGGGAGAATCTGAATTTCTTCAAAATGCCACCATTTTACCATTTTTTGGACTAAACCAAAACTTTTTTTTGACATTTTAAAGCCAAATTTTGAAGATGCTTGAGGAAGGCGCGCGCCTGTACAATACAGTGCGCATGCGCCAAAACGTTGTTGCACCGCTAGTGACGTCACTGCGCCATAGACCTGCGTTCCACAGCTCATCCGAGTCAAGCCTCGTTTCCAATCCCTAGGATAGAGTCAACACATCCTGCAGGATGGGACTGCTCCTTCTTTCCTATGGACGGATTTTGAAACACAGGCTGTTCATGCTGGGACATCACTACTTGAGGAATACTTGTGCTCTACCTGCTTTTTATCATATGTAAGTGGACATATTCGATTTGCATATTAAACATATCTAACTGATCCTGATCTGGAGGCACTTTTTTTCAGCTTATTCTTTTTCATGTACTTGGAGCCTGCGTCATGCTTCCCTAAAGGCTTACCCTGGAGTGCAGACTGTTAGCCCATATACAAAGGTTTTTGATCCACTTGCTTTTTATTTGATACTGTGTTATTTTACTCATGACTTCACTCCCAGTGGGCATGTATACTATATCCATCTATAACCAGCAACAGCACTACTAATCATTGTTTTAGCTCTGGGATAATGATCCCCAGAGCCTGGGGGGAGAAGCCTGTCGAGAACTTGAGGTCCTGCAGGCTTCTCCCAGTCGCCAAGTACCGCAACGCCTCTGCTCCAGAGTGATGGCTTGCCGCATGAAGGCATCCTGCCTGCTAATATAAGGGGTCAACAAAGCCAACAGACAGTGAAAAACGGGGTCCGTCATTCTGAGAAAGTTCCTGAAATTATCAGGGTTATTCTCCTGGATCTCACGAAGCAAAGGCATATGAGAGAATTGGTCACGCTAGAGCAACCAATTCTTGGTCCATGAACTCCTCCTCACGCTGTTCATGGACTGGGCTTGGGTCAAAGAATGAACCCCAACACCAAGCCCCCACACAGCACGAACTCTATGATGAGAACGTACCCGCAACATGGCTTCAAAACGGTCAGCTGGTCAGAACAAACTAACAGAATGCACTGAAGAACAGCAAGGCCTGTGAACAGCGAGCTGAAAATCAGAAACGAGCGGACAAGAACACACTGAAAAAACAGATGCGAACTGTCTACACACTCTGAAAAGCAGATACAAACCCACAAGCACAAACTGAAGAGCAGTAACGGACTGAAATGCACGAAAGCTGAAAAACGCGAATCATCTCTCACCAAACTTCTTCTAACATGAGATAAACACAAGATTAGCAGAAGGAGCCCAAAGGGTGGCGCGCTGGCTAATGCACTTCCTTTTTCTAGTTCAGTGGTATGTGTTGTACATCACCGCGTTCTGGACGGTTGGACTTTGGTGGGTGTGTAGGCAAGACCGCTTGAGCGGAATTCCATTGGAATTCTGTCGGAGAAACCTTCAGAGTTTATTCCGACGGCAAAACCGCTCGTGTGTACGCGGCATAAGCCTTTTTTAATATGACATTTTGTTTGTTTGATATTGTTATCTGGCAGAATGTTATTGAAATTAAATTATATTCTTGCATTTTCTTGCAAATGAATGGCTTATCAAGAAATACCAGATTTTGCTGATAATAGTAGCAGTCAATGTACACATTAGGGAAAAGATATAGAAATCTGAATGTATAAATTGTACAATAGTTTTGGAGTAGTAAAAAACAATCAAATAATCACTAAAAACAAGTAAAGCCAGATCTTTATAGTTCACTAGGGCAAAATGCATTGCCAAAATCTGTTATAGAACATATTATCTAGGTGAAAGTGCATTTCCAAACATGTGAAAATAATTACAACTGCTGCTCCTGTGTCCCTATCTTATACTAATCACAGCATCTGTGCTTCTCACTGCCATTTGCTCAGTGATGCCTACATGGAAAGCTGCCATGTAATTATAAAGTCTGCTAAATGAAAAAAGTAATTAGGTGACAAAATTATGTAAACCGTTAACAAATACCTTCAGATTCCACCTAAGTTTTTGAAAAGTAAACGGAAAATTAAAAAAAGCTATCTTTTTATTTTGAAACATAATTATATCGTAACTTGTTCCAGTAAGGTTGGAAATAAACAAATATTAAAATTCTTAGTCAAGTAATTTGCTGGCTAATTTTCTATATAAATGTGTAGAACCAATAACATGGAGATTTGTGTTTTATTTAACTAATCGGGATTCTCAAAAAAGTAAATACATTGTGCAGGGAAGATGAAAAGAGAACAAACACAATAACAAGAAAATTGTACACCACATTTTATATACATAGAAATTTAAAATCATGGGTTAAAATTTAAAGCTCTCAATGTTCTGTATAGCAGATAGGTTTGAGGATTAAAGTTAACAGTACCTTGAATAAAAAAATACATAGTAAGGACCCCCACCTATCCACGCCCAAAATATCACAGAAAAGAGAAAGAGAGGGGGGGGGGGTTGTTGGTCATCACACAGGATGTCCATCCAATTCATCAACCTTCAGGCACCATGCTGGCCAGGTGTGAGGGGGCAGTTGAATATCCTCAGGAGTTCCGCTGGTTAGATAATAATGACCTTATGCCTTGCTCTAGTCGTGTTTACTGCAGGCTGCCTGTAAACACCGTAGTTTTCTTCACATCAAATTCCTTTCAAAGCTTTGTTGTACAAGACATGTTGTTCTCATGTTCCATCTGCATTAATATCAATTTCTTCCAGTATTACAGAAATAGAGCTCTCATTTCTTAAAACAATGTGGACTTTGTAGACATAACAAGAGTTATTAACAATCTTTATTTTACAAATATTAAGAAACAAATGTATAAAATCATGGTTGCACTCTCTATTATTCAATATATCAGAAAATACCCAAACCCAAGTATGGAGATACAAATCCAGCCAGGCAATGTTATATAGTGTAGAGAAAGTCCATCAATGGAAGTATAGTTTAGGATATCAGCATGGATATCAGGGATCAAGTCCAGAATTCCTCCATACTTGCATGTCAACGTGTTTCACAAGATTGACTCACTTCCTCAGGACTGATTGGGTAAGTGTTGTGAAATTCAAAATGTACAAATATTGTGTAAGTATCATATATCTTTAAGAGAAAATGTTACATTTGACATACGTATATATTCATATGTAGGGATGAGCTTCGAGTTTATCTCGAACATCGGGTGTTCGCCAGTTCGCCGAACAGCGAACAATTTGGGGTGTTCATGGCAAATTCGAAAGCCGCGGAACACCCTTTAAAAGTCTATGGGAGAAATCAAAAGTGCTAAATTTAAAGGCTTATATGCAAGTTATTGTCATAAAAAGTGTTTGGGGACCTGGGTCCTGCCCCAGGGAACATGTATCAATGCCAAAAAAAGTTTCAAAAATGGCAGTTTTTTCGGGAGCAGTGATTTTAATACTGCTTAAAGTGAAACAATAAAAGTGTAATATTCCTTTACATTTCGTTCCTGGGGGTGTCTATAGTATGCCTGTAAAGGGGCGCATGTTTCCCGTGTTTAGAACAGTCTGACAGCAAAATGACATTTCAAAGGAAAAAAAGTCATTTAAAACTACTCGCGGCTATTAATGAATTGTCGGTCTGACAATACACATATAAGTTCATTGATAAAAGCGGCAACCCCAAGCCCTTCAGGTCTGGTATGGATTTTAAGGGGAACCCCGTGCCAAAATTAATAAAAATGGTGTGGGGTCCCCCCAAAAACCCATACCAGACCCTTATCCGAGCACGCAACCTGGCAGGCCGCAGGAAAAGGGGGGATGAGAGAGCGCCCCCCCTCCTGAACCATACAAAGCCACATGCCATCAACATTGGGAGGGTGCTTTGGGGTAGCGGCCCCCCAAAGCACCTTGTCCCCATGTTGATGAGAACAAGGGCCTCATACGCACAACCCTTGGTCGGTGGTTGTCTGCGGGCGGGGGCTTTTTGGAATCTAGAAGCCACCTTTAACAAGGGGACCCCAGATCCTGCCCCCCATGTGAAATGTAATGGGGTACAAAAGTACCCCTACCATTTCACAAAAAAGTGTCAAAAATGTTAAAAATGACAAGAGACAGTTTTTGACAATTCTTTTATTTAAAGTCTTCTTCTTTCCATCTTCTTCGGGTCTTCTTTCTTCTATCTTCCTTTGGTTTCTTCCTTCATCTTATTCTTCCTTTGGTTCTTCCTCCGATCCTCTGCTTCTTGCTCTGGTGTTCTCGTCCGGCATCTTCCTCTGCTGTGTCTTCTTCCTTGGGCCGCTCCTCATCCATGGGAGGCTCCCGCTGTATGACGCTTCTCTTCTTCTGACACTTCTTAAATAATGGAGTGCAGGGCCACCCTGTGACCCCGCCCCCTCTGACACATGGGGACTTGCTGGGGACTTCCCTATGGGTTTCCCTGTGACCTCAGAGGGGGCAGGGTCACCCGGTTACATAACGGGTGACCACGCCACCCTCTGATGTCACGAGGAAACCCATAGGGAAGTCCCCGTCAAGTCCCCGTGCTTCACAGGGGGCAGGGTCACCGGGTGGCCCCACCCTCCATTATTTAAGAAGTGTCAGAAGAAGAGAAGTGTCACACAGCAGGAGCCTTCCATGGATGTGGAGCGGGCCAAGAACGAAGCAGGGAAGAAGACGCCGTGGAGGAAGATGCCGGATGAGAACACCGGAGCAAGAAGCAGAGGATCGGAGGAAGAACCAGAGGAAGAAGAATATGGAGGAAGAAACCGAAGGAAGATAGAAGGAAGAAGACCTGAGAGAAGATGAAAAGAAGACTTTAAATAAAGGAATTGTCAAAAACTGTCTCTTGTCATTTTTAACATTTTTGACGCTTTTTTTGGGAAATGGTAGGGGCACTTTTGTACCCCATTACCATTTCACATGGGGGGGCGGGATCTGGGGGTCCCCTTGTTAAAGGGGGCTTCCAGATTCCGATAAGCCCCCCGCCCGCAGACCCCCACAACCACCAGCCAAGGGTTGTGGGGATGAGGCCCTTGTCCTCATCAACATGGGGACAAGGTGCTTTGGGGGACCACTACCCCAAAGCACCCTCCCAATGTTGAGGGCATGTGGCCTGGTACGGTTCAGGAGGGGGGCGAGAGGCGGCCTGCCAGGTTGTGTTCTTGGATAAGGGTCTGGTATGGATTTTTGGGGGGACCCCACGCCATTTTTTTTTTAAATTTTGGCGCGGGGTTCCCCTTAAAATCCATACCAGACCTGAAGGGTCTGGTATGGATTTTGAGGGGGACCCCCATGCCATTTTTTAAAAATTTTGGTTTGGGGTTCCCCTGTGGGGAAATCCCATGCTGTTTTTATCAATGAACTTTTATGTGTATTGTAGGACCGACAATTCATTAATAGCCGCAAGTAGTTTTAAATAACTTTTTTCCTTTGAAATGTCATTTTTCTGTCAGACTCTTCTAAACACGGGAAACATGCGCCCCTTTACAGGCATACTATAGACACCCCCCAGGTTCGAAATTTAAAGGAATATTACACTTTTATTGTTTCACTTTAAGCATTATTAAAATCACTGCTCCCAAAAAAATGGCCATCTTTGAAACTTTTTTTGGCATTGATACATGTCCCCTGGGGCAGGACCCAGGTCCCCAAACACTTTTTATGACAATAACTTGCATATAAGCCTTTAAATTTAGAACTTTTGATTATTCATGTTCGAGTTCCATAGACTTTAACGGTGTTTGCGTGGTCGAACAAATTTTTTGCCTGTTCGCATGTTCGGGTGCGAACCGAACAGGGGGGGTGTTCGGCTCATCTCTATTCATATGTATGTGCCTATACATTACATTTACAAATGTAATTTAAATTTTGTAAATTGCTTATGCTTGCCTGATCAGCTTTGAATGTAGGAAGATGGGCGGCAACAGATCATGGAGGCAAACACAGGTGACCCACCAAGGAAGGACCAAGGGAAAGGGGGACACAGAAAAGTGGCACCCAAACCCCCACTCCTGAATATAGGACCGATCAAATACAGAGGCACAAGATGAAAAACAAGAGCCACAATGCTCTAGAAAGAAAAAAATATATATTAGAACATTTTAGCTGTTCAGACGTTCGACGAACAGCCAAACAAACGGATAGCTCGACCATTTATTTGCCACCCGAACCGACCACAATACATTGCAGTGCTGAACAGAGCATTGTAAGCCCTGATTGGCTAAAGCAGTGAAAGCTTCAGCCAATCAGGGCACAAAGCACTGTAAAAGTCATGATTGGACACTGTCATCATGACTTTCTCCAATCATGGCTCATTCCCGCCCCACAGTATAAAATTATTCTTTCAATGGCAGCCATTTTCAGTGTGATTTCGGCATGGAGAGAGATAGAACAGGGCTCTGTTCAGTGCTATCAGTTAGTTAGTGTGTAGGGATGAGCTTTCTGTTCTGTTTGAACATGAGTTTGACTCAAACATTGGCTGTTTGCCCATTCGTTGAAAACCGAACATTATGGGCTATTCGTGCCAAATTCATGCGGCGCATAACGGCCCATAATGCACTGTCGGAGCGCAGTGCATTGCTGTATGATGATTGGCCAGAGCATGCACCATGACCTGAATGCTTTGGCCAATTACAGCGCCCTCAGCTAAGAGAGCCATAATTGGCCAAAGGCAGGGTGCCTTTGGCCAATCATGGCTCAGGGTGACTAAGTCCATGCCCCACACTATATAAGACCACCTGCACGTCGACCTCGTGTAGTGTGTCATTAGCATGGACGGAGAAAGAGTGTCATTTAGATTGAGCAGGCAGGCAGGCAGATTAATCAGTTAGTTGCAGTGTATTTAATATATATACAGTCAGTCTCATATATATATATATATATATATATATATATATATATATATATATATATATATATATCCACTGCATACAGTTTAGCTATATCTCACTGCAGGCCGTCCTGGTGTACTGTTTCTAATACACTTCAGGCAGGCAGGTGATTCAGTTAGCTGCAGTGTATTTAATATATATATATATATATATATATATATATATATATATATATACACAATTCTTGTATATATATATATATATATATATATATATATATATATATATCCACTGTATCCAGTTTAGTTATATCTGACTGCAGGCCATTCCTGGTGTACTGTTTCTAATATACTTCAGGCGGTGTACACAGTATACAGTGCTTTGCACCCATAGTGCAGTTGCTCATACTTTTCTGGTGGTCAATACAGTACACCCATAGTTTTTATTAAACTTCTGTTAGTGTACACAGTACCGTGCACCCCTAGTGCAGTTGCTACTACTTTCCTGGTAGTGTACACAATACATACAGTGCATCCATTGTTGTTATTACACTTCTGTTGGTTTACACAGTACAGTGCACCCCTAGTGCAGTTGCTACTACTTTCCTGATGGTGTACACAATACATACAGTGCACCCATTGTTGTTATTACACTTCTGTTGGTGTACACAGTACAGTGCACCCCTAGTGCAGTTGCTATTACTTTCCTGATGGTGTACACAATACATACAGTGCACCCATATTTGTTATTACACTTCTGTTGGTGTACACAAAGAAAGGACATTGGGACTTTAAATGAAGCGGTGGACTGGTTAGGGTAAAAAATTGCAATTAAACAAGTAATTTTGCATATGTGTATTGAGTAATAGATGTCATAAATCAAGTAGCATGTACATAGCACATAGCATAACCAAGTAACATACATAAATAATGTTGATATAATGACACATAGCAATACATGATTAAAATCAAAACCAAATAGTGTATATGAACACAAAAGGCTGAGCATCCCATAACAAGTAATATCATGAATAAAACATTGACATGTCATATAAAAGGTATGTCAGATGGGGTCCTATTAGCGCATATAGCTACATCCTTGATGACTGACGCATTTCGTGTGAAAACACTTCCTCAGGGGCGGATGCTAAAGGGTATCTGAAACAATAGAATATAGACTAATCAGATGATTAACTTGATACGACCAAAAGAGAAAAATTGTCCATTCTGGGTACTTATGAATTCTACTGAGCTGTGGAATGCGCGAGAGCTGAGTCATAAATACTGTCCGTCCCGGGACTGAGGTGGCAGGAAATCCAGCAACTGACAGAGCGCAAAGTCATCATCCCCAGACAACAAGTAACCAATACCAATGTGAGACCAATAGTAGATTCATGGGTATATAAGGGCATAGAATACTACCTTGATAGTATGCTTGAAAACAACAGCCTGTCAAAGCTATGGCGTCTGCACATGCTATGGCATCTACATGTGTGTGGTAAGAAGTTGTGAGTCTGGGGAGAAGCCTCTTATGCGCTCCGCACGTGCGTGAGACCGCCACCAGCGTCACGCTGGCCAGACAGTGTGGGGGCGTGGTCACAGCCAGGGTGGTATGGAGGCCCGCCCAGCACTGACGCCACGCCATCGGCTGTATCGGCTCAGAAGGAAAGTGTATGCCCACAACGTGATGCCCGGAGGGACGTCACACAGGGGAGCAATGCTATGTGCTATGTACATAATACTTGATTTATGACATCTATTAGTCAATACACATATTCTCTGTTCACACCCCAGGACTGTGATGCACTCTAGGTGCCCTCCCCCTTCCCCTTCACTTCCGTCTGACCTGGGGCGGAGGTGGCTATGGCGAGTCGGGCGGATGCTCATTACACATCGGCACCACGCATTGCTCCCCTGTGTGACGTCCCTCTGGGCGTCACGTTGTGGGCATACACTTTCCTTCTGAGCCGACACAGCCAATGGCGCGGCATCAGTGCTGGGTGGGTCTCCATACCGCCCTGGCTGTGACCGCACACCCCGCACTGTCTGGCCGGCATGACGCTGGTGGCGGTCTCACACACGTGCGGCGCACCTAAGAGGCTTCTCCCCAGACTCACAACTTCTTACCACACACGTGTAGATGCCATAGCACATGCAGATGCCATAGCTTTGACAGGCTGTTGTTTTCAAGCATACTATCAAGGTAATATTCTGTGATCTTTATACCAATGTATTTTTCGTTTCATTATATGTATTTCCATTATCCTGGGTTATTCCTGATGGATTTACCTATCCATTATAGATGCCCTTATATACCCATGAATCTAGATTTGGTCTCACATTGGTATTGGTTACTTGTTGTCTGGGGATGATGACATTGCGCCTCGTCAGTTGCTGGATTTCCTGCCACCTCAGTCCCGGGATCAACAGTATTCTATGGCTCAGCTCTCGCGCATTCCACAGCTCGGTAGAATTCGTAAGTACCCAGAATGGACAATTTGTCTCTTCTGGTTGTATCAAGTTAATCATCTGATTAGTCTATATTCTATTGTTTCAGATACCCTTTAGCATCCGCCCCTGAGGAAGTGTTTTTACATGAAAAGTGTCAGTCATCAAGGATGTAGCTATATACGCTAATAGGACCCCTACCTGACATACCTTTTATATGACATGTCAATGTTTTATTCATGATATTACTTGTTATGGGCTGCTCAGCCTTTTGTGTTCATATACACTATTTGGTTTTGATTTAATCATGTATTGCTATGTGTCTTTATATCAACATTATTTATGTATGTTACTTGGTTATGCTATGTGCTATGTACATGCTACTTGATTTATGACATCTATTACTCAATACACATATGCAAAATTACTTGTTTAATTGCAATTTTTTACCCTAACCAGTCCACCGCTTTATTTAAAGTCACAATTTCCTTTCTTTGTACCCAAATACGGGATGGAGGTACATCTCAGATGTAACCTCATTTAAAGTCCCACACGCCCTCTGTGGGCACCCCCTCCTTTTTGCTCTGTTTGTGTACACAGTACCGTGCACCCCTAGTGCAGTTGCTACTACTTTCCTGGTGGTGTACACAATACATACAGTGTACCCATAGTTGTTATTACACTTCTGTTGGTGTACACAGTACCGTGCACCCCTAGTGCAGTTGCTACTACTTTCCTGGTGGTGTACACAATTCATACAGTGCACCCATAGTTGTTATTACACCTCTGTTGGTGTATACAGTAACGTGCACCCCTAGTGCAGTTTCTACTACTTTCCTGGTGGTGTACACAATACATACAGTGCACCCATAGTTGTTATTACACTTCTGTTGGTGTACACAGTACCGTGCACCCCTAGTGCAGTTGCTACTACTTTCCTGGTGGTGTACACAATTCATACAGTGCACCCATAGTTGTTATTACACTTCTGTTGGTGTATACAGTAACGTGCACCCCTAGTGCAGTTGCTACTACTTTCCTGGTGGTGTACACAGTACACAATACAGTGTAGAGTTTTTTTGCTAAACAAAATTTACAGCATGTCTGGAAGGCCACCAAGGAGAGGCAGACGCTCTCAGGCCACTAAAAGAGGGCAAGCAGGCTCTGTATCTACAGTCGACAGTGCTGGCCGTGGACACGGTGCATCCTCAGCACGTGGCTATGGGGCACGCTTGTCCTTTTTTCCTGCAGCTGGCTGTGTTATTGAGTATTGAGTATTGAGTTTGACTCGAACATTGGCTGTTCGCCCGTTCGTCGAAAACCGACCAGTATGGGCCATTTGCACCAAATTTGAGCGGCGCATAATGGCCCATAATGCACTGCGCTGCTGTATGAGGATTAGAGCGTAGTGCATTGCTGTATGATGATTGGCCAGAGCATGCACCATGACCTGCATGCTTTGGCCAATCACAGCGCCCTCAGCTAAGAGAGCCATAATTGGCCAAAGGCAAGGTGCCTTTCACCAATCATGGCTCAGGGAGTCTAAGTCCACGCCCACACTATATAAGGCTGACTGCACATCAGCCTCATGTAGTGTGTCCTTGCCGGCGTGGACAGAGAGAGAGAGTGTCATTTAGATGAGCAGGCAGGCAGATTATTCAGTTAGCTGCAGTGTATTTCATATATATATATATATATATATATATATATATATATATATATATATATCTCCACTGCATACAGTTTAGCTAGATCTCACTGCAGTCCATTCCTGGTGGTGTACTGTTTCTACTATACTTCTGGCAGGCAGGTGATTCAGTTAGCTGCAGTGTATTTCATATATATATATATATATATATATATATATATATATATATATATATATATATATATATATATATATACAGTCAGTCTAGTATATATATCCACTGCATACAGTTTAGCTAGATCTCACTGCAGTCCGTTCCTGGTGGTGTACTGTTTCTACTATACTTCTGGCAGGCAGGTGATTCAGTTAGCTGCAGTGTATTTCATATATATATATATATATATATATATATATATATATATATATATACATACAGTGGGGACGGAAAGTATTCAGACCCTCTTAAATTTTTCACTCTTTGTTATATTGCAACCATTTGCTAAAATCATTTAAGTTCATTTTTTTCCTCATTAATGTACACACAGCACACCATATTGACAGAAAATCACAGAATTGTTGACATATTTTTGCAGATTTATTAAAAAAGAAAAACTGAAATATCACATGGTCCTAAGTATTCAGACCCTTTGCTGTGACACTCATATATGTAACTCAGGTGCCATCTATTTCTTCTGATCATCCTTGAGATGGTTCTACACCTTCATTTGAGTCCAGCTGTGTTTGATTATACTGATTGGACTTGATTAGGAAAGCCACAAACCTGTCTATATATAGACCTTACAGCTCACAGTGCATGTCAGAGCAAATGAGAATCATGAGGTCAGAGGAACTGCCTGAAGAGCTCAGAGACAAGGCACAGATCTGGCCAAGGTTACAAAAAAATTTCTGCTGCACTTAAGGTTCCTAAGAGCACAGTGGCCTCCATAATCCTTAAATGGAAGACGCTTGGGACGACCAGAACCCTTCCTAGAGCTGACCGTCTGGCCAAACTGAGCTATCGGGGGAGAAGAGCCTTGGTGAGAGAGGTAAAGAAGAACCCAAAGATCACTGTGGCTGAGCTCCAGAGATGCAGTCGGGAGATGGGAGAAAGTTGTAGAAAGTCAACCATCACTGCAGCCCTTCACCAGTCAGGGCTTTATGGCAGAGTGGCCCGACGGAAGATTCTCCTCAGTGCAAAACACATGAAAGCCTGCATGGAGTTTGCTAAAAAACACCTGAAGGACTCCAAGATGGTGAGAAATAAGATTCTCTGGTCTGATGAGACCAAGATAGAACTTTTTGGCCTTAATTCTAAGTAGTATGTGTGGAGAAAAACAGGCACTGCTCATCACCTGTCCAATACAGTCCCAACAGTGAAGCATGATGGTGGCAGCATCATGCTGTGGGGATGTTTTTCAGCTGCAGGGACAGGACGACTGGTTACAATCGAGGGAAAGATAAATGCGGCAAAGTACAGGGATATCCTGGACGAAAACCTTCTCCAGAGTGCTCAGGACCTCAGACTGGGCCGAAGGTTTACCTTCCAACAAGACAATGACCCTAAGCACACAGCTAAAATAACGGAGTGGCTTCACAACAACTCCGTGACTGTTCTTGAATGGCCCAGCCAGAGCCCTGACTTAAACCCAATTGAGCATCTAAAAATGGCTGTCCACCAACCTGGCTGAACTGGAGAGGATCTGCAAGGAGGAATGGCAGAGGATCCCCAAATCCAGGTGTGAAAAACTTGTTGCATCTTTCCCAAAAGATTCATGGCTGTATTAGATCAAAAGGGTGCTTCTACTAAATACTGAGCAAAGGGTCTGAATATTTAGGACCATGTGATATTTCAGTTTTTCTTTTTTAATAAATCTGCAAAAATGTCAACAATTCTGTGTTTTTCTGTCAATATAGGGTGCTGTGTGTACATTAATGAGGAAAAAAATGAACTTAAATGATTTTAGCAATGGTTGCAATATAACAAAGAGTGAAAAATTTAAAGGGGTCTGAATACTTTCTGTCCCCACTGTATATATATATATACAGTCAGTCTAAAATATATATATATATATATTGTCACGGAATGCCCCACACTCCGCTTGAGTGCTTCCGTCATATACCGCTTCCTAAGTTCTGGAACACGAGTCCAATGGATCTGGCTATAGGAACCCCAAGAACTAGACAACACCAGTCTTGGAGTACATCAGAACTCCCCTTTATTTTGAGATCTCACAGACCTTTATACAGCAGGGATGACTCAAAGCTAACCTAATTAACATGACCTAATTTACTACAAAATGTACCCAGACCAGATGACAGTCTTGTGGGCACCGAGCTTCACACATTAATACAATTAACAATACAAACAACAATCTCCCCCCTCCTCAGCCTAGACCATTCGTCTATTAGCCAGGGCTGGTGGCTAATGTGATCAGCTCTCTCAATTAACATAAACACATGTTGATAACACCAGTATCTCCTCACAGGATGTGTCCCAGCAGAATGAATCAGTCTTATCAGCAGGGGGCTGCTGGAGGAATCCCCCCTCCCTCTTCAGGGACACAAATATACAGTAAGGAGTCCCCATACAATATATACATGACTGAGTCCGATTAATACAGTTCAGACTGGATTTCTCATTCACCTCAAATGCTAGGGCCCATAATCGGTGGACAACAGGCTTGCACACAGTCCTCTCCAACAGCCTCCGCTCTGGCCATGCCCGTGACATTTCTCCCCTTTCGGCAGGAGACTAACACAGGAGGAGACCCCAGACGGGTTGACTCCGAAGTTAGTCCACAGCTCCAGTCCTCTACTGCCTGTACCCACACAGTACCCCAAACAAATCATCCCAAACAGTGCATTACTCACCCAGCCATCCTCTGCCTCTCTCAGAGAACATATCTGCCGCTGGGGAGAGGCCTGGACTGGCCCTTCTCCCTGGAATCCTTTCTGCCGCTGGAGAGAAGACAGGGGGACTGGGCTCACTCCATCCTGCTGTTGGGGATCTGGGCCGACTGCCCAGCATCCCTGGGGTATACAGGTGGGGACTGAAGCCCCATCAACCGACACCAGATCAAGCTGCAGTTGTGAAGTGATGACTGCATTCTCTCCTTGGATCCTGATCTGCAGCTCGCGATAGACTGCAACCTCTTCACCTTGGGCCTCCACAATTGCTGCAGGTGTGGGGCAGAGGTCTTGGACCCTCTGTCCGGTTGCCAGCACTTCTGCTGGGGGTTTGCCAGGTGGTTCCTCCTCTACAGAAACGTCTATTAAATCCCCAGTCTCTGGAATTGGTAAAAGTGTGGGACAGAGGTCTTGGACCCTCTGTTCAGTTACCAGATCTTCAGCTGGAGAAGTTTGTTTTAACTCCATAGATGCTGCTGGCAGAAAATCACATGTCCCTGTCATTGTTGTGGGAGAAAGGCTGACTACCTCTTCTCTCAGGAAGGCTGAAGCCACTGTTGGTGCTGGGCAGAACACAGTGAACTTTGGCCCTGATAGCAGCTCTTCTGCTGGAGGCTCATCAGGTTGTTCTTCCTCAGCAGAAAAGTCTATTAAATCCTCTACCTCTATAACTGGTGTCTGTGGATAGAGGTTCACCATCTCCTGTCCGTGGAACTCAGAAGATGCCATCAGTGCTGGGCAGAGGTTAGCAGAGCTCTGCCCTGTTGTCAGCACTTCAGTTTTGGGGATGGCAATCTCCAGATTTTCCACTGCAGATTCTCTGGCATGCTGCTGGACAGGCACATTCCTCCATCCAAGATCATCCCATGCAGAAACAGGATCATCAAGGTCAGTCAGCACTTGCTGCATCCGCCATAAGACCTCCGCCTCCATAGCTGTGGGGGCAGGTTGGCAAAGCACACTATCGCTCTGCCACATTGCCGACTCTTCAGCCAGGATTTCAGGGTTGTCAGCTGGTATTTCCTGATAGTCCCAGGCAAAGGGAGCCCAGCCCTGGCACTGAGCAATGTCTAGCAGCCGTCTGTAGGCGATCTCTAGCTCCCATTCCTGAACGGCCAGAAACTCCAAATCTTCCTGTGCCCAGTGCACTTCCGAAATGTTCAGTAGCCCTTCTCTGAAATCCATGATTTCGTCCACCCGCCGCTCCAAATCACTCCCAAAGTTAGGGTCCCCTGTCAGCTTCACAAACAACAGTCCCAAGCCACCGTAGCTTAAGCCTTCCGTTGGGCTGTCATCTGCTATCCAGGGACATGCTTGGGATACATGCCACCGGAGGGCTCTGTAGCTCTCATCCAGCTTCATCTCTGCCCAGACCAGCCTGCTTAATTCAGCTGTCTGCTTCTTGTGTGGTTTTTCTCCCAAAAACCGCACCCGCAGTCCGTACTGCGACCAGTACCTTTCCTCGATGGAGGGGAGAACTTTTCCCTGGTGTCGCTGCTCACGGGCTAGCGCTTCCTTCCAGAGTTTGCAGCGAATAGAATCACACCATCCCAGCAGGACCTGCTCCGATACTGGTCCTCTGTGCTGTATCTGCATCTCTCGCAACCTCCTTCTGAATTCCTCATCCATGGCGGCTGGTATCTGTACCACTCCTCTTCTGCTATCTGGACCTTGGATCCAGATGGAAGTTTGGATGTCCCAGACTTCAGGAAGCTTTCCCGCCGCTTGCCACCAATGTCACGGAACGCCCCACACTCCGCTTGAGTGCTTCCGTCATATACCGCTTCCTAAGTTCTGGAACACGAGTCCAATGGATCTGGCTATAGGAACCCCAAGAACTAGACAACACCAGTCTTGGAGTACATCAGAACTCCCCTTTATTTTGAGATCTCACAGACCTTTATACAGCAGGGATGACTCAAAGCTAACCTAATTAACATGACCTAATTTACTACAAAATGTACCCAGACCAGATGACAGTCTTGTGGGCACCGAGCTTCACACATTAATACAATTAACAATACAAACAACAATCTCCCCCCTCCTCAGCCTAGACCATTCGTCTATTAGCCAGGGCTGGTGGCTAATGTGATCAGCTCTCTCAATTAACATAAACACATGTTGATAACACCAGTATCTCCTCACAGGATGTGTCCCAGCAGAATGAATCAGTCTTATCAGCAGGGGGCTGCTGGAGGAATCCCCCCCTCCCTCTTCAGGGACACAAATATACAGTAAGGAGTCCCCATACAATATATACATGACTGAGTCCGATTAATACAGTTCAGACTGGATTTCTCATTCACCTCAAATGCTAGGGCCCATAATCGGTGGGCAACAGGCTTGCACACAGTCCTCTCCAACAGCCTCCGCTCTGGCCATGCCCGTGACATATATATATATATATATATATATATATATATATATATATATATATATATATATCCACTGCATACAGTTTAGCTAGATCTCACTGTGGTCCGTTCCTGGTGGTGTACTGTTTCTACTATAACAAAAATCTGACCTGTCAGCGTCGGTGCTTTCCTGTGCGCCTGCGCAGTAGAGTTGCGCTTCCGCACACAAGGGTGCACGATTTGGTGGGCCGGTGCACACGGGTGCGCGATGCGGTGCAATTGCGTGGGCACATGTGCGCCGTTGTGTGCACAGCGGGAGTCCCCCTGGCGGGCCAATAAAAGACAGCCTGTGTATTATCTCATTGCTGGTTTGTTTTCTCAGCTTCCTGTAACCTGTTCCTGAGCCTGTGTACCTGTGCCTACCTGTTGTGACCCGGATTGACATGACCTCTCCTGAACCTCTCCAGCATCCGACCTCAGGCTTGCCTTACGGACTTCTCTACCTGCTTGATTCCTGTGTTTGACACTCGGGCTCCTCCTGGACTCTGTCTCTGCCTGATCCCAGTGATTGATCATCAGCCTACTCCACTACTGCCTGACTACCCATGTTTGACCCCCGGCTTGTTTCTGGACTTTGTCTCTGTGTTTGACCCTCAGCTTCTTCATTGAACCAAGCCAGGTCCAGTCCAGTGTCAAGTCCACCCTGCACGGATCTTCTCTCTGCCAGAGGACCTTCCTGCTACCTCTTCTGCCTGCTGGTGATCCGTGCTTCTTTGTGCCCAATACCCACTGTGCCACTTCCAGGGGTATCATGCACCCAGCTGCAAGGGGAGCCTCTCTCAGCAACTCAGCCTTGGTGAGTACTTGACAGTACAAACCAGCCATGAGCAAGGCTGACAGAGCTGGCTCTCCCCTTGAGGCGCTTTGCCAGCAAGTTTCAGCCCTTACGTAAGCTGTTCAGAGACTTCAGGATGGCTATTTCCAGATTGAAGGCCGCCTTCAGCACCTGACTACTTCTCCAGACCTCCTAGATACCACATCAGCATCTGCCAGAAGAACATCTTCCCAGCAAGGTCAACCCAACCCTGCTCCCGCAGTAGTGATGACCTTTCCTGAAACCAGAGTTCCCACGCCGGAATGGTTTTCCGGGAGCCGGAAGAAGTTCAGGGCATTCAAAAATACTTGCCAGTTGTACTTAGCCCTCCAACCCAGGACTTTTTATTCTGAGTCTGTGAAAGTGGGATTTGTCATCTCCTTGCTGTCTGATGAACCACAATTTTGGGCCCACAATCTCCTCGAACAGAAGAGTCCCCTTCTCAACTCGATGGACACTTTCTTCAATTCAATGGGTCAGCTGTATGATGACCCGCAGCGCACTGCCACCACTGAATCCATTTTGCACACTCTGACCCAGGGTAAGAGACCTGTGGAAGACTACACCATGGAATTCCGGAGATGGGCAGGTGACACCAGCTGGAATGAGTCCGCTCTCAAGTACCAGTATCGCCAGGGTCTCTCGGAAACTCTAAAGGATGAATTGGCTCGGGTAGATACTCCTGCGTCTCTGGAAGACCTGATCCAACTAGCCACCAAACTTGACAGACGTTCAGAGCGTTTCCAGTCATCCAAACCAACCTGGATGCTACCTCGGGTCCCTCCTGTTCCTGCTCCTCCCATGGTCCCTTCTGCCTCTTCCGACAGCAAGCCCATGCAACTGGGTTTAATCCGGTCTCTGCTCACTCCCAATGAAAGACTTTGCTGGCATCAGGCCAACCTTTGCTTGTATTGTGGAGAAGCAGGCCACTTCTTACGCAGCTGCTCTGTGAGACCTAGTAAGTCCCGTCCACAGTTTGCCATGAACTTTCAAGTTGTTGGATCCAGCCAGTCTCACCCTATCCTCCCGGTCTCTTTTCAGGTGGTGGAAGAGGAGGTTCGACTACTGGCCATTATTGACTCAGGAGCCTGCAGTTGTTTCCTAAACGCATCCCTCGCTCAAAGTCTGCACATCCTTCTCTAAGTCAAGAAACAATACCTACAAATACACCTGGCAGATGGGTCCCTACCCTGCTCTTGGCCAGTGTCACGGAACGTCCCACACTCCGCTTGAGTGCTTCCGTCAGTATATCGCTTCCTAAGTTCTGGAACACGAGTCCAATGGATCTGGCTATAGGAACCCCCAAGAACTAGACAACACCAGTCTTGGAGTACATCAGAACTAACTCTTTATTTGAGATCTCACACACATTTATACACCAGGCTGACTCAAAGCTAACCTAATTAACATGAGCTAATTTACTAAAACATTTACCCAGACCAGATGACAGACTTGTGGGCACCGAGCTTCACACAGTAGTATAAACACAATAGCTGGAGCTAATTACAATTAACAATACAAACAAAACCTAATTAACCTAATTAACATGAGCTCCAATAGGAGTCGTCCCGTCTCCTACATTGTATAGAGGACAATGTGATCAGCTCATTCAATTAACATACATTACCATAAACATCAACACAGGGTTAATTAGAACAAACAACAATGAGTTGAATACCCTTAGAACCTAGACTAAACTTATTTACATTAAACACATTATAGCTGACATCAGACAGGTGAGTGGAGTTGATGACATTAGCATCTCCTCACAGGATGTGTCCCAACAGTATAATTCAGTCTTATCATTCTAATATGGCATATAACGGGTTCCAGAGTCTGTGTGTTTTGGGGGGACATGGAGCTGAATCCAAAGTAACACGAACCCCAGGGTCCCCAGGCATACAGCTCACAGAAAGCACCATTCCCCCAAATGCTAGGGCCCATAATCGGTGGGCAAGAGGCTTGCGTTCAGTCCCCTCCAATAGCCTCTGTCCCGGGTGAGTCTGTCACAGCCGGTCACCCAAGAAACCAAGCCCATTCTTATTTCCACTGACTCTGGCCATAAAGAATTTCTTCGCTTTGACATTATAAGCTCACCCATGTTCCCAATTATCTTAGGATTCCTGTGGTTGCAGACTCACGATCCTCAGATCAAGTGGAGCAAGAATGAAATTCTCTTCTCCTCGGTGTATTGCTCTCGGCATTGCCTTTTGCCAAGCCATGACAGAACTGCCACCTGTTCAGCTATACAGCCTATGCCAGATAATCTCCAGCATGTCCCTACAGCCTATCACCAATTTCTGGACATCTTTGACAAGAAAAAGGCTGACAGCTTGCCACCCCATCAGCCTTATGATTGCCCCATTGACCTCCTACCTGGTTCTGAAATCCCCTTCGGCCGCATCTTCCCTCTGTCTGAGACCGAATTAGAAGCTCTCCATTCTTATATCAATGAGAACCTTGAAAAGGGGTTCATCCGCCCCTCTTCAACCCCAGCCAGAGCAGGAATCTTTTTTGTCGAAAAGAAGATGGATCTCTGAGACCTTGTGTGGACTATAGAGAGCTCAATAAAATTACTATCAAGAATAGATATCCACTCCCTCTCATTCCTGAACTTTTCCAACGTCTCCGGACCGCTAAAATATTCACCAAGCTAGATCTCCGAGGGGCCTATAATCTTGTTTGGATACGTGACGGAGATGAATGGAAGACAGCCTTCAGGTCCAGATTTGACCATTTCAAGTATCTAGTGATGCCTTTCGGACTTTGCAACGCCCCGGCTACGTTTCAACACCTGGTCAATGACATCTTCCGTGAGTACCTAGATAACTTTGTGATCGTTTATCTTGATGATATCCTGATTTTTTCCACTACAATAGAGCTACATCAAACTCACGTGAAGAAGGTGCTTTCGAGCCTCAGAAAACATGGCCTATATCTAAAAGGAGAGAAATGTGAATTTGAGAAGCATACCATCCAATTTCTCAGATTCATCACCTCCACAAGAGGGGTCGCAATGGACCCACAAAAGCTTAAAGCCATCCAGGAGTGGCCAGCTCCTTCTGACAAAAAGGGGGTTCAGCGATTTGTTGGCTTTGCCAATTTTTATCGCAGGTTCATTAAAGGTTTTTCCCTAATCATCTCTCCCATCACTCAGCTCACATGCCAGCAGGCTAGATTCCAATGATCCCAGTAAGCCCAGGAAGCTTTTGATAAATTAAAGAGACTTTTTACATCAGCCCCTTGTCACGGAACGTCCCACACTCCGCTTGAGTGTTTCCATCAGTATACCACTTCCTCCCAGTCTGGACTCAGATATCAGATATTCCAACCGCTCCCAAGCATAAAACAAGACGAGACTTGCTTAGATGCTAACATGGACTATTTTTTTATTAGAACCAGAATACAAGACTTTATACAACGTTAGAGGAGGTTCCATCCTCCTGCTCATGTTACTCTAACAATACACCTGTAACAAATAAACATGAGCTAATTAGCTAATCCTTTATACAGCCTAGGTGACTGAGACATGACCTTTTGCCCAGACTTGTGGTCAACGAGCTTCACACAGTAACAGAGTTAATTATCATAAGTACAACCACAGGACATTTTCTCACAATAGCAGGAGCTCCAATAGGAGTAGGCCCTTCTCCTAAATTGTATAGAGGACAATGTGATCAGCTCTCTCAATTAACTAACATGTTGAGTTCAGAATCAATAAAACCAAGAATAGTCTCTACATACATCCTGGGAGATATTGTGGACAAATATTACTGTCCCATTTTAAGTAGTCCAAGATATATTTTCTCACTCACCCTGTGCCAGGATAGCACAGGGTGACTTAGACATAAGAGGTGTATGGGGAGCTGAAACAAGGGCATCCCCTACTTTCCAAGGGATTCTGAGTTCCATGGGCCCTCCCGTCACATCTCTCCCCTTTCGGCAGAAGACTAACACAGGAGGGGACCCCAGACGGGTTGACTCCGAAGTTAGTCAGTAGTTCCAGTCCTCTAATGCATGTACCCACACAGTACCCCAAACAAATTGTTCCAAAAAAGCATTACTCACCCAGCCAACCTCTGCCTCTCTCAGAGAACATATCTGCTGCTGGGGAGAAGCCTGGACTGGCCCTTCTCCCTGGAGTGCTTTCTGCCGCTGGAGAGAAGACAGGTTGACTGGGCTTACTCTGTCATGCTGTTGGGGATCTGGGCTGACTGCCCAGCATCCCTGGGGTATACAGGTGGAGACTGAAGTCCCATCCACCTTCACAGGAAATCCATCCTCTGTTACTTGAGGGCAGAGTCCAGCAGTACTCGGCCCTGTTGCCAGCCCTTCTACTGGAAACCACACACCATCTGCTCCGGCTAACTGTTGGGGAGGGAGGCCGACTGCCCCGCCTCCCTGGAACTCTGTAGTTGTTGCCAGTGCTGGGCAGAGGTTGGTAGCACTCTGCCCAGTTGCCAGTGCTTCAACTGGGGAAGTTCCTTGTAACTCCACAGATACTGCTGTTGGTGCTAGGCAGAGCACAGTGAAGTTTGGCCCCAATACCAGCCCTTCTGCTGGAGGCTCATCAGGTTGTTCTTCCTCAGCAGAAAAGTCTATTAAATCCCTTACCTCTATAACTGGTGTCTGGGGATAGAGATTCACCATCTCCTGTCCATGGAACCCAGAGGATGCTATCAGTGCTGGGCAGAGGTTAGCAGAGCTCTGCCCGGTTGTCAGCACTTCAGCTTTGGGGATGGCAATCTCCAGATTTTCCACTGCCAATTCTCTGGCATGCTGCTGGACAGGCACATTCCTCCATCCAAGATCATCCCATGCAGAAACAGGATCATCAAGGTCAGTCAGCACTTGCTGCATCCGCCATAAGACCTCCACTTCCATACCTGCTGGGGCAGGTTGGCAAAGCACACTATTACTCTGCCACATTGCCGACTCTTCAGCCAGGATTTCAGAGTTGTCAACTGATAATTCCTGATAGTCCCAGGCAAAGGGAGCCCAGCCCTGGCACTGAGCAACGTCTAGCAGCCGTTTGTAGGCGATCTCTAGCTCCCATTCCTGAACAGCCAGAAACTCCAAATCTTCCTGTGCCCAGTACATTTCCAAAATGTTCAGTAGCCCTTCTCTGAAATCCATAATTTCGTCTCCCCGCCACTCCAAATCACTCCCAAGGTTAGGGTCCCCTGTCAGCTTCACATACAACATTCCCAAGCTGCCATAGCTTAAGCCTTCCATTGGGCTGTCATCCGCTATCCAGGGACATGCTTGGGATACATGCCACCGGAGGGCTCTGTAGCTCTCATCCAGCTTCATCTCTGCCCAGACCAGCCTGCTTAATTCAGCTGTCTGCTCCTTGTGCGGTTTTTCTCCCAAAAACCGCACCCACAATCTGTACTGCGACCAGTACCTTTCCTCGATGGAGGGGAGAACTTTTCCCTGGTGTCACTGCTCACAGGCTAGCACTTCTTTCCAGAGTTTGCAGCGAATAGAATCACACCATCCCAGCAGGACCTGCTCTGATACTGGTCCTCTGTGCTGTATCTGCATCTCTCGCAACCTCCTGAATTCCTCCTCCATGGCGGCTGGTATCTATACCTCTCCTCTCCTCTCTTGCTATCTGGACCTTGGATCCAGGTGGAAGTTTGGATGTCCCAGACTGCAGGAAGTGTCCCACTGCTTGCCACCAATGTCACGGAAGGTCCCACACTCCGCTTGAGTGTTTCCATCAGTATACAACTTCCTCCCAGTCTGGACTCAGATATCAGATATTCCAACTGCTCCCAAGCATAAAACAAGACGAGACTTGCTTAGATGCTAACATGGACTATTTAGTTATTAGAACCAGAATACAAGACTTTATACAACGTTAGAGAAGGTTCCATCCTCCTGCTCATATTACTCTAACAATACATCTGTAACAAATAAACATGAGCTAATTAACTAATCCTTTATACAGCCTAGGTGACTGAGACATGACCTTTTGCCCAGACTTGTAGTCACCGAGCTTCACACAGTAACAGAGTTAATTATCATAAGTACAACCACAGGACATTTTCTCACAATAGCAGGAGCTCCAATAGGAGTCGGCCCGTCTCCTAAATTGTATAGAGGACAATGTGATCAGCTCTCTCAATTAACTAACATGTTAAGTTCAGAATCAATCAAACCAAGAAAAGTCTCTACATACATCCTGGGAGATATTGTGGACAAATATTACTGTCCCATTTTAAGTAGTCCAAGACATATTTTCTCACTCACCCTGTCCCAGGATAGCACAGGGTGACTTAGACATAAGAGGTGTATGGGGAGCTGAAACAAGGGCATCCCCTACTTTCCAAGGGATTCTGAGTTCCACGGGCTCTCCCGTCACACCCCTGTTCTCCAACATCCCAATCCAGTTTTGCCCTATGTACTAGAAGTGGATGCCTCAGAGTCTGCAACAGGAGATATCCTCTCCCAAAGAAGTGGCCAGAAAGCATTGCTTCACCCAGTAGCCTTTGCCTCTCATAAACTCAGCCACCCCGGAGAAAAATTAAGACGTTGGGGACAGAGAACTCTTAGCTATTAGGGATAAGCTTCGTGTTCGAGTTGAACTCATGTTCGACTCGAACATCGTGTGTTCGGTCATTCATCGAATTACGAACGTTATGGGCCGTTTGCGCCAAATTCGAGTGGCGTGTCATGGCCTATAATTCACTGTGGCATCAGAGTGCATTGCTGGCTGATGATTGGCCAAGCATGCACTATGACCCGCATGCTTGGCCAATCACAGTGCCGTGTGTACAGAGAGCCGTAATTGGCCAAAGCTTGGGAGGCTTTGGCCAATTATGGCTCAGGGGGTTTAGTACACTTCCCACACTATATAAGTCCACCTGCACATCAGCCCTGTGTAGTGTGTTGCGGTGGAGAGAGATAGATAGACAGAGAGACAGTGTCATTTGATTTAAGTTAAATAGAGTAGGCAGGTCGAGTCAGTTAGCTGCACTTGCAGTGTATTGTGTATATATATATGCATCCCAGGTGTTGTACATATATATATACACTGTATTCAGTTTAGCTAGATCATATTCTTCTCTTCCTAATATACAGACAGGCATGCAGGTGTTTTTACAGTATTTCCAGTTACTGTACTGTGTACCCTGCACAGTTGCCCCTACAGTATAGCTACCCGAAGGCAGGTGCTTGTGTAGGCTCTTGACGTATTTCCAGTTACTGTACTGTGTACCCTGCACAGTTGCACCTACAGTATAACTACCTGAAGCCAGGTGCTTTTGTAGGCTCTTGACGAATTTCCAGTAGACATGTGCACACTGAAATATTTTGTTTCGGGATTTCGTTTTCGTCCGAAAAATACATTTATTTAGTTACTCCCGAAATTAGTTTTTATTTATTTTGTTTTTCGTTAAAAATTGCATTCGTCCGAAAATCCAAATTAAGGTTGAATCTGTCATTGAAGGCTTATGGTGTCTGTCGAATGTTCAAAGAAGATTCGACGGAGCAGCTAAACTGTACGACGCCGTATAGTTTACCTGCTCCATCGAATCTTCTTAGAACTTTCAACAGACACCATAAGCCAAAGTACGTGTGTACTTAGTTCAAGCTATTTTACTGCTCCTCCTCTTTGGTTACGATCAGCCAATAACATTCATCATCATCATTATTTTTATTTATCTTTTCTCCCCTACGTCAAATCTTTTCTCCCCTACGTTGAATCTTTTCTCTCTATGTCGAATCTTTTCTCTCTAAGTAGAATAATCTTGGACTAATAGAGTTAAGGTTAGGCAAATTCGACCACAGGTTTGATGGACACAGATTGTTATTGTCATCATCATGTCGAATCTCCTATCTATATTGAACTGTTGTAGCAACGAAAATGAAAATAAAGCATTTGTTTATGTCGGATCTTTCATTTTTTGGATTCTGCACTTTCGTTATCGCTTGTTAAAACGATAACGAAAATACCTGAAATTTGGACGAAAATGCATTCTGATGAAAACAAATGCACATGTCTAATTTCCAGTTACTGTACTGAATACCCTGTACAGCTGCCCCTACAGTATAGCTACCTGAAGCCAGGTGCTTGTGTAGGCTCTTGACGTATTTCCAGTTACTGTACTGTGTACCCTGCACAGTTGCACCTACAGTAATACTACCTGAAGCCAGGTGCTTGTGTAGGCTCTTGATGTATTTCCAGTTACTGTACTGTGTACCCTGCACAATTGCACCTACAGTATAACTACATGAAGCCAGGTGCTTGTGTAGGCGCTTGACGTATTTCCAATTACTGTTCTGTGTTCCCTGCAAAGTTGCACCTACAGTATAACTACCTGAAGCCAGGTGCTTGTGTAGGCTCTTGACGTATTTCCAGTTACTGTACTGTGTACCCTGCACAGTTGCACCTACAGTATAACTACCTGAAGCCAGTTGCTTGTGTAGGCTCTTGAAGTATTTCCAATTACTGTTCTGTGTTCCCTGCACAGTTGCACCTACAGTAATACTACCTGAAGCCAGGTGCTTGTGTAGGCTCTTGACGTATTTCCAGTTACTGTACTTTGTACCCTGCACAGTTGCACCTACAGAATAGCTACCGGAAGCCAGGTGCTTGTTTAGGCTCTTGACGTATTTCCAGTTACTGTACTGTGTACCCTGCACAGTTACACCTACAGTATAACTACCTGAAGCCAGGTGCATGTGTAGGGTCTTGATGTATTTCCAGTTACTGTACTGTGTACCCTACACAGTTGCAGCCAGGTGCTTGTGTAGGCTCTTGACATATTTCCAGTTACTGTAATGTGTACCCTGCACAGTTACACCTACAGTATAACTACCTGAAGCCAGGTGGTTGTGTAGGCTCTTGACGTATTTCCACTAGACATGTGCACACTGAAATATTTTTTCGTTTCGGAATTTTGTTTTCGTCCGAAAAATACATTTATTTAGTTATTCCCGAAATTAGTTTTTATTTATTTCGTTTTTTGTTAAAAATTGCATTTGTCCAAAAATCCAAATTAAGATTGAATCTGTCATTGAAGGCTTATGGTGTCTGTCGAATGTTCAAAGAAGTTTCGACGGAGCAGCTAAACTGTGCGACACCGTATAGTTTACTTGCTTCGTCGAATCTTCTTAGAACTATCAACAGACACCATAAGCCAAAGTACGTGTGTACTTAGTTCTAGCTATTTTACTGCTCCTCCTCTTTGGTTACAATCAGCCAATAACATTCATCATCATCATTATTTTTATTTATCTTTTCTCCCCTACGTCGAATCTTTTCTCCCCTACGTCAAATCTTTTCTCCCCTACGTCGAATCTTTTCTCACTATGTCGAATCTTTTCTCTCTATGTAGAATAATCTTGGACTAATAGAGTTAAGGTTAGACCCATTCGACCACAGGTTTGATGGACACAGATTGTTATTGTCATCATCATGTCAAATATCCTATCTATATTGAACTGTTGTAGCAACGAAAACGAAAATAAAGCATTTGTTTATGTCGGATCTTTCGTTTTTCGGACTCTGCACTTTGGTTATCGTTTGTTAAAACGATAAAGAAAATACCTGAAATTCGGAAGAAAATGCATTCTGATGAAAACGAATGCACATGTCTAATTTCCAGTTACTGTACTGTGTACCCTGTTCCAGTTGCACCTACATTGTAGCTGCCTGAAGCCAGGTGCTTGTGTAGGCTCTTGACATATTTCCAATTACTGTAATGTGTACCCTGCACAGTTGCACATACAGTATAACTACCCGAAGCCAGGAGTTTGTGTAGGCTCTTCACGTATTTCCAGTTACTGTACTGTGTACCCTGCACAGTTGCACCTACAGTATAACTACCTGAAGCCAGGTGCTTGTGTAGGCTCTTGACATATTTCCAGTTATTGTTCTATGTACCCTGCACAGTTGCACCCACAGTATAACAACCTGAAGCCAGGTGCTTGTGTAGGCTCTTGATGTATTTCCAATTACTGTACTGTGTCCTTGCACAGATGCACCTACAGTATAACTACCTGAAGCCAGGTGCTTGTGTAGGCTCTTGACATATTTCCAGTTATTGTACTGTGAACCCTGCACAGTTGCACCTACAGTATAACTACCGGAAGTCAGGTGCTTGTGTAGGCTCTTGACGTATTTCCAGTTACTTTGCTGTGTACCCTGCACAGTTGCACCTACAGTATAACTACCCAAAGCCAGGTGCTTGTGTGGGCTCTTGACATATTTTCCAGTTACTGTACTGTGTACCCTGCACAGTTACACCTACAGTATAACTACCTGAAGCCAGGTGCTTGTGTAGGCTTTTGATGTATTTCCAATTACTGTACTGGGTACCCTGCACAGTTGCACCTACAGTATAACTACCTGAAGCCAGTTGCTTGTGTAGCTCTTGACATATTTCTAGTTGCTGTACTGTGTACCCTGCACAGTTGCACCTACAGTATACCTACCTGAAGCCATGTGCTTGTGTAGGCTCTTGACGTATTTCCAGTTACTGTACTGTGTACCCTGCACAGTTGCACCTACAGTATAACTACCTGAAGCCAGGTGCTTGTGTAGGCTCTTGACGTATATCCAGTTACTGTACTGTGTACCCTGCACAGTTACACCTACAGTATAACTACCTGAAGCCAGGTGCTTGTGTAGGCTCTTGACGTATTTCCAGTTACTGTACTGTGTACCCTGCACAGTTGCACCTACAATATAGCTACCTGAAGCCAGGTGCTTGTGTAGGCTCTTGATGTATTTTCCAGTTACTGTACTGTGTACCCTGCACAGTTACACCTACAGTATAACTACCTGAAGCCAGGTGCTTGAGTAGGCTCTTGACGTATTTCCAGTTACTCTTCTGTGTACCCTGCACAGTTGCACCTACAGTATAACTACCTGAAGCCAGGTGCTTGTGTAGGCTCTTGACGTATTTCCAGTTACTGTAGTGTGTACCCTGCACAGATGCACCTACAGAATAACTACCTGAAGCCAGGTGCTTGTGTAGGCTCTTGACGTATTTCCAGTTACTGTACTGTGGACCCTGCACAGTTGCACCTACAGTATAACTATTGAAAGTCAGGTGCTTGTGTAGGCTCTTGACGTATTTCCAGTTACTGTACTGTGTACCCTGCACAGTTGCACCTACAGTATAACTACCCAAAGCCAGGTGCTTGTGTGGGCTCTTGACGTATTTTCCAGTTACTGTACTGTGTACCCTGCACAGTTACACCTACAGTATAACTACCTGAAGCCAGGTGCTTGTGTAGGCTCTTGACGTATTTCCAGTCACTGTACTATGTACCCTGCACAGTTGCACCTACAGTATAACTATCTGAAGCCAGATGCTTGTGTAGGCTCTTGACATATTTCCAGTTACTGTACTGTGTACCCTGCACAGTTGCACCTACAGTAATACTACCTGAAGCCAGGTGCTTGTGTAGGCTCTTGATGTATTTCCAGTTACTGTTCTGTGTACCCTGCACAGTTGCACCTACAGTAAAACTACCTGAAGTCAGGTGCTTGTGTAGGCTCTTGAAGTATTTCCAGTTACTGTACTGTGTACCCTGCACAGTTGCACATACAGTATAACTACCTGAAGCCAGTTGCTTGTGTAGGCTCTTGACGTATTTCCAGTTACTGTACTGTGTACCCTGCATAGTTGCACCTACAGTATAGCTACCTGAAGCCAGGTGCTTGCGTAGGCTCTTGACGTATTTCCAGTTACTGTACTGTGTAACCTGCACAGTTGCACCTACAGTATAACTACCTGAAGCCAGTTGCTTGTGTAGGCTCTTGAAGTATTTCCAATTACTGTTCTGTGTTCCCTGCACAGTTGCACCTACAGTTATACTACCTGAAGCCAGGTGCTTGTGCAGGCTCTTGACGTATTTCCAGTTACTGTACTGTGTACCCTGCACAGTTGCACCTACAGAATAGCTACCGGAAGCCAGGTGCTTGTGTAGGCTCTTGACGTATTTCCAGTTACTGTACTGTGTACCCTGCACAGTTACACCTACAGTATAACTACCTGAAGCCAGGTGCTTGTGTAGGCTCTTGACATATTTCCAGTTACTGTAATGTGTACCCTGCACAGTTGCACATACAGTATAACTACCCGAAGCCAGGTGCTTGTATAGGCTCTTCACGTATTTCCAGTTACTGTAGTGTGTACCCTGCACAGTTGCACCTACAGAATAGCTACCTGAAGCCAGGTGCTTGTGTAGGCTGTTGACATATTTCCAGTTACTGTAATGTAAACCCTGCACAGTTGCATATACAGTATAACTGCCCGAAGCCAGGTGCTTGTGTAGGCTCTTCACGTATTTCCAGTTACTGTACTGTGTACCCTGCACAGTTGCACCTACAGTATAGCTAACTGAAGCCAGGTGCTTGTGTGGGCTCTTGACATATTTCCAGTTACTGTACTGTGTACCCTGCACAGTTGCACCTACAGTATAGCTACCTGAAGCCAGGTGCTTGTGTAGGTTCTTGACATATTTCCAGTTACTGTTCTGTGTACCCTGCACAGTTGCACATACAGTATAACTACCTGAAGTCAGGTGCTTGTGTAGGCTCTTGACGTATTTCCAGTTACTGTACTGTGTACCCTGCACAGTTGCACCTACAGTATAGCTACCTGAAGCCAGGTGCTTGTATAGGCTCTTGACATATTTCCAGTTACTGTACTGTGCACCCTGCACAGTTGCATCTACAGTATAACTACCTGATGCCAGTTGCTTGTGTAGGCTCTTGAAGTATTTCCAATTACTGTTCTGTGTTCCCTGAACAGTTGCACCTACAGTAATACTACCTGAAGCCAGGTGCTTGTGTAGGCTCTTGACGTATTTCCAGTTACTGTACTGTGTACCCTGCACAGTTGCACCTACAGAATAGCTACCGGAAGCCAGGTGCTTGTGTATGCTCTTGACGTATTTCCAGTTACTGTAATGTGTACCCTGCACAGTTACACCTACAGTATAACTACCTGAAGCCAGGTGCACGTGTAGGCTCTTGACATATTTCCAGTTACTGTAATGTGTACCCTGCACAGTTGCACATACAGTATAACTACCCGAAGCCAGGTGCTTGTGTAGGCTCTTCACGTATTTCCAGTTACTGTACTGTGTACCCTGCACAGTTGCACCTACAGTATAGATAACTGAAGCCAGGTGCTTGTGTGGGCTCTTGACATATTTCAAGTTACTGTACTGTGTACCCTGCACAGGTGCACCTACAATACAGCTACCTGAAGCCAGGTGCTTGTGTAGGCTCTTGACGTATTTCCAGTTACTGTACTGTGTACCCTGCACAGTTACACCTACAGTATAACTACCTGAAGCCAGGTGCTTGTGTAGGCTCTTGACGTATTTCCAGTTACTGTACTGTGTACCCTGCACAGCTGCACCTACAGTATAGCTACCTGAAGCCAGGTGCTTGTGTAGGCTCTTGACATATTTCCAGTTACTGTACTGTGTACCCTGCACAGTTGCACCAACAGTATAACTACCTGAAGCCAGGTGGTTGTGTAGGCTCTTGACGTATTTCCACTAGACATGTGCACACTGAAATACTTTTTTGTTTCGGAATTTTGTTTTCGTCCGAAAAATACATTTATTTAGTTACTCCCGAAATTAGTTTTTATTTATTTCGTTTTTTGTTAAAAATTGCATTCGTCCAAAAATCCAAATTAAGGTTGAATCTGTCATTGAAGGCGTATGGTGTCTGTTGAATGTTCAAAGAAGTTTCGATGGAGCAGCTAAACTGTGCGACACTGTATAGTTTACTTGCTTCGTCGAATCTTCATAGAACTTTCAACAGACACCATAAGCCAAAGTACGTGTGTACTTTGTTCTAGCTATTTTACTGCTCCTCCTCTTTGGTTACAATCAGCCAATAACATTCATCATCATCATTATTTTTATTTATGTTTTCTCCCCTACGTCGAATCTTTTTTCCCCTACGTCAAATCTTTTCTCCCCTACGTCGAATCTTTTCTCACTATGTCGAATCTTTTCTCTCTATGTAGAATAACCTTGGACTAATAGAGTTAAGGTTAGGCCCATTCGACCACAGGTTTGATGGACACAGATTGTTATTGTCATCATCATGTCAAATATCCTATCTATATTGAAATGTTGTAGCAACGAAAATGAAAATAAAGCATTTGTTTATGTTGGATCTTTCGTGTTTCGGATTCTGCACTTTGGTTATCGTTTGTTAAAACGATAACGAAAATACCTGAAATTCGGACAAAAATGCATTCTGATGAAAACGAATGCACATGTCTAATTTCCAGTTACTGTACTGTGTACCCTGTACAGTTGAACCTACAGTGTAGGTGCCTGAAGCCAGGTGCTTGTGTAGGCTCTTGACGTATTTCCAGTAAGTGTACTGTGTACCCTTAACAGTTGCACCTACAGTATAACTACGTGAAGTCAGGTGCTTGTGTATGCTCTCAACGTATTTCCAGTTACTGTACTGTGTACCCTGCACAGTTGCACGTACAGTATAACTACCTGAAGCCAGGGGCTTGTGAAGGATTTTGACGTATTTCCAGTTACTGTACTGTACTGTGTACCCTGCACAGTTGCACCTACAGAATAGCTATCTGAAGCGAAGTGCTTGTGTAGGCTCTTGATGTAATTCCAGTTACTGTACTGTGTACCCTGCACAGTTGCACCTACAGTATAGCTACCTGAAGCCAGGTGCTTGTGTAGGCTCTTGACATATTTCCAGTTACTGTACTGTGTACCCTGCACAGTTACACCTACAGTATAACTACCTGAAGCCAGGTGCTTGTGTAGTCTCTTGACGTATTTCCAGTTACTGTACTGTGTACCCTGCACAGTTGCACCTACAGTATAGCTACCTGAAGCCAGGTGCTTGTGTAGGCTCTTGACTTATTTCCAGTTACTGTACTGTGTACCCTGCACAGTTGCACCTACATTACAACTACCTGAAGCCAGGTGCTTGTGTAGGCTTTTGACATACTTCCAGTAGACATGTCCACACTGAAATATTTCGTTTCGGAATTTTGTTTTCGGCCCAAAAATGCATTTATTTAGTTACTCCCGAAATTAGTGTTTATTTATTTTGTTTTTCCTTAAAAATTGCATTCGTCCGAAAATCCAAACTGAGATCAATCTGTCATTGAAGGCTTATGGTGTCTGTCGAATGTTCAAAGAAGATTTGACGGAGCAGCTAAACTGTACGACGACGTATAGTTTACCTGCTACGTCGAATCCTCTTAGAACTTTCAACAGACACCATAAGTCAAAGTTAGTGTGTACTTAGTTCTAGCTATTTTTTTGCTCCTCCTCTTTGGTTACAATTAGCCAATAACATTCATCATCATCATTATTTTTATTTATCTTTTCTCCCCTACGTTGAATCTTTTCTCCCCTACGTCGAATCTTTTCTCTCTATGTCAAATCTTTTCTCTCTATGTAGAATAATCTTGGACTAATAGAGTTAAGGTTAGGCACAATCGACCATAGGTTTGCTGGACACAGATTGTTATTTTCATCATCATGGCGAATCTCCTATCTATATTGAACTGTTGTAGCAATGAAAAGGAAAATAAAGCATTTGTTTATGTCGGATCTTTCGTTTTTTGGATTCTGCACTTTCGTTATCATTTGTTAAAACGATAACGAAAATACCTAAAATTCGGATGAAAATGCATTGGGACGAAAACGAATGCACATGTCTAATTTCCAGTTACTGTACTGTGTACCCTGTACAGTTGCACCTACAGTATAACTACCTGAAGCCAGGTGCTTGTGTAGGCTCTTCTCTTGACGTATTTCCAGTTACTGTACTGTGTACTCTGCACATTTGAACCTACCGTATAACTACCTGAAGCCAGGGGCTTGTGTAGGCTCTTGACATATTTCCAGTTACTGTACTGTGTACCCTGCACAGTTGCACCTACAGAATAGCTACCTGAATCCAGGTGCTTGTGTAGGCTCTTGATGTAATTCCAGTTACTGTACTGTGTACATTGCACAGTTGCACCTACAGTATAACTACCCGAAGCCAGGTGCTTGTGTAGGCTCTTGATGTATTTCCAGTTACTGTACTGTGTACCCTGCACAGTTGCACCTATAGCATAGCTACCTTAAGCCAGGTGCTTGTGTAGGCTCTTGACGTATTTCCAGTTACTGTACTGTGTACTCTGCACACTTGCACCTATAGTATAGCTACCTTAAGCCAGGTGCTTGTGTAGGCTCTTGACGTATTTCCAGTTACTTTATTGTGTACCCTGCACTGTTGCACCTACAGTATAGCTACCTGAAGCCAGGTGCTTGTGTAGGCTCTTGACGTATTTCCAGTTACTGTACTGTGTACTATGCACAGTTGCACCTACAGTATAGCAACCTGATGCCAGGTGCTTGTGTGGGCTCTTGACATATTTCCAGTTACTTTACTCTATACCCTGCACAGTTGCACCTACAGTATAACTACCTGAAGCCAGGTGCTTGTGTAGGCTCTTGATGTAATTGCAGTTACTTTATTGTGTAACCTGCACAGTTGCCCCTACAGTATAGTTACCTGAAGCCAGATGCTTGTGTAGGCTCTTCACGCATTTCCAATTACTGTACTGTGTACCCTGCACAGTTGCACCTACAGTATAACTACCTGAAGCCAGGTGTTTGTGTAGGCTCCTGACATTTTTCCAGTTACTCTTCTGTGTACCCTGCACAGTTGCACCTACCGTATAACTACCTGAAGTCAGGTGCTTGTGTAGGCTCTTGATGTATTTCCAGTTACTGTACTGTGTACCCTGCACAGTTGTTCGTACAATATAACTACCTGGAGCCAGGTGCTTGTGTAGGCTCTTGATGTATTTCCAGTTACTGTACTGTGTACCCTGCACAGTTGCACCTACAGAATAGCTACCTGAAGCCATTTGCTTGTTTAGGCTCTTAACGTAATTCCAGTAACTGTACTGTGTACCTTACACAGTTGCACCTACAGTATAACTACCCGAAGCCAGGTGCTTTTGTAGGCTCTTGACATATTTCCAGTTACTGTTCTGTGTACCCTGCACAGTTGCCCCTACAGTATAGTTACCTGAAGCCAGATGCTTGTGTAGGCTCTTCACGCATTTCCAATTACTGTACTGTGTACCCTGCACAGTTGCACCTAAAGTATAACTAACTGAAGCCAGGTGTATGTGTAGGCTCTTGACGTATTTCCAGTTACTGTTCTGTGTTCCCTGCACAGTTGCACCTACATTATAACTACCTTAAGCCAGGTGCTTGTGTAGCCTCTTGATGTATTTCCTGTTACTTGACTGTGTAACCTGCATAGTTACCTGAAGCCAGGTGCTGGTGTAGGCTCTTCACGTATTTGCAATTACTGTACTGTGTACCCTGCACAGTTGCACCTACAGTATAACTGCCTGAAGCCAGGTGCTTGTGTAGGCTCTTGACATATTTCCAGTTACTGTACTGTGTACCTTGCACAGTTGCACCTACAGAATAGCTGCCTGAATCCAGGTGCTTGTGTAGGCTCTTGATGTAATTCCAGTTACTGTACTGTGTACCCTGCACAGTTGCACCTACAGTATAACTACCGAAGCCAGGTGCTTGTGTAGGCTGTTGACGTATTTCCAGTTACTGTACTGTGTACCCTGCACAGTTGCACCTACAGTATAACTACCTTAAGAAAGGTGTTTGTGTAGGCTCTTGACATATTTCCAGTTACTTTACTGTGTACTCTGCACTGTTGCACCTACAGTATAGCTACCTGAAGCCAGGTGCTTGTGTAGGCTCTTGACGTATTTCCAATTATTGTACTGTGTACAATGCACAGTTACACCTACAGTATAGCAACCTGATGCCAGGTGTTTGTGTGGGCTCTTGACATATTTCCAGTTACTTTACTCTGTACCCTGCACAGTTGCCCCTACAATATAGTTACCTGAAGCCAGATGCTTGTGTAGGCTCTTCACGCATTTCCAATTACTGTACTGTGTACCCTGCACAGTTGCACCCGCAGAATAACTACTTGAAGCCAGGTGCTTGTGTAGGCTCTTGACGTATTTCCAGTTACTTTACTGTGTACTCTGCACAGTTGCACCTACAGTATAACTGCCTGAAGCCAGGTGCTTGTGTAGGCTCTTGACATATTTCCAGTTACTGTTCTGTGTATCATGCACAGTTGCACCTACAGTATAACTACCTGAAGCCAGGTGCTTGTATAGGCTCTTGACGTATTTCCAGTTACTGTACTGTGTACTCTGCACAGTTGCACCTACCGTATAACTACCTGAAGCCAGGTGCTTGTGTAGGCTCTTGACACATTTCCAGTTACTGTACTGTGTACCCTGCACAGTTGCACCTACAGAATAGCTACCTGAATCCAGGTGCTTGTGTAGGCTCTTGATGTAATTCCAGTTACTGTACTGTGTACCCTGCACAGTTGCACCTACAGTATAACTACCCGAAGCCAGGTGCTTGTGTAGGCTCTTGATGTATTTCCAGTTACTGTACTGTGTACCCTGCACAGTTGCACCTATAGTATAGCTACCTTAAGCCAGGTGCTTGTGTAGGCTCTTGACGTATTTCCAGTTACTTTATTGTGTACCCTGCACTGTTGCACCTACAGTATAACTACCTGAAGCCAGGTGCTTGTGTAGGCTCTTGACATATTTCCAGTTACTGTACTGTGTACTATGCACAGTTGCACCTACAGTATAGCAACCTGATGCCAGGTGCTTGTGTGGGCTCTTGACATATTTCCAGTTACTTTACTCTGTACCCTGCACAGTTGCACCTACAGTATAACTACCTGAAGCCAGGTGCTTGTGTAAGCTCTTGATGTATTTGCAGTTACTTTACTGTGTAACCTGCACAGTTGCCCCTACAGTATAGTTACCTGAAGCCAGATGCTTGTGTAGGCTCTTCACACATTTTCAATTACTGTACTGTGTACCCTGCTCAGTTGCACCTACAGTATAACTACCTGAAGCCAGGTGTTTGTGTAGGCTCCTGACATTTTTCCAGTTACTGTACTGTGTACCCTGCACAGTTGCACCTACCGTATAACTACCTGAAGTCAGGTGCTTGTGTAGGCTCTTGATGTATTTCCAGTTACTGTACTGTGTACCCTGCACAGTTGTTCGTACAATATAACTACCTGGAGCCAGGTGCTTGTGTAGGCTCTTGATGTATTTCCAGTTACTGTACTGTGTACCCTGCACAGTTGCACCTACAGAATAGCTACCTGAAGCCATTTGCTTGTTTAGGCTCTTGACGTAATTCCAGTAACTGTACTGTGTACCTTACACAGTTGCACCTACATTATAACTACCCGAAGCCAGGTGCTTGTGTAGGCTCTTGACATATTTCCAGTTACTGTTCTGTGTACCCTGCACAGTTGCCCCTACAGTATAGTTACCTGAAGCCAGATGCTTGTGTAGGCTCTTCACGCATTTCCAATTACTGTACTGCGTACCCTGCACAGTTGCACCTACAGTATAACTAACTGAAGCCAGGTGTATGTGTAGGCTCTTGACGTATTTCCAGTTACTGTTCTTTGTTCCATGCACAGTTGCACCTACAGTATAACTACCTTAAGTCAGGTGCTTGTGTAGCCTCTTGATGTATTTCCTGTTACTTGACTGTGTAACCTGCATAGTTACCTGAAGCCAGGTGCTTGTGTAGGCTCTTCACGTATTTGCAATTACTGTACTGTGTACCCTGCACAGTTGCACCTACAGTATAACTGCCTGAAGCCAGGTGCTTGTGTAGGCTCTTGACATATTTACAGTTACTGTACTGTGTACCCTGCACAGTTGCACCTACAGAATAGCTACCTGAATCCATGTGCTTGTGTAGGCTCTTGATGTAATTCCAGTTACTGTACTGTGTACCCTGCACAGTTGCACCTACAGTATAACTACCCGAAGCCAGGTGCTTGTGTAGGCTCTTGACGTATTTCCAGTTACTGTAATGTGTACCCTGCACAGTTGCACCTACAATATAGCTACCTGAAGCCAGGTGCTTGTGTAGGCTCTTGATGTATTTTCCAGTTACTGTACTGTGTACCCTGCACAGTTACACTTACAGTATAACTACCTGAAGCCGGGTGCTTGAGTAGGCTCTTGACGTATTTCCAGTTACTCTACTGTGTACCCTGCACAGTTGCACCTACAGTATAACTACCTGAAGCCAGGTGCTTGTGTAGGCTCTTGACGTATTTCCAGTTACTGTAGTGTGTACCCTGCACAGATGCACCTACAGTATAACTACCTGAAGCCAGGTGCTTGTGTAGGCTCTTGACGTATTTCCAGTTATTGTACTGTGTACCCTGCACAGTTGCACCTACAGTATAACTACCTTAAGAAAGGTGTTTGTGTAGGCTCTTGACGTATTTCCAGTTACTTTACTGTGTACCTTGCACTGTTGCACCTACAGTATAGCTACCTGAAGCCAGGTGCTTGTGTAGGCTCTTGACGTATTTCCAGTTACTGTACTGTGTACAATGCACAGTTACACCTGCAGTATAGCAACCTGATGCCAGGTGTTTGTGTGGGCTCTTGTCATATTTCCAGTTACTTTACTCTGTACCCTGCACAGTTGCCCCTACAATATAGTTACCTGTAGCCAGATGCTTGTGTAGGCTCTTCACGCATTTCCAATTACTGTACTGTGTACCCTGCACAGTTGCACCTGCAGTATAACTACTTGAAGCCAGGTGTTTGTGTAGGCTCTTGACATTTTTCCAGTTACTGTACTGTGTACCCTGCACATTTGCACCTACCGTATAACTACCTGAAGCCAGGTGCTTGTGTAGGCTCTTGATGTATTTCCAGTTACTGTACTGTGTATCCTGCACAGTTGCACCTACAAAATAGCTACCTGAAGCCATTTGCTTGTTTAGGCTCTTGACGTAATTCCAGTAACTGTACTGTGTACCTTGCACAGTTGCACCTACAGTATAACTACCCGAAGCCAGGTGCTTGTGTAGGCTCTTGACGTATTTCCAGTTACTGTACTGTGTAGATGCAAACAAAGCCTGGGGAATGCCCAGGAAAAAACCAAAGCCTACTTACCACCAACTCGCAGACAACCAAATTGACCTGTCTAACAGTACGCGTTAAAAACAGGGGTTTAGTCCGCACGCATTTGCAAATGCATGCGTAAGCCACAGAGCCTCGTCACGGCACCCTGATATCTGTGGTCCTAACACTAAAATATGAGTGTCCCCACAGTGGAGGCACATGCATTCTGATGGATAAATGCTGGCAGGTGGACTGAAGGGCAGCCCATCCCTTCTTAAATTACAGAAGCACACCAGACACCCAGCAAATAGCACCATGACTGCAAAGGTGCTGGTGAGTTTCTGGACCAATAAACACACCAAGGTGATCTCAAAAAACTTGCCACCGCCTTAATTTATAGCTGGCTATCGCAGTAAGCGGCTTTGGAGGGCTACAAACAGATGCAAACAAAGCCTGGGGAATGCCCAGGAAAAAACCAAAGCCTACTTACCACCAACTCGCAGACAACCAAATTGACCTGTCTAACAGTACGCGTTAAAAACAGGGGTTTAGTCCGCACGCATTTGCAAATGCATGCGTAAGCCACAGAGCCTCATCACGGCACCCTGATATCTGTGGTCCAAACACTAAAATATGAGTGTCCCCACAGTGGAGGCACATGCATTCTGATGGATAAATGCTGGCAGGTGGATTGAAGGGCAGCCCATCCCTTCTTAAAGGCACAGAAGCACACCAGACACCCAGCAAATAGCACCATGGCTGCAAAGGTGCTGGTGCGTTTCTGGACCAATAAACACACCAAGGTAATCTCAAAAAACTTGCCACCGCCTTCACAGATATCAGGGTGCCGTGACGAGGCTCTGTGGCTTACGCATGCATTTGCAAATGCGTGCGGACTAAACCCCTGTTTTTAACGCGTACTGTTAGACAGGTCAATGTGGTTGTCTACTGTACTGTGTACCCTGCACAGTTGCACCTACAGTGTAGCTACCTGAAGCCAGGTGCTTGTGCAGGCTCTTGGCGTATTTCCAGTTACTTTACTGTGTACCCTGCACAGTTGCACCTACAGTATAGCTACCTGAAGCCAGGTGCTTGTATAGGCTCTTGACGTATTTCCAGTTACTGTACTGTGTACTCTGCACAGTTGCACCTACCGTATAACTACCTGAAGCCAGGTGCTTGTGTAGGCTCTTGACACATTTCCAGTTACTGTACTGTGTACCCTGCACAGTTGCACCTACAGAATAGCTACCTGAATCCAGGTGCTTGTGTAGGCTCTTGATGTAATTCCAGTTACTGTACTGTGTACCCTGCACAGTTGCACCTACAGTATAACTACCCGAAGCCAGGTGCTTGTGTAGGCTCTTGATGTATTTCCAGTTACTGTACTGTGTACCCTGCACAGTTGCACCTATAGTATAGCTACCTTAAGCCAGGTGCTTGTGTAGGCTCTTGACGTATTTCCAGTTACTTTATTGTGTACCCTGCACTGTTGCACCTACAGTATAACTACCTGAAGCCAGGTGCTTGTGTAGGCTCTTGACATATTTCCAGTTACTGTACTGTGTACTATGCACAGTTGCACCTACAGTATAGCAACCTGATGCCAGGTGCTTGTGTGGGCTCTTGACATATTTCCAGTTACTTTACTCTGTACCCTGCACAGTTGCACCTACAGTATAACTACCTGAAGCCAGGTGCTTGTGTAAGCTCTTGATGTATTTGCAGTTACTTTACTGTGTAACCTGCACAGTTGCCCCTACAGTATAGTTACCTGAAGCCAGATGCTTGTGTAGGCTCTTCACACATTTTCAATTACTGTACTGTGTACCCTGCTCAGTTGCACCTACAGTATAACTACCTGAAGCCAGGTGTTTGTGTAGGCTCCTGACATTTTTCCAGTTACTGTACTGTGTACCCTGCACAGTTGCACCTACCGTATAACTACCTGAAGTCAGGTGCTTGTGTAGGCTCTTGATGTATTTCCAGTTACTGTACTGTGTACCCTGCACAGTTGTTCGTACAATATAACTACCTGGAGCCAGGTGCTTGTGTAGGCTCTTGATGTATTTCCAGTTACTGTACTGTGTACCCTGCACAGTTGCACCTACAGAATAGCTACCTGAAGCCATTTGCTTGTTTAGGCTCTTGACGTAATTCCAGTAACTGTACTGTGTACCTTACACAGTTGCACCTACATTATAACTACCCGAAGCCAGGTGCTTGTGTAGGCTCTTGACATATTTCCAGTTACTGTTCTGTGTACCCTGCACAGTTGCCCCTACAGTATAGTTACCTGAAGCCAGATGCTTGTGTAGGCTCTTCACGCATTTCCAATTACTGTACTGTGTACCCTGCACAGTTGCACCTACAGTATAACTAACTGAAGCCAGGTGTATGTGTAGGCTCTTGACGTATTTCCAGTTACTGTTCTTTGTTCCATGCACAGTTGCACCTACAGTATAACTACCTTAAGTCAGGTGCTTGTGTAGCCTCTTGATGTATTTCCTGTTACTTGACTGTGTAACCTGCATAGTTACCTGAAGCCAGGTGCTTGTGTAGGCTCTTCACGTATTTGCAATTACTGTACTGTGTACCCTGCACAGTTGCACCTACAGTATAACTGCCTGAAGCCAGGTGCTTGTGTAGGCTCTTGACATATTTACAGTTACTGTACTGTGTACCCTGCACAGTTGCACCTACAGAATAGCTACCTGAATCCATGTGCTTGTGTAGGCTCTTGATGTAATTCCAGTTACTGTACTGTGTACCCTGCACAGTTGCACCTACAGTATAACTACCCGAAGCCAGGTGCTTGTGTAGGCTCTTGACGTATTTCCAGTTACTGTAATGTGTACCCTGCACAGTTGCACCTACAATATAGCTACCTGAAGCCAGGTGCTTGTGTAGGCTCTTGATGTATTTTCCAGTTACTGTACTGTGTACCCTGCACAGTTACACTTACAGTATAACTACCTGAAGCCGGGTGCTTGAGTAGGCTCTTGACGTATTTCCAGTTACTCTTCTGTGTACCCTGCACAGTTGCACCTACAGTATAACTACCTGAAGCCAGGTGCTTGTGTAGGCTCTTGACGTATTTCCAGTTACTGTAGTGTGTACCCTGCACAGATGCACCTACAGTATAACTACCTGAAGCCAGGTGCTTGTGTAGGCTCTTGACGTATTTCCAGTTATTGTACTGTGTACCCTGCACAGTTGCACCTACAGTATAACTACCTTAAGAAAGGTGTTTGTATAGGCTCTTGACGTATTTCCAGTTACTTTACTGTGTACCTTGCACTGTTGCACCTACAGTATAGCTACCTGAAGCCAGGTGCTTGTGTAGGCTCTTGACGTATTTCCAGTTACTGTACTGTGTACAATGCACAGTTACACCTGCAGTATAGCAACCTGATGCCAGGTGTTTGTGTGGGCTCTTGTCATATTTCCAGTTACTTTACTCTGTACCCTGCACAGTTGCCCCTACAATATAGTTACCTGTAGCCAGATGCTTGTGTAGGCTCTTCACGGATTTCCAATTACTGTACTATGTACCCTGCACAGTTGCACCTGCAGTATAACTACTTGAAGCCAGGTGTTTGTGTAGGCTCTTGACATTTTTCCAGTTACTGTACTGTGTACCCTGCACATTTGCACCTACCGTATAACTACCTGAAGCCAGGTGCTTGTGTAGGCTCTTGATGTATTTCCAGTTACTGTACTGTGTACCCTGCACAGTTGCACCTACAAAATAGCTACCTGAAGCCATTTGCTTGTTTAGGCTCTTGACGTAATTCCAGTAACTGTACTGTGTACCTTGCACAGTTGCACCTACAGTATAACTACCCGAAGCCAGGTGCTTGTGTAGGCTCTTGACGTATTTCCAGTTACTGTACTGTGTAGATGCAAACAAAGCCTGGGGAATGCCCAGGAAAAAAACAAAGCCTACTTACCACCAACTCGCAGACAACCAAATTGACCTGTCTAACAGTACGCGTTAAAAACAGGGGTTTAGTCCGCACGCATTTGCAAATGCATGCGTAAGCCACAGAGCCTCGTCACGGCACCCTGATATCTGTGGTCCTAACACTAAAATATGAGTGTCCCCACAGTGGAGGCACATGCATTCTGATGGATAAATGCTGGCAGGTGGACTGAAGGGCAGCCCATCCCTTCTTAAAGGTACAGAAGCACACCAGACACCCAGCAAATAGCACCATGACTGCAAAGGTGCTGGTGAGTTTCTGGACCAATAAACACACCAAGGTGATCTCAAAAAACTTGCCACCGCCTTAATTTATAGCTGGCTATCGCAGTAAGCGGCTTTGGAGGGCTACAAACAGATGCAAACAAAGCCTGGGGAATGCCCAGGAAAAAACCAAAGCCTACTTACCACCAACTCGCAGACAACCAAATTGACCTGTCTAACAGTACGCGTTAAAAACAGGGGTTTAGTCCGCACGCATTTGCAAATGCATGCGTAAGCCACAGAGCCTCATCACGGCACCCTGATATCTGTGGTCCAAACACTAAAATATGAGTGTCCCCACAGTGGAGGCACATGCATTCTGATGGATAAATGCTGGCAGGTGGATTGAAGGGCAGCCCATCCCTTCTTAAAGGCACAGAAGCACACCAGACACCCAGCAAATAGCACCATGGCTGCAAAGGTGCTGGTGCGTTTCTGGACCAATAAACACACCAAGGTAATCTCAAAAAACTTGCCACCGCCTTCACAGATATCAGGGTGCCGTGACGAGGCTCTGTGGCTTACGCATGCATTTGCAAATGCGTGCGGACTAAACCAATGTTTTTAACGCGTACTGTTAGACAGGTCAATGTGGTTGTCTACTGTACTGTGTACCCTGCACAGTTGCACCTACAGTGTAGCTACCTGAAGCCAGGTGCTTGTGCAGGCTCTTGGCGTATTTCCAGTTACTTTACTGTGTACCCTGCACAGTTGCACCTACAGTATAGCTACCTGAAGCCAGGTGCTTGTGTGGGCTCTTGACATATTTCCAGTTACTGTACTGTGTACCCTGCACAGTTGCACCTACAGTATAACTCCCTGAATCCAGGTGCTTGTGTAGGCTCTTGATGTTTTTACAGTTACTTTACTGTGTACCCTGCACAGTTGCACCTACAGTATAACTACCTGAAGCCAGGTGCTTGTGTAGGCTCTTGACATATTTGCAGTTAGTGTACTGTGTACCCTCCACAGTTGCACCTACAGTATAGCTACCTGAAGCCAGGTGCTTGTGTAGGCTCTTGACGTATTTCCAGTTACTATACTGTGTACCCTGCATAGTTGCACCTACAATATAACTACCTGAAGCCAGGTGCTTGTGTAGGCTCTTAACGTATTTCCAGGTACTGTACTGTGTACCCTGCACAGTTGCACGTACAATATAGCTACCTGAAGCCAGGTGCTTGTGCAGGCTCTTGGCGTATTTCCATTTACTTTACTGTGTACCCTGCACAGTTGCACCTACAGTATAGCTACCTGAAGCCAGGTGCTTGTGTGGGCTCTTGACATATTTCCAGTTACTGTACTGTGTACCCTGCACAGTTGCACCTACAGTATAACTCCCTGAATCCAGGTGCTTGTGTAGGCTCTTGATGTTTTTACAGTTACTTTACTGTGTACCCTGCACAGTTGCACCTACAGTATAACTACCTGAAGCCAGGTGCTTGTGTAGGCTCTTGACATATTTGCAGTTACTGTACTGTGTACCCTCCACAGTTGCACCTACAGTATAGCTACCTGAAGCCAGGTGCTTGTGTAGGCTCTTAACGTATTTCCAGTTACTGTACTGTGTACCCTGCACAGTTGCACCTACAATATAGCTACCTGAAGCCAGGTGCTTGTGTAGGCGAGAAGCAACAGTTCTGGTCGTGGACACCGTGCATCCTCATCAGTACGTGGCCGTGGGACATGCTTGGCCTTTTTTTCGGCAGCTGGCCGTGTTGAGCCGCAAAATTCGGAAGACTTGGTCGAGTGGATGACCAAGCCGTCCTCATCCTCCTCATCCTCTCTTACCCAGGCTCAGGGTACTTTGTCTGGCATAGCAGCTGCCAACTCGGCCTATTCCCTCAGCTCAGTGGCATCAGTGACTCCTTCCCTAGCTCCACCATTTGCTCTAGTGATGAGGAGGGAGGGGATGATAAGATCACTGACTCCACATGGGTGCCTGATAGGAGAGAGAAGGAGGAGGAAAAGGAGGAGGAGGCACATCACGAACAAGGCAGGATGCCCTTCCGGGGCTAGCCTAAGCACAGCACACTGACTGCATCACAACGCAGAGCTCCGCAAGTGCAGGGCACTGCTGTCTCGTTATTCCAAAGGTTCTTTAGTGTGGGCCTTTTTTTGAGACGAGTGCATCAGATCCCACTGCTGCTATTTGCAACATATGTCTCAAGTGTATCTCGCGTGGCCAAAACATCTCCTGCAAGGGCACCACATGCTTGACCAGACATGTTGACCTGCCATGCAGTTCATTAGCAAGTGTATCTAAAAGACCCACACCAAAGAACAAAGAGGACTTCTCCTTGCTCCTCATCAACGGGGATCTCCAACCTCACTATACCTTCAGTCCTCTCTGAAACCTGCACTGAGAGGAATGAAGGTGTAGAATTAGGTTTGTCACAGCCAACTACTTACGGGCAGTCTGCTAGCGGTACACCAATGTCAGATTGTACCAGGCAAATTTCCCTGCCCCAGCTGCTGAACCGCAGAAAGAAGTTCGCTCCCAGCCATCCACATGCCCAGCGGTTCAATGCTAGCTTGGCAAAATTGCTAGCACTTCAACTGCTACCTTTTCAGTTGGTAGACTCTGCCCCTTCTGTGAGTTTGTGGAATGTGCGGTTCCTCAGTGGCAGGTTCCCAAATGCCACTTTTTCTCATGGAACACGATTCCGGTTCTCTACCGGCATGTGGAAGGCAATGTTTTGGCCTTGCTGGACAGGGTGGTCAGCGGTAAGGTGCATATTACCACTGACTCATGGTCCAGCAGGCATGGACAGGGACGTTACCTAAGTTTTACGGCACATTGGGTGACTCTGCTGGCAGCTGGAAAGGATGCAGGACAAGGTGCAGTAGTGTTGGAGGTTGTTCCTCCACCACGGCTCCAAAATGCCACTACTGGTGATTCTGACACACCTCTCTCCTCTACCCCCTCCTCTTCTTCTTCCTCTATGGCCTCTTCCTGTGCTGATTTGTCCTCGGAACCCGTGGTGCTCCGTAGGCGTTCAATGGTCTATGCAAGTATGCAGGCACAAAGATGCCATGCGGTGCTTGAGCTGGTGTGCTTGGGGGGACAGGAACCACACTGGGGCAGAGATTCTGCCAGCTCTGCAGGGGCAGGTTCAGAGGTGGCTGACCCTACGCCAACTTAAGGCAGGAATGGTGGTTTGCGACAATGGCACCGACATCCTCTCCACCCTCCGACAGGGACAACTGACCCATGTGCCCTGTTTGGCTCATGTCCTTAACTTGGTGGTGCAGCGGTTCTTGGGCAGGTATCTGGGCTTACAGGATGTCCTGAGGCAGGCCAGGAAAGTCCTTGTACATTTCCGCCGGTCATATAATGCCAGTGCTCGGCTGGCAGACCTCCAGAAGGAGTTTAACCTGCCCAAGAACCACCTAATCTGTGACATGCCCACCAGGTGGAACTCAACATTGGCCATGCTGCAGCGGTTGCACATGCAGCAGAGGGCCATCAATGAGTACCTGTGCGACTATGGCACCAGGACAGGTTTAGGGGAGTTTGTTTTTTTTCCCCACGCCAGTGGGCCATAATCAGGGATGCATGCACTGTCCTGTCACCATTTGAGGAGGCCACAAGGATGGTGAGCAGTGACAGTGCATGCATCAGTGACACTGTCCCCTTTATTCACCTGTTGGAGCACACATTGCGTGGAATAATGTACAGGGCACTTGAGGCAGAACAGAGGCAGGAAGAGGAGGACTTCCTTAGCTCTCAAGGCCCTCTTTATCCAGACAGTGTTCCTGCGTGCCCGCCGATCACACAGGAAGAGGACAAGGAGGAGGAGGATTGTGTCAGCATAGAGGTGGAGCCTGGCACTCAGCATCAGCAGCAGTCTTTAAGGGATCATTTACAGTCCCAAGAAACCCATGGACTTGTACGTGGCTAGGAGGAGGTGGCTGTCATGTCATCCTTAGTGACCCAGAGGACTCCAGACCGAATGCCTCAGCAAACCTACACTGCATGGCCTCCCTGATCCTGCAAAGCCTGTGGAAAGATCCTCGTATTTGTGGTATCAAGGAGAGGGATCAATACTGGCTGGCAACCTTCCTTGATCCATGTTACAAGAGTAAGGTTGCAGACCTTATCTTGCCGTCACATAGGGAGCAGAGAATGAAACATCTTCGGGAGGCCTTGCAGAAAGGTCTGTGCAACACGTTCCCAGAGACTGGGAGGTTACAAACTCCTGTTCCTGGACAATGTGTTGCCGTTGGAGGAGCAGTGGAGAAGGTGGCCGTCTGACCGATGCGTTCAGACAATTTTTTAGTCTGCAGCCCCAAGGTATGATTGGTTCCAGCAACCATCGCCAGCGTCTGTTTTACATGGTGCAGGAATACCTAGGGGCAAGATCTGACTTGGACACCTTTCCCACCGAAAATCCTCTGGGTTACTGGGTCTTGAGGATAGATCACTGGCCAGAGCTTGCACAGGATGCAATTGAGCTACTGGACTGTCCTGCATCAAGCGTTCTTTCAGAACGCACATTCAGTGCTGCCGGAAGCTTTGTAACCGATCACAGGGTGTGCCTGTCCACCGATTCGGACGATCGACTGACCTTCTTAAACATGAATCAGTCTTGGATCACCACCAGATACCAAGCACCTGATGCTGATTTAACCGAATACATTTTTTTTTTTAAATGTCAGATCCCTTCAAGACTGCCTATGCTGATGCTGAGTGACTATCCTGTTATACTGAGTGACTATCCTCATCCCCTGCAATGATCATGCTGATAGCTTGTAAGAATATTTTTGGTTTTCGGTGCCGCCACCAGTGGCTAAGGCCCAATTTTTCAGCCCCTGTTTAACAGGGGCATATAATTACAATTTTTGATGCAATGCTTTGCAGCAGGGCTCGTTCCTGCGCTCCAACTAGAGTAACTGTGAGGGGCTGCAGTGTTGTGGCACCAGCACCAGTGCCTAAGGCCCAATTGTTCAGCCCCTGTTTAACAGAGGCGTGTAATTACAATTTTTGATGCAATTCTTTGTAGCAGGGGTCGTTCCTGCGCTCCAACTAGAGTATCTGTGAGGGGTTGCAGTGTTGTGGCACCAGCACCAGTGCCTAAGGCCCAATTTTTCAGCCCCTGTTTAACAGGGGCATGTAATTACAATTTTTGATGCAATACTTTGAAGCAGGGCTCGTTCCTGCGCTCCAACTAGAGTATCTGTGAGGGGTTGCAGTGTTGTGGCACCAGTGCCTAAGGCCCAATTTTTCAGCCCCTGTTTAACGGGGGCGTGTAATTACAATTTTTGATGCAATTCTTTGCAGCAGAGCTCATTCCTGCGCTCCAACTAGAGTATCTGTGAGGGGTTGCAGTGTTGTGGCACCAGCACCAGTGCCTAAGGCCCAATTTTTCTGTCCCTGTTCAACAGGGACATGTAATTACAATTCTTGATCTAATATTTCACAGCAGGGCCCGTTCCAGCACCCACCAAGAGTAACTGTGAGGACTTACAGTGTTGTGGCACCAGCAAAACCACCACCAAAGGCCCAATTTTTCTGCCCCTGTTCAACAGGTGCATGTAATTACAATTCTTGATCTAATATTTCAAAGCAGGGCCCGTTCTAGTGCCCACCAAGAGTAACTGTGAGGACTTACAGTCTTGTGGCACCAGCACCACCACCACCACCAAAGGCCCAATTTTTCTGCCCCTGTTCAACAGGTGCATGTAATTACAATTCTTGATCTAATATTTCACAGTAGGGCCCGTTCCAGCACCCACCAAGAGTAACTGTGAGGACTTACAGTGTTGTGGCATCAGCACCACCACCACCACCAAAGGCCCAATTTTTCTGCCCCTGTTCAACAGGGGCATGTAGTTACAATTCTTGATCTAATATTTCACAGCAGGGCCCTGTGAGGGCTTACAGTGTTGTGGCAACACCAACACCTAAGGCCACAATTTCTGCAGAGTATATAGGGCAATCCCCTACTTTCAAACATCCAACTTACAAACGACTCCTACTTGCAAACGTAAGGAGACAACAGGAAGTGAGATGAAATCTACCCCTAGGAAGGGAAATTCTCTCCTGTAAGAGTTAATATGGGAAAAACGTTTCTCCTTTCCACTGATGCTTTATCACCAATCCCAAATTTTCTAAAAACATTTGTCATTGTGACAGAAAGTGAGGTGAAATCTTCTGAAGAGGAGCACAGACAGCAAAACAAATGTCACAGGAGTGATAACCCTTCTCTATGTTTTCCAAAAAGCTTAAAAATAGATTTTTTGGCTGGAGCTACACTTTAAAAATGTACCAGTACAAAATTACAAACAGATTCTACTTAACAACAAACCTACAGTCCCTGTCTTGTTTGCACCGCCTGTATACTGCTGTTCAGAGTATATAGGGCCTGGGGGCCCAACGCCTTTCCTTTTTTTAATTTGGGTGCGGTGTTCCCCTTAATATACATACAAGACCCAAAGGGCCTGGTAATGGACTGGGAGGTACCCATGCCATTTGTCTCACTAATTTTCATCCATATTGTTGGGACCCTACATTACATTAAAGCCGCAAGCAGTTTTAAATTACTTTTATTCCTTTAAAAATTTCATTTTGTGCAGGGACTGTTCTAAGCACGGGAAACACGCGCCACTTTACAGGCATACTATAGACACCTATGAACAAAATCAACCAGTGCAGACCACAAACCCTAACTAGGAGCAGCTGTGATGCTGAGGGTAAATTTATCAAATCCCATAAAAGTACATATAAAAAGTCAGTACAGCGCATGAAAAAAAATAAACAAACTATACTAAAAAGTCCAATATAAATGCAGGCAAAATCCAGTGATTCCTCCAGTGACACTAGTGACATGAAACAGATTGCAGGGTGACTGTGGGGACAAGCATGGACCTCCACCTTTGGTGATACTAGCCGCTCACCTCAATAGATGGACCCCTGAATAGATCAGTCAGGTCAAAACAGCAGTTCCCTCACAGGGATAGTAACGGGAGGAGGTGTATGCAGGTTCAGGCATCTACAGCAACAGCTTCAACAGCGAACATGCAGGCAGTATTCACATGGAAAAAATATGGAATATGCTCTCTGAATAACTCTAAAATGTTTATTAAAAATATCGGAAACACTCACAATCGAATGCACTGTGCCCCAGTGCGAAGGATACAAGCGTGGATAAAATGGATGTCCCATACAGGATGGACGAAAAGTGCCGGCACTTTGCACGTGTCTAGATCGTAACGTCACCTGCGCTCCGCTCGTCCATCCTGTATGGGACATCTATTTTATCCACGCTTGTATCCTTCGCACTGGGGCACAGTGCATTTGATTGTGAGTGTTTCCGATATTTTTAATAAACATTTTAGAGTTATTCAGAGAGCACTAGATTTTTTCCATATTTTTTCCATGTGAATACTGGCTGCATGTTCTCTGTTGAAGCTGTTGCTGTAGATGCCTGAACCTGCATACACCTCCTCCCGTTACTATCCCTGTGAGGGAACTGCTGTTTTGACCTGACTGATCTATTCAGGGGTCCATCTATTGAGGTGAGCGGCTAGTATCACCGAAGGTGGAGGTCCATGCTTGTCACCACAGTCACCCTGCAATCTGTTTCATGTCACTAGTGTCACTGGAGGAATCACTGGATTTTGCCTGCATTTATATTGGACTTTTTAGTATAGTTTGTTTTATTTATTTTCATGCGCTGTACTGCCTTTTTATATATACTATAGACACCCCCCAGGTATGATGTTTAAAGGAATATATTACTTTTTTTTTCACTTTAAGCATCATTAAAATCACTGCTCCCTAAAAAACTGATGTTTTTAAAAGACCTCGACAAGCCTGTTGGGCTTTATTCTTCTCAATGTTCAACTTCCACATTTCTTATCGACATGGTTCCGAGAACGGGAAGGCGGATGTACTTTCCCGTATGTTCCCTTAAGTTTGCAACCCAACAGAACCTGGAACCATCCTATCCCCACACAACTTCCTTTGCCTCATTCAGCCCAGTCTTAAATGGGCCATCAAACAGGCCTCCAGTCAATGCACTGGATCCGAAGTATCCTCTCTGGAAAAGAAAGACAAGGTATTTGTTCCTTCCTCAGTAAGACTCCAGATCATGCAAACTTTTCACGATCACAAGCTAGCAGGGCACTTTGGAATACAAAAAACCTCCGAATTGATTAATCGCTCTTTTTGGTGGCCAGGCTGGAGACAAGACTGCAAAAATTTTGTGCAATCCTGTATCTCTTGTCAACGTAGTAAGGTGTCAAACATCAAGGCCTGGGGACTTCTAAGATCCTTACCCATCCCTGAACGTCCCTGGAAAGAGGTCTTTATGGACTTCATCGTGTACCTACCCCCCCTCTGGGAAGTTTACTACCATTCTAGTAGTGGTCAACCGTCTCTCAATGATGGCACACATTTGCCCATGATGGGGACTCTCTCTGCTTCAGCTACTGCAAATATCTTCATAAAAGAGGTGGTAAGACTTCATGGCATTCCTCTCAACATCATGTCTAACAGGGGAATCCAGTTCACTTCAAAGTTCTGGAAGGATCTGTGTAGATCTCTGGAAATCAACACCTCTATCTCATCTGTGTATCACCCACAGAGTAATGGCCAGACAGAAAGGACTAATCAATCCTTGGAAAAATACCTCTGTTGCTTCTGCTCCTGCTCCCAAGATGACTGATCTACCCTTCTGCCCTGTGCAGAATTTGCCTACAATAACTCCATACACTCTGCCATCAACCAAACACCTTTCTGGGCAAATTAGGGGTTCCACCCTTCTTTTCTACCAGACTCCATCCCTGAAGTGTCAACTCCTGCAGTACAGGATCGGATAAACTTTATCCAAACAAATTTTTTACAGATTCAAGAAGCCATGAAGAAAGCTGAAAATAGCTATTTAAATTCTACAATAGAGGGAGAAGGAGAAACTCGAATTTTAAGGTTGGAGATAAAGTGTGGCTATCTGCCATCAATCTCAAACTTCCCTACCCATCACGTAAGTTAGGCCCAAAGTTCATTGGTCCTTTTGAGATTAGGAGGACAGTAAATCCTAGGGCTTTTGAACTAGCTCTACCCAGCTCATATAGGATACACCCAGTGTTCCATGCCTCTTTACTAAAGTCAGTATTCCCAAATCCTTTTCCGGAAAAAGAAGAACTACCTTCCCCTCCAATTGAGATTGAAGGGGAAGAGGAATTGCAAGTTGAGGCTATAATAGACTGGTCCAGTACCTAGTTAAATGGAAGGGGTATCCCCCAGAGGACCATTCTTTGGAACCTTCTAACAACATTCATGCCCCTCACTTAGTGCAGGACTTTCACAGAAGATACCCAGGAATACAAGCCCAGCTGGGCATCTGGAGGCTGCCCCTTGGGGGGCACTGTCAGAGGAATAACAGAAATCTGACCTGTCATAGTCGGCGCTTTCCTGTGCGCCTGCGCAGTAAAGTTGCGCTTCAGCGCATGCGGGTGTGCAATGCGGCGCAATTGCATGGGCACGTGTGCGCCATTGTGTGCACAGCAGGAGTCCCCCTGGCCGGCCTATAAAAGACATCCTGTGTATTGTCTCATTACTGGTTTGTCTTCTCAGCTTCCTGTAACCTGTTCCTGAGCCTGTGTACCTGTGCCTACCTGTTGTGACCCAGATTGACCTGACCTCTCCTAAACCTCTCCAGCACCCGACCTCTGGCTTGCCTTACGGACTTCTCTACCTGCTTGTTCCTGTGTTTGACCCTCGGCCTCCTCCTGGACTCTCTCTCTGCCTGATCCCAGTGATTGATCATCAGCCTACTCCACTACTGCCTGACTACCCATGTTTGACCCCCGGCTTGTTTCTGAACTTTGTCTCTGTGGTCGACCCTCGGCTTCTTCATTGAACTGGCTCCAGTCTTCTCCTCCAGACTCCGCTGTTTTGGGCTTCAGCCAAGCCAGTTCCAGTCCAGTGTCAAGTCCACCCTGCACGGATCTTCTCTCTGCCAGTGGACCTTCCTGCTACCTCTACCTGTTGGTGACCCATGCTTTTTCATGTCCAATACCCGCTGTGCCACTTCCAGGGGTATCGTGCACCCAGCTGCAAGGGAAGCCTCTCTCAGCAACTCGGCCTTGGTGAGTACCTGACAATATATATACAGTCAGTCTAATATATATATATATATATATATATATATATATATATATATATTCACTATATACAGTTTAGCTAGATCTGACTGTGGTCCGTAACTGGTGTACTGTTTCTACTATACTTCTGGCAGAGAGGTGATTCAGTTAGCTGCAGTGTATTTCATATATATATATATATATATATATATATATATATATATATTTATATATATATATATATATATATATATATATATATATATATATATATATATATATATACTGTCAGTCTAGTATATATATATATATCCAATGCATACAGTTTAGCTAGATCTCACTGTAGTCCGTTCCTGGTGTACTGTTTCTACTATACTTCTGGCAGGAGGTGATTTAGTGAGCTCCAGTGTATAAAATATATATACAGTCTCTCACATATATATATATATATATATATATATATATATATATATATATCCACTGCATTCCAGTCTAGCCAAGCCTATATCTGACTGCAGGCCATTCCTGGTGTACATTTTCAAATATACTTTCAGGCAGGCAGGTGATTCAGTGATCTGCAGTGCATAAAATATATATACAGTCTCCTACATATATATCAACTGCATTCTAGTCTAGCCAAGCCTATATCTGACTGCAAGCCATTCCTGGTGTACGTTTTAAAATATACTTTCAGGCAGGCAGGTGATTCAGTTAGCTGCAGTGTATTTCATATATATATATATATATATATATATATATATATATATATATATATATATATATATATATATATATATATATATATATACAGTCAGTCTAATATATATATATATATATATATATATATATATATATATATATATATATATATATATATATATATCCATTGCATACAGTTTAGCTAGATCTCGCTGTAGTCCGTTACTGGTGTACTCACTGTTTCTACTATACTTCTGGCAGGCAGATGATTCAGTTAGCTGCAGTGTATTTCATATATATATATACAGTCAGTCTAGTATATATACAGTGGGGACGGAAAGTATTCAGACCCCCTTAAATTTTTCACTCATTGTTATATTGCAGCCATTTGCTAAAATCATTTAAGTTCATTTTTTTTCCTCATTAATGTACACACAGCACCCCATATTGACAGAAAACACAGAATTGTTGACATGTTTGCAGATTTATTAAAAAAGAAAAACTGAAACATCACATGGTCCTAAGTATTCAGACTCTTTGCTGTGAAACTCATATATTTAACTGAGGTGTTGTCCATTTCTTCTGATCATCCTTGAGATGGTTCTACACCTTCATTTGAGTCCAGCTGTGTTTGATTATACTGATTGGACTTGATTAGGAAAGCCACACATCTGTCTATATAAGACCTTACAGCTCACAGTGCATGTCAGAGCAAATGAGAATCATGAGGTCAAAGGAACTGCCTGAAGAGCTCAGAGACAGAATTGTGGCAAGGCACAGATCTGGCCAAGGTTACAAAAAAATTTCTGCAGCACTTAAGGTTCCTAAGAACACAGTGGCCTCCATAATCCTTAAATCGAAGATGTTTGGGACGACCAGAACCCTTCCTAGAGCTGGCCGTCTGGCCAAACTGAGCTATTTGGGGGAGAAGAGCCTTGGTGAGAAAGGTAAAGAAGAACCCAAAGATCACTGTGGCTGAGCTCCAGAGATGCAGTCAGGAGATGGGAGAAAGTTGTAGAAAGTCAACCATCACTGCAGCCCTCCACCAGTTGGGGCTTTATGGCAGAGTGGCCCGACAGAAGCCTCTCCTCAGTGCAAGACACATGAAAGCCTGCATGGAGTTTGCTAAAAAACACCTGAAGGACTCCAAGATGGTGAGAAATAAGATTCTCTGGTCTGATGAGACCAAGATAGAAGTTTTTCACCTTAATTCTAAGAGGTATGTGTGGAGAAAACCAGGCACTGCTCATCACCTGTGTAATACAGTCCCAACAGTGAAGCATGGTGGTGGCAGCATCATGCTGTGGGGGTGTTTTTCAGCTGCAGGGACAGGGCAACTGGTTGCAATCGAGGGAAAGATGAATGCGGCCAAGTACAGGGATATCCTGGATGAAAACTAGGGATGAACTTCGAGTTCGAGTCGAACCCATGTTTGACTCGAACATCGCCTGTTCAATCATTCATCAAATTGCGAACGGTATGGGCCGTTCGCGCCAAATTCGAGTGGCGCGCCATGGCCCGTAATTCACTGTGGCATCACAGTGCATTGCTGGCTAATGACTGGCCAAGCAAGCACTATGATCCGCATGCTTGGCCAATCACAGTGCCGTCTGTACAGAGAGCTGTGATTGGCAAAAGCCAGGTTGGCTTTGGCCAATTATGGCTAAGGTGGTTTAGTACACGCCCCACACTACATAAGGCCGCCTGCGCAGCGGCCTTGTGTAGTGTGTTGTGGCAGCGGGGAGAGATAGACAGAGAGACAGTGTCATTTGATTTAAGTTAGATAGAGTAGGCAGGCGAGTCAGTTAGCTGCACTTACAGTGTATTATGTATAAATATGCATCCTAGGTGTTGTTGACAGGCAGGCACGTGTTTTTACAGTATTTAAAGTTAGTGTACTGTGTCCTCTGCACAGTGTGCACCTAAAGCTACCTGAAAAAAATTGGTGGTGTTCTTCTGATCCTATTAGTACCAAAGGCAGGCAGCTGTAGTATTTACAGTTAGTGTACTGTGTCCTCTGCACAGTGTGCACCTAAAGCTACCTGAAGACAATTGCTGTTGTTCTGATCCTATTAATACCACAGGCAGGCAGCTGCAGTATTTACAGTTAGTGTACTGTGTCCTTTGCACAGTGTGCACCTAAAGCTACCTGAAGACAATTGTTGTTGTTCTGATCCTATTAATACCACAGGCAGGCAGCTACAGTATTTACAGTTAGTGTACTGTGTCCTCTGCACAGTGTGCACCTAAAGCTACCTGAAGACAATTGCTGTTGTCCTGATCCTATTAATACCACAGGCAGGCAGGTGCAGTATTTATAGTTAGTGTAATGTGTCCTCTGCACAGTGTGCACCTAAAGCTACCTGAAGAAAATTTCTGTTGTTCTGATCTTATTAGTACCACAGGCAGGAAGCTGCAGTATTTACAGTTAGTGTACTGCGTCCTCTGCACAGTGTGCACCTAAAGCTACCTGAAGACAATTGCTGTTGTTCTGATCCTATTAATACCACAGGCAGGCAGCTGCAGTATTTACAGTTAGTGTACTGTGTCCTCTGCACAGTGTGCACCTTAAGCTACCTGAAGACAATTGCTGTTGTTCTGATCCTATTAATACCACAGGCAGGCAGCTGCAGTATTTACAGTTAGTGTACTGTGTCCTCTGCACAGTGTGCACCTAAAGCTACCTGAAGACAATTGCTGGTGTTCTGATCCTATTATTATCACAGGCAGGCAGCTGCAGTATTTACAGTTAGTGTATTGTGTCCTCTGCACAGTGTGCACCTAAAGCTACCTGAAGACAATTGCTGGTGTTCTGATCCTATTAATACCACAGGCAGGCAGCTGCAGTATTTACAGTTAGTGTACTATGTCCTCTGCACAGTGTGCATCTAAAGCTACCTGAAGACAATTGCTGGTGTTGTGATCCTATTAATACCACAGGCAGGCAGCTGCAGTATTTACAGTTAGTGTACTGTGTCCTCTGCACAATGTGCACCTAAAGCTACCTGAAGACAATTGCTGTTGTTTCGAATCTATTAATACCACAGGCAGGCAGCTGCAGTATTTACAGTTAGTATACTGTGTCCTCTGCAGAGTGTGCACCTAAAGCTACCTGAACACAATTGCTGTTGTTCTGATCCTATTAATACCACAGGAAGGCAGCTGCAGTTTTTACAGTTAGTGCACTGTGTCCTCTGTAGGGATGAGCTTCGAGTTCGAGTCGAACTCATGTTCGACTCGAACATCGTCTGTTTGTCAGTTTGCTGAACAGCGAACAATTTGAGGTGTTCGCGGCAAATTCGAATGCCGCGGAACACCCTTTAAAAGTCTATGGGAGGAATCAAAAGTGCTAATTTTAAAGGCTTATATGCATGGTATTGTCATTAAAAGTGTTTGGGGACCTGGGTCCTGCCCCAGGGGACACGGATCAATGCAAAAAAAGTTTTAAAAACTGACGTTTTTTCAGGAGCAGTGATTTTAATAATGCTTAAAGTGAAAGAATAAAACTGTAATATTCCTTTAAATTTTGTACCTGGGGGGTGTCTATAGTATGCCTGTAAAGGGGCGCATGTTTCCCGTGTTTAGAACAGTCTGACAGCAAAATGACATTTCAAAGGAAAAAAAGTCATTTAAAACTACTCGCGGCTATTAATGAATTGCCGGTTCGACAATACACATAAAAGTTCATTGATAAAAATGGCATGGGAATTCCCCACAGGGGAACCCCGAACCAACATTTTTTAAAAAATGACCTGGGGGTCCCCCTAAATTCCATACCAGGCCCTTCAGGTCTGGTATGGATATTAAGGGGAACCCCGCGCCAAAATTAAAAAAAACTGTGTGGGGTCCACCCAAAAATCTATACCAGACCCTTATCTGAGCACGCAACCTGGCAGGCCACAGGAAAAGAGGGGGGACGAGAGAGCACCCCCCTCCTGAACCGTACCAGGCCACATGCCCTCAACATTGGGAGGGTGCTTTGGGGTAGCCCCACAAAACAACTTGTCCCCATTTGATATATAATGATTTTACTATTTACATTATTTGGGTGGGTATATTTATTAATTTAAATTAACACATTTGGCTAGTCTTGATGTTGGACTTTCCATCATATAAGGTTTAATGTCACCAGTGAGTAGTTAGTTCACGTTATTTTTCACACTTATTTTTATTTTTTTATTTTTTCTATATAATTTATTTCTATATTTTTTCTTAATTTATGGTGTGGTTATGTGGCCCTTTTCCACTAATATAATTGATCACATTACGTTTATTTAGCAATATATTTACACTACACTGTAAGGTATATATGTGCTGCTTTGACACAATTTATAAGCTGATATGGCTTTCCAACATATCGGTTAGGTTACCTGAGGTGTTGCCCACACCTAAGATGGCGTTTTGTGACTCTTTCCGCGGGACTCAGAACGAGGTCTAATGTGTATTTATAAGGTGGTGGTTCAGCACACACCCGTTCCCCATTGACTGTAGCTGCCTGCCTGTGGTATTAATAGGATCAGAACAACAGCAATTATCTTTAGGTAGCTTTAGGTACACACTGCGCAGAGGACGCACTACACTAACTTGTAAATATTGCAGCTGCCTGCGGTACTAATAGGATCAGAAGAACACCACCAATTTTGTTTAAGTAGCTTTAGGTGCACACTGTGCAGAGAACGCACTACACTAATTTTCTAAATACTGCAGCTGCCTGTGGTGTACTAATAGGATCTGAAGAACACCACCAATTTTCTTCAGGTAGCTTTAGGTGCACACTGTGCAAAGGACGCACTACACTAACTGTAAATACTGCAGCTGCCTGCAGTACTAATAGGATCAGAAGAACACCACCAATTTTCTTCAGGTAGCTTTAGATGCACACTGTGCAAAGGACGCACTACACTATCTGTAAATACTGTAGCTAATAGGACTAATAGGATCAGAAGAACACCAGCAATTTTCTTCAGTTAGCTGTAAATACTGTAAAAACACCTGCCTGCCTATCAGTAGGAAGAGAATAACAGGAACGGATCTAGCTAAACTGAATACAGTGTATATATATATATATATATATATATATATATATATATATATATATATATATATACAACATCTAGGATGCATATATGTACACAATACACTGTACGTGCAGCTAACTGACTTGCCTGCCTGCTCTATCTAACTTATATCAAATGACACTGTCTCTCTGTCTATCTCTCTGCCGCCGCTGAAACACACTACACAAGACCGCCACGCAGGCGGCCTTATATAGTGTGGGGCGTGCATTAAACCCCCTGAGCCCCTGGCTTTGGCCAATTACAGCTCTCTGTACAGACAGCACTGTGATTGACCAAGCATGCGGGTCATAGTGCATGCTTAGCCAATCATCAGCCAGCAATGCACTGTGATCCTGCAGTGAATTATGGGCCGTGACGCGCCACTCGAATTTGGCGCGAACAGCCCATAACATTCGAAATTCGCCGAACGGTCAAACATGCGATGTTCCAGTCAAACAATGTTTTGACTCGAACTCGAAGCTCATCCCTAGTGGCAGGCAGGAAGAGGCCATGCCCAGTGTCAGCCAGGAGGTGGCCATGCCCAGTGTCAGCCAGGAGGTGGCCGTGCCCAGTGTCAGCCAGGAGGTGGCCGTGCCCAGTGTCAGCCAGGAGGTGGGCAGGCCCAGTGTCAGCCAGGAGGTGGGCGGGCCCAGTTTCCTCACCCAATCACAGGTGCCTCCCCTCTGCCTTACAACAAAAAGGCCCAGGAAGGGGACGATCATGAAGGAGGCAGCACTGAGCCTCATTAGGGAAGCAAGTGATGTCTTCAGAAGCCCCCCCGATGCTGAAGAGGCCTATGGCTGATATCTAGGCACTAGATTGTAGAAATTGGAGGAAGGCCAATGCCTCCTCTGTGAGGGAATTTTTGCTCAGGCACTTCAGAAGGGGTTGAGGGGCCAGCTGACTGAGAACAGCCACGTACGTGAGCTCGCTCATCCTCCTTCTCCTCATCCTCCTCCTGCCACAAGTCCACCTCCAGAGCCACAGCCTCCAAGGAAGGCTGCAGGGAAGGCTGCAGGGAAGGCTGCAGGGAAGCGTGGAGGTAAGGCTGCAGTGAAAAGAAGAAAGTGATGGCCTGGGTTCAGTCTGGTCTGACAGAAGATGCAGGCTTTTGTAGTACCACAGCCTGGGGACATATATTTCATCTGCTGCTGTTCCTGATCTATGGGAGTCCTGGACCAGATTGGGCTCCAAATTATATGGACTCCTCAAGCTAACAATTTTATTTTCCACAGACTTGATGTCTGCCCTGGGGGCCAAAAGGCTTCCCAAATTCCAAAAGTTTCTCCCGCATTGCCTTCCTCTTTATTTTGTTACCCAGAATAAATGGAGATTTTATTTTTCACAAATACTTGCCTATGTATTTTTCTACAAAAAGGACAGTTTGTTTGTGAGTAGGATAGGTACATTTCAAAAAGACAATGTCTAATTAACAAGGGACACCAACACCAACCTCCTTGAGGCTAAAAAATACAAGATAATAATGTTATTGTGGTAACTTGACACACACACACACACAAAAAAAAATATGGAGATCACTAGAAAATCATTTTTCAATAATCCAAAAAAAAGGAGATCTTGATGAAATAAAAAAATGACTATAAAAAATAATTCTAAACATTATTATGGAGATCTGGCTTTAAAAAATAAAAGATTATTCATGAGATCACGAGAAATAATAAAGAAATAATTTTGTCAGAACTCTGTGTGAATATCAGCAGCAAAACAACTTCATTATTCTAGCATTAAAAAGCACAAAAGAATGCGCTGCATTAAAAGATCACAGAATTTGCAGCATGAGGAATGTGCTATCTCCATTACGAATGCTAGTTTTACCAGACCGAGCGCTTCCGTCTCGTACTTACTTCAGAGCATGTGTCATTTTTGGTGCGTCGGATCAGCATACAGACGAGTGTTTTTTTTCTATAGTAATTTTTTCAGTCGAAAAAATATAGAATAAGTTCTCTATCTAAGTCCGTCTGAATTTTCCACAAAAAGTCAGATGGGGCAAACACACGGTTGGAATATATGATGAAAAGCTCCCATCGGACTCTTTCTGTCCAAAATTCCGACCGTGTGTAAGCAGCATAAGAGATGAGCAACAAGGGAGTAAGATGTGCGCTGCAGCTGCTTGATGGTGGAGCCCTGCAGTGTGGTGGCCTTCTCCGTTTCACTGAGCCTCGTCATAGCAGAGTGCAGGTCTGAGCGGAGCTTGGAGATAGCAGAGCTGAGCATGGACTTTATGCGGCTACAGTTTTTTTAAGTCTGAGAGGCGTGGGAGAGAGGAAGCAGTAACACCGTGAGGCTTACTGGTACTCGTCTTAGCTTCTGGATCACAGTCAGGTAAGCGCCATGTCGGCGAGGTGGAGGTCACCTGGCACTCCGAGTGCCGGGTTCACAATAGTGCCGGTATGTTGCCACTTAACGGAGTGCCCGTATCTCATGGGGTCCGGCTCACAGATGCACTGTGTCTGATCTCAGTATTTTTGTGGGATTTGAAGGTGCCCAAAGGAGGTGTAGTTGTCTCGATACACGGAGCTTCTTCTTCAAACGGCCATCTCGGACCAGAGCTAGATCACGCCCCTTTAATGTATATTTTGAATACAAATTTAGTATTTTTACAAAACAATTTAGTGCTTACTGGGCTCTCATGGGCATACTTAAAGTCCTGTTACCCTTCTGTTTGTTTTTGTTTACATATTTTGCCTGGATGATGCCTATGAGAGTTTGATTATTCTATATAAATGATATCCCAATCCAAATTTACAACTTAGTAATACAAGCTAGGACTTAACCCTTGGGTTATTTAGTTGGTATGTAGTTGGCTAAAGGATAGATACCAGAGTGTGGTTGAAAATGGGGTTCATTCGAACAAAGACAAGTCACAAGTGGTGTACTACAAGGCTCTGTACTAGGTCCTTTTCTACTTAATCTATATGTAAGTGATATGACTAAAGGTTTGTTGGGCATGGTATGTCTTTTTGCTGATGATACAAAGGTGTGAAATAGGGTTGATATCCCTGGAGGTGTCTGTAAAATGGAATATGATTGGCATTGCTGGAAGATTCGTGATTGGTCAAAGCAGTGAAAACTGTAGTCTAATGTTTTTAAATGTAAATGTACCACCAAAGAAAGCTCTATTTGTGGGAAAAAAAGCGCGTCAGTTTTGTTTCAGTGCAACGTCGCAGTGCCGAATCACAAAAAGTGTACTGGTCAGGAAGGAGGTAAAATCTTTTTGGGCTGAAGCGGTTAAGGAGCACAACAATACTTGAACAAAAAAAAGCTGCATGGTTGAGCTGCCAGAAGGAAATCTTTACTGTGCCAATGTCACAAAAAAGCCAATGAGGCATGTCAAGGTTTTGTTGGGCATATTGTAACCAGGCTTTTTTGTGGGACTTGTACAGTAAAGGCTTCTTTCTAGTAACTTGACCATGCAGCTCTTTTTTCTTCAAGTATCATTGTATTGTGCTCCTTAAAAACAACCACACCATCTTTTTCCAGAGCAGCCTGTATTTCTCCTGAGGTTACCTGTGGGTTTTCTTTGTATCCCGAACAGTTCCTGTGGCAGTTGGGCTGAAATCTTTCTTGATCTACCTGACCCTGGCTTGGTATCAAGAGATCCCCAAATTTTCCACTTCTTATTAAGTGATTGAACAGTACTGACTGGCATATTCAAGACTTTGGATATCTTTTTATATCCTTTTCCATCTTTGTAAAGGTTCATTACCTTGTTACGCAGGTCTTTTGACTGTTCTTTTCTACCTCCTCGTGTAGCAACAATAGCTATATGCGTTACTATATACAGAATAAACCGAATATATGTATCTCACCTTTTAGACCTTTTAACATCTTATAGAGTCCCACTAAACTGGAATTTTGAGACTTTCAGACTTAGACAGTACTTTAATATGATGAACTACCATTTATGTTAACAATTATTGTAGCCAAATACATTTCTAAATACATAAATAAATGATAATACATTTCATCCACAAAACATGTAGAGCAATCAATACACAGATGGTACCACTATTCTAAATGTCATACGTGTGACTATAGAGCCAATGTTGTTTGATTATCTCTGTTCTTTTTAAAATATGTTGTGTTGTATTAATATATATATATTTGTAATAAAATTCTTAAAATTATATTTGAGACTGTTATCTTTAGTTTTCATATGGGACCATTAAAGTCCATTCTAGCCTCCTTCCTCTACACTTTCTTCTCATATTGTTGGGACGAAGGTACCATAACATAATATTTAACTATACTGTGGCACTTTTTTCAATCAGGCAGTGGGGAAGATGAATAGACTTTGAGGATGCATCACTAAAGGGATCACCAGCAAGAGGAAGGAGGTCCTGATTCCCCTATATAGATCTTTAGTGAGATCTCATTTAAAATACTGTGTCCAGGTCTGGAGACCTCACTTAGAAAATATATTGATAATATAGAGTCCAGAGACAAGTAGCACAAATAGTGAAAGGTCTGGGGGATAAAACAGATCAAAAGCGACTTCAGGAACTTAATATGTACAGACTGGAGGAAAGAAGGGAAAGGGGAGACATGATTGAAACCTTTAAAAACCAAAGGGGTGATAAAGGTTCAGGAGGGCAATATGTTTACATTCAAAAGTTTTATTGAATTAATAATAAACAAATAGTACATTGACAATAACAATAAGGTAACCCTTCATACAGATATAAACATGCATTGGTTACATAGAGAGACATGGACACAGTGTAACCTAATAGGTGATATGCAATACAACAATAATGCAAAACAAAACATCTATGACAAATCCAAGTATATTATTGAAGTGTCATCAATGACTTGTTGGCTTAACCCATACAAAAATTGTGATCATATTTTAAGAACTGTGTTGAGAACAAATATTGACCATCTTCTGTGCAGAGGCCTGAACATAACCATCATTATAGACTACCGGAGCAGATCATGGAAGGGTTACCATGTGAAAAATGTAATCTTAGTAGACATCTGGTGAGAATAATGGGGTGGCAATATTTTCAATATGAAACCAAAATCAAGAACAGGGGGACATGACCTCAAACTAACTGTGGAAAGTTCAAAATTAATCTTAGAAAGTTTTATTTTACTGAAAGGGTAGTTGATGCTTTGAATAAACTACCAGCAGAGGTATTGAGTTAGACAACAGTAAATGGCTTCAAACATAGATCTATATTTAGACAAAAAAAAATACAAAGTGTATTAAAAAAAAAAAAAAGGCAGACTCGATGGGCCACTAGGTCTTTTTTCTGCTGTCACTTTTCTATGTTCCCATGTTTCATCCATTGTAAGAGGAAGGGGAGTGAGTGTTTACAACTGTCATAACTGTGATTTACCAACACAGTAATCACAAGCCATAGAACTGTGTGCATTTTGCCTGTAATATATACTTTCTAAAGACAGCTTGATCATAGGCGATGTGTACATTTCAGAAATACACATCCACCCCTCCATTTTTTTTTTTATGTGGTGGGATTGAGATAGTTAAAGAATAAAAAAAAGTATCTCACATCCTAACTTGCAGCTATGTTTTTAAGATGCTGGTGATATTACTGTGCTTTACTGCTGTCTCTGTAGCTGAGAACCTAATACCCCATGAGATTCAGCTCCAAGGGGGGTGCCCGGAAGCCGAGCTGCATGAACGTGTGAGCCCATAGCTCTGTCTGAACCCGCAATAATATTGCACCATTAGTAGCACCATCTACTAAATTGGGGGGGGGGGGCAGCTGGTACCTGCTCTGACGACCCCTCAGAGTCTTTTCTTGATTCCTCGGGCCCTCTGAGCTGGATCTCTCCCATGCATTACAGCCAAGATGGCACCAGCCAGCACTTTTCCTCACAGCCAGCAGCAACAGGGAGCAGAACTCCCACCAACGGAAAGTGCAGAAAGTGCACAACTCCCACCAACGGAAAGTGCAGATCGGCCTCCCACTTCACCCCATGTGGGTTAGCAAATTCAAAGCCCTGTGGTGCATTGCGTGAGTACACCGCTAACACCATGTGACAAGCTGCTGAGCAGAGCCCGCAGCATCTCACCTCCCTCCCTCCATAATCCACGCAGCCCACACAGGGTCTCCTCTCTGGAATGGACTTTCTCTTCTCCAACCTTAAAGTGGTTGTAAATGCAGAAGGTTTTCACCTAATACTTACCTGGGCTCCCTCTGGATCCATGAGTGCCTTGGCCATCCGGGATTCTACCTCCTGATTGGCTGAGACACAGCAGTAGTGCCATTGTCTCCCGCTACTGTCAATCAAACACAGTTAGCCAATCAGGAGAGAGAGGGGGCAGGGCTGGGCAGCAGATCCATGTCTGAATGGACACAGGGAGCTGTGGCTCGGCTCGGGTACCCCCATAGCAAGCTACTTGCTGTGGGGGCACTCAACAGGAGGGAGGGGTCAGGAGCTCCAGCCAGGGACCTGAGAAAAAAAAACAAAACAATACTTTACAATCACTTTAACTATGCCTTCAACTAACTATGAGAGCCCTTTAAAGTATTGTAGCCATCCCATTACATCTACAGTTGTCATACCTCTCTCTCTCACTACACCACTCATGGCAAAACTGGCCCTGAGAGAGAGGGGCCTTCTTCTGCTGATGGCTCCGGCCTTTCAGTCCCCAATACTCCCAAACTCCAGGTATTCCAGCCTCACCGGGGTGGGACTGGTGCAAGACCTGAGCTGGTCTTGGATGCGCTCTCCCCTCCAACGCTCAGGCTTGGTATGAACCCTGGGACACTCTTCCCCCCTCTACCTATGCTACATCTGGTCCATCCTATGGCCCTGGTATGGACAGGGCTACTCAAACCTCAATTCTACATGTGCAGCCAACCTTCCCAGTGCCTCCACCTGCTTCAGATATCCCTGTACCTCTGACATTACAAACCTGTCTGCAATCTATAAGATTTCCGTCAGCTACTTCATGACATCAAAGAAACATGTCGTAAAGAAATCAAGGCTCTCCAAACAGATCTACATCACCTTGCAGACAGGATGGAAACAGTGGAAGAAGACTTACAAATCACAAAAATGGAGGTCCACAAATTACCAATTCTTTCTCTCTAATCAACATCAGATTTTGAGAGATCTGCAACATCTCCTAGAGGCCGGAGAAACAATATCCGCATTCGTGGGCTTCCTGAACCTGATCAACCAGAGGATCTTAAGTTTAAAATGCAAACCCTGTGATGGGACCATTGTAGTTTATTGTTAGATGTTTAATATAATTGTCAATTTCTGCTATTTATGCAATGCAAGAATATCACCTTGTCTAATTTCTTTCAGAGAGGGTAGCGGGGGCTGCACTTCATTGTCTGAGCTTCCTATACTTTAGGGGAGCCGGAGTCCCTGCCCACTTCTGAGAGCATTCACAACTCTAGTTAATGAGGTCTACTGGAAGATTTTCTTTATGTATTACTCTGACCTTAAGTAGAAACGGAGAATGTCGTATAATAGGGGTTTATTTACAGTTGTATGAAAAAGTATTTGCCCTCTTTCTGATTTTTTTTTTTTTTTGCATATTTGTCACACTTAAATGACTCGGACCTTCAAACAGGTTTTATTATTACACAAAGATAACCTGAGTAAATACAAAATGCAGTTTTTAAATGATGGTTTCCTTTATTAAGGCAAAAAACTGTCCAGACCTGCCTGGCTTTATGTGAAAAAGTAATTGCCCCTAAACCTAATAACTTGTTGTGCCAACCTTGGTGGCAACAACTGCAATCAAGCATTTGAGATAACTGGCAAGGAGTCTTTCACATTGCTGTGGAGCAATTTTGGCCCACTCTTCTTTGCAGAATTGTTTTAATCCAGCCACATTGGAGGGTTTTCCAGCATGAACAGCCTGTGTAAGGTCATGATATAGCATCTCAATTAGATTTAAGTCCGGGCTTTGACTAGGCCACTCCAAAACTAAAATTAAACTTTGTTTGAACCATTTGGAGGTGGACTTGCTGTTTTGTTTTGGATCATTGTCCTCCTGCATAAGTGAACTTGCGTTTGAGGTCACAAACTGATGACCGGACATTGTCCTTTAAGATTTTCAAGGTAGCGCTCAGAATTCATGGTTCCATCAATTATGGTAAGTTGTCCAGGTCCTGAAGCTGCAAAGCAGCCCCAGACCATCACGCTACCACCACCATGTCTGACTGTTGATATGATGTTCTTGTTATGAAATGCTGTATTAGTTTTATGCCAGATGTAACAGGATGCACACCTTCCAAAGATTTAATTTTTTGTCTCATCAGTCCACAGAATATTTGCCTAAACATCTTGTGGATAATCAAGATGTTTTTTGGTAAATGTGAGATGACCCTTTGTGTGGTCAGCAGTGGCTTTGGCTCTGGAACTCTCCCATGGATGCCACTTATGCCCAGTCTCTTTCTTTGTTGAATCATGAACACTGATCAGTAGGGATGAGCTTCGAGTTCGAGTCGAACTCATGTTTGACTCGAACATTGGCTGTTCGCAAGTTCACCGAACAGCGAACAATTTGGGGTGTTCGCGGCAAATTCGAATGCTGCGGAACACCCTTTAAAAGTCTATGGGAGAAATCAAAAGTGCTAATTTTAAAGGCTAATATGCAAGTTATTGTCATAAAAAGTGTTTGGGGACCTGGGTCCTGCCCCAGGGGACATGGATCAATGCAAAAAAAGTTTTAAAAACGGCCGTTTTTTCAGGAGCAGTGATTTTAATAATGCTTAAAGTCAATCAATAAAAGTGTAATATCCCTTTAAATTTCGTACCTGGGGGGTGTCTATAGTGTGTCTGTAAAGGGGCGCATGTTTCCTGTGTTTAGAACAGTCTGACAGCAAAATGACATTTTGAAGGAAAAAACTCATTTAAAACTACCCGCGGCTATTGCATTGCCGACAATACACATAGAAGTTCATTGATAAAAACGGCATGGGAATTCCCCAAAGGGGAACCCCGAACCAAAATTAAAAAAAAAAAATGACGTGGGAGTCCCCCTAAATTCCATACCAGGCCCTTCAGGTCTGGTATGGATATTAAGGGGAACCCCGGCCAAAATTAAAAAAAAAAAATGACGTGGGGTTCCCCCTAAATTCCATACCAGACCCTTCAGGTCTGGTATGGATTTTAAGGGGAACCCCGCACCAAAAAAAAAAAAAAAACGGCGTGGGGTCCCCCCAAAAATCCATACCAGACCCTTATCCGAGCACGCAACCTGGCAGGCCGCAGGAAAAGAGGGGGGGACGAGAGTGCGGCCCCCCCTCCCTCCTGAACCGTACCAGGCCACATGCCCTCAACATTGGGAGGGTGCTTTGGGGTAGCCCCCCAAAACACCTTGTCCCCATGTTGATGAGGACAAGGGCCTCATCCCCACAACCCTGGCCGGTGGTTGTGGGGGTCTGCGGGCGGGGGGCTTATCGGAATCTGGAAGCCCCCTTTAACAAGGTGACCCCCAGATCCCGGCCCCCCCCTGTGTGAAATGGTAAGGGGGTACTTACCCCTACCATTTCACTAAAAAACTGTCAAAAATGTTAAAAATGACAAGAGACAGTTTTTGACAATTCCTTTATTTAAATGCTTCTTCTTTCTTCTATCTTCCTTCATCTTCTGGTTCTTCTGGTTCTTCTGGCTCTTCTGGTTCTTCCTCCGGCGTTCTCGTCCAGCATCTCCTCCGCGGCGTCTTCTATCTTCTTCTCCTCGGGCCGCTCCGCACCCATGGCATAGGGGGGAGGCTCCCGCTCTTCTCTTCTTCTTTTCTTCTCTTCTGTTCTTCTTAATTTTCTTCTCCGGGCCGCTCCGCAATCCATGCTGGCATGGAGGGAGGCTCCCGCTGTGTGACGGCGCTCCTCGTCTGACAGTTCTTAAATAACGGGGGGCGGGGCCACCCGGTGACCCCACCCCCCTCTGACGCACGGTGACTTGACGAGACTTCCCTGTGGCATTCCCCGTGACGTTTTTTTTTTTTGGCGCGGGGTTCCCCTTAAAATCCATACCAGACCTGAAGGGTCTGGTATGGAATTTAGGGGGAACCCCACGTCATTTTTTTTTTTAAATTTTGGCCGGGGTTCCCCTTAATATCCATACCAGACCTGAAGGGCCTGGTATGGAATTTAGGAGGACTCCCACGTCATATTTTTTTTTTAATTTTGGTTCGGGGTTCCCCTTTGGGGAATTCCCATGCCGTTTTTATCAATGAACTTCTATGTGTATTGTCGGCAATGCAATAGCCGCGGGTAGTTTTAAATGAGTTTTTTCCTTCAAAATGTCATTTTGCTGTCAGACTGTTCTAAACACAGGAAACATGCGCCCCTTTACAGGCATACTATAGACACCCCCCAGGTACGAAATTTAAAGGGATATTACACTTTTATTGTTTGACTTTAAGCATTATTAAAATCACTGCTCCTGAAAAAACGGCCGTTTTTAAAACTTTTTTTTGCATTGATCCATGTCCCCTGGGGCAGGACCCAGGTCCCCAAACACTTTTTATGACAATAACTTGCATATAAGCCTTTAAAATTAGCAATTTTGATTTCTCCCATAGACTTTTAAAGGGTGTTCTGCGGCATTCGAATTTGCCGGGAACACCCCAAATTGTTCGCTGTTCGGCGAACTTGCGAACAGCCAATGTTCGAGTCGAACATGAGTTCGACTCGAACTCGAAGCTCATCCCTATTTAACATGTGTATCTGTAGTGCTTGGAATTCCGACACTTAAATTACAACCAAAGGTAGCTTGCTCATTTTAATAAACCCTTATATGAACATCTCAAAGTTACACATGATAAAAAGTATAACAAATTAGATTATGATTTTCCTACTATTAAGATGCAATTGTGGTCTCTAAATCCACCAGCCTTTACTCCTCTGCTTGATAATGCTAGTGATGGTGGGAGGAGTTTGGCAGATCTAGCAAGTAATTTCCTTTCACTGTTCTAGCTTCTGCATCCTCCACAGGGAACTACAGTTTCCATGACTCCTTATGTATCATGTGCAGTCTATTTTACATAACACACACCCATCTGTCAATCAATACCTGGGTGTGTGTTATGTAAAACAGAGTCAGAACTCAAAACGATCTGAGGTACGTGACTGTCAGAAGCCAAGCAGATGAGAACAGACTCTATAGAGAGAGGTGGGAGTGGGCGGAGCTTATACGGGGCATAAGTGGGAGTAGGCAAGACATAGGTGGGAGTGGGCAGGGCATCACAGGCTGATAATAAGGGGGAGTGGGCCGAGCCTTGGCGGGATTTCTCTGAAGACTGGGATGCCGGGGCTTTTCATGGATGAAAGAGCAACTCCCCCAATGATGCCATGATGGCACATTGTAGTTTGTACAGAGCGGCATAACACAAAAGGGGACAACGGAGGCATTTCAAGAAAAAGGAAACAGAGTTGTCTCCTGATTACAGGAAATGAACATGGGAAATTTCAGATGCAGGGGGAAAAGGTAAATATATGAATATCCTTGCTGTTATTTGAAAAACAACCAGTGAGATATTTAACAGATTACAGATTTACATCAGATATTGAGTTTTTCATTTTGACTATGGTTCTTCTTTAATTTACTGATTGTTGCTGATACAGATTGTTGCAAAGATCTTGTCAAGATTTTCTAATTGCATTGCACTGTTCACATTACAAATAATTTTAATGACCCCAAGGAAACTCATTATACAGAATATGCAATTTAAACTTCTTCATATAGTACCAGTTAATAACCCATGCTCACACAATTAAAAATGATGAAAAATTCCATTTACATAAAGACTAACTCCACTTTTGCTGAGAAAAAAAAACATTTCCTTTGGGGTGATCTATGTACAGTGCAAGGATTTTAACAACCTTTGTCAGTTTGTGTCCATTTGCAAATTGAATGTGAATAGAAATAACTTTATAATGATCAATCAGCTCCTACACTTGCAGGGTTCTAATAAGGAAAGTGGCAGGGTCTGAAAGTCTTTAGATATTATTTCCCTTTGTATCTCACCAAAAATTATTTTTTTGTTGCCCAATCTGACATGTATCTTAGTACAGACTTCTTGGAAAATCAGTAAGCCAATCAAGCAGGAAATTAAACTTCTGGGGGGCATTTCTTACACCATCTGTGTACAGAACACCTCCACAAATTGCCATATTGCATACCATTTAACAGAAAATGATAGCACTGCAGGCTGAAAATGAATGATCATTTATAATAACATTTAAATACAGTGTGACTTTTTAGCAATTGTATATGCGATATTCATTTTTTCTATGAAAATGGAGTTACCCTTTAACTTAATAAAGATCAGGGACGTGAGGGGAGGTCAGTGGCTGGTGAGGCACTAGCTAGTAGGGATGAGCTTTGAGTTCGAGTCGAACTCATGTTCGACTCGAACATTGCCTGTTCGCAAGTTCGCCGAACAGCGAACAATTTGGGGTGTTCGCGGCAAATTCGAATGCCGAGGAACACCCTTTAAAAGTTTATGGGAGAAATCAAAAGTGCTAATTTTAAAGGCTAATATGCAAGTTATTGTCATAAAAAGTGTTTGGGGACCCAGATCCTGCCCCAGGGGACATGGATCAATGCAAAAAAAAGTTTTAAAAACGGCCGTTTTTTCAGGAGCAGTGATTTTAATAATGCTTAAAGTCAAACAATAAAAGTGTAATATCCCTTTAAATTTCGTACCTGGGGGGTGTCTATAGTATGCCTGTAAAGGGGCGCATGTTTCCTGTGTTTAGAACAGTCTGACAGCAAAATGACATTTTGAAGGAAAAAACTCATTTAAAACTACCCGCGGCTATTGCATTGCCGACAATACACATAGAAGTTCATTGATAAAAACGGCATGGGAATTCCCCAAAGGGGAACCCCGAACCAAAATTAAAAAAAAAAAAAGACATGGGAGTCCCCCTAAATTCCATACCAGGCCCTTCAGGTCTGATATGGATATTAAGGGGAACCCCGGCCAAAATTAAAAAAAAAAAATGACGTGGGGTTCCCCCTAAATTCCATACCAGACCCTTCAGGTCTGGTATGGATTTTAAGGGGAACCCCGTGCCAAAAAAAAAAAAAAAACGGCGTGGGGTCCCCCCAAAGATCCATACCAGACCCTTATCCGAGCACGCAACCTGGCAGGCCTCAGGAAAAGAGGGGGGGACGAAAGTGCGGCCCCCCCCCTCCTGAACCGTACCAGGCCACATGCCCTCAACATTGGGAGGGTGCTTTGGGGTAGCCCCCCAAAACACCTTGTCCCCATGTTGATGAGGACAAGGGCCTCATCCCCACAACCCTGGCCGTTGGTTGTGGGGGTCTGCGGGTGGGGGGCTTATCGGAATCTGGAAGCCCCCTTTAACAAGGGAACCCCCAGATCCCGGCCCCCCCTTGTGTGAAGTGGTAAGGGGGTACTTACCCCTACCATTTCACTAAAAAACTGTCAAAAATGTTAAAAATGACAAGAGACAGTTTTTGACAATTCCTTTATTTAAATACTTCTTCTTTCTTCTATCTTCCTACATCTTCTGGTTCTTCTGGTTCTTCTGGCTCTTCTGGTTCTTCCTCCGGCGTTCTCGTCCAGCATCTCCTCCGCGGCGTCTTCTATCTTCTTCTCCTCGGGCTGCTCCGCACCCATAGCATGGGGGGAGGCTCCCGCTCTTCTCTTCTTCTTCATCTTCTTCTCTTCTTCTCTTCTTCTTTTCTTCTCTTCTTCATTTTCTTCTCCGGGCCGCTCCGCACCCATGCTGGCATGGAGGGAGGCTCCCGCTGTGTGACGGCGCTCCTCGTCTGACAGTTCTTAAATAATGGGGGGCGGGGCCACCCGGTGACCCCCCCCTCTGACGCACGGTGACTTGACTGGACTTCCCTGTGACGTCATGGCGAATGCCACAGGGAAGTCCCGTCATGTCCCGTGTGTCAGAGGGGGGCGGGGTCACCGGGTGGCCCCACCCCCCGTTATTTAAGAACTGTCAGACGAGGAGCGCCGTCACACAGCGGGAGCCTCCCTCCATGCCAGCATGGGTGCGGAGCGGCCCGGAGAAGAAAATGAAGAAGAGAAGAAGAGAAGAAACGAAGAAGATGAAGAAGATGAAGAGAAGAGCGGGAGCCTCCCCCCCATGCCATGGGTGCGGAGCGGCCCGAGGAGAAGAAGATAGAAGACGCCGCGGAGGAGATGCTGGACGAGAATGCTGGAGGAAGAACCAGAAGAGCCAGAAGAACCAGAAGAACCAGAAGATGAAGGAAGATAGAAGAAAGAAGAAGTATTTAAATAAAGGAATTGTCAAAAACTGTCTCTTGTCATTTTTAACATTTTTGACAGTTTTTTAGTGAAATGGTAGGGGTAAGTACCCCCTTACCATTTCACACAGGGGGGGCCGGGATCTGGGGGTCCCCTTGTTAAAGGGGGCTTCCAGATTCCGATAAGCCCCCCGCCCGCAGACCCCCACAACCACCGGCCAGGGTTGTGGGGATGAGGCCCTTGTCCTCATCAACATGGGGACAAGGTGTTTTGGGGGGCTACCCCAAAGCACCCTCCCAATGTTGAGGGCATGTGGCCTGGTACGGTTCAGGAGGGGGGGGGCCGCACTCTCGTCCCCCCCTCTTTTCCTGCGGCCTGCCAGGTTGCGTGCTCGGATAAGGGTCTGGTATGGATTCTTGGGGGGACCCCACGCCGTTTTTTTTTTTTTTGGCGCGGGGTTCCCCTTAAAATCCATACCAGACCTGAAGGGTCTGGTATGGAATTTAGGGGGAACCCCACGTCATTTTTTTTTTTTTAATTTTGGCCGGGGTTCCCCTTAATATCCATACCAGACCTGAAGGGCCTGGTATGGAATTTAGGGGGACTCCCACGTCATTTTTTTTTTTTAATTTTGGTTCGGGGTTCCCCTTTGGGGAATTCCCAATGCCGTTTTTATCAATGAACTTCTATGTGTATTGTCGGCAATGCAATAGCCGCGGATAGTTTTAAATGAGTTTTTTCCTTCAAAATGTCATAGACTGTTCTAAACACAGGAAACATGCGCCCCTTTACAGGCATACTATAGACACCCCCAGGTACGAAATTTAAAGGGATATTACACTTTTATTGTTTGACTTTAAGCATTATTAAAATCACTGCTCCTGAAAAAACGGCCATTTTTAAAACTTTTTTTTGCATTGATCCATGTCCCCTGGGGCAGGACCCAGGTCCCCAAACACTTTTTATGACAATAACTTGCATATTAGCCTTTAAAATTAGCACTTTTGATTATTCATGTTCGTGTCCCATAGACTTTAACGGTGTTCGCATGTTCGAACAAACTTTTTTCCTGTTCGCATGTTCTGGTGCGAACTGAACAGGGGGGTGTTCGGCTCATCCCTACTAGCTAGTATCAGAGCCAGATATACATACATATAGGTTACATACGCGTATGTTAGAGCGAGAGCAATAATTCTAGCACTAGACCTCCTCTGTAACTCTAAACATATAACCTGTAAAAAATTTGAAAGCGTCGCCTATGGAGATTTTTAAGTACTGAAGTTTTAGCGATATTCCACAAGTGTGTGCAATTTTAAAGCATGACATGTTAGGTATCTATTTACTCAGCATAACATAATCTTTCATAGTATACAAAAAAAATTTGGCTAACTAGTGGGTTTTTTTATTCATAAAACAGTTTTTAAAAAAAAAATGCATTTGAAAAATTGCTGCGCAAATATCATGTAACATAAAAAGTTGCAAGGACCACCATTTTTTTTCCCTCGGGTGTCTGCTAAAACAATATATATAATGTTTGGGAGTTCTGAATATTTTTCTAGCAAAAAATGATGATTTTTACATGTAGGGGAGAAGTGTCAGAATTCCCCTTGGATGGCAAGGGGTTAATTACCATAAGTAAGTAATGTACAAATATTTTTTATATATTGTATTTTCAAAATCTGTACTCAAGCAGGTGGCTTAATGGACAAATTACTGAAGTTTGAAGTTGTAACTTCAAACCAGTAATTTCGCAGTAAATAGATAAATAATACATTATTATCTTATAACATAGCATAATAATATATGATATAGCTTGATTAAAACAGTACTTTTTCATCAGTAGAAGATTATCATTATCCCTCTTAACTGTGTGAGAAAAACATGGCTTTATGGGTAAATCTTATACCCATAAACCAATGTTTTTTCCTTCTAGTTAAGAGGGCTGGACTGGAAGGGAGTATGTGTCTTTTAGACACATGCCCCCTTTTATGACACTGCAGTGAGAGGCTTGCCTCCACTGCAGCATCTTCTTTGGACAGAGTATGGATTTACCAAAGATGCTGGTTCCCTCCCATTGACTCATTAGTATATTAGTAACACTATTGAACACAGAGGAGGACCTTGCGTAAAGTATCTTTTATATTCTTGTTTTATATGCTCTGTAATATTTCCTTTAGTTTTTATGTTAGCATTCCTATTGCCAAGATGACTGATGGGCTGAGTTACAGAAGATCAAATACCAGCTGTCATTGAAAATTTTACCAGGGTCGGATACTGGTGATTCATGGACAAACGCTGCTCCTAGTGGACACCACAGCAGGCTTCCTGGAGGATGGAAAGATATTTAGAAGGACTGCCTCTTATCTATTTTCCATTGGATAGAATGCTAGATGGGTGTTGTGTATGGGTGGGGTCTGAATGCAGTTTAAAAGTGTTCATTGAATGGAAAATCTCCCTCTTGCCTCATGGCTCTCATGCCAGTGAGCCCAGCTAATGATACTGGTCATAGAGGATGACCTTACATAATGTACCATTGATGTTTTTGTGTTTCATATGCTCTGTAACATTATTTTAATTTTTTTTATCATTTTTTTCTCTCTTATTTTTGTTTTTTATTTTTTATTATTCTTTTCTCTTCTCGTTTTTGTTATTTTTTGTTATTTGTTTATTCATTTATTTTTTTTGTTTTGTTCAGATGGAAAAATTCCAAATTGTTAGGTTTAGTCCATCTGAAAGGAGGGTCATTGACTATGCCCTCAATTAGCAGCTGAAAATATGGTCATTGGCTATGCCCTCAATTAGCAGCTGAATACATTTTGTTTAAGACAAGAGTTGGTATAAAGCCATTTTAGCTGCTGGAGTTATTGTAGTTTTTTTTTTTTTTTACTTTCATTCAAGTGGAAAAAGTTCCAAAATGTTTAGCTTTTGTCCACCTGAAAGGGGAGTTTGTGCAAAGGTACAGATAAATGCATTGTTTTTTTTAGCGTTTAAAATTTGAATTTTTGAGAAGCAATGATCACATTCATTTTTTCTTTTTTTGCTCTTACCATGGGGATCCATTTTAGAGTGGGTTCACCCTAAAGAAATCATGCTAGAAAGAGTGAGGAGAGTATGTCAAAGGCTACTCCAAACGAGCCCTACCTCCCCATAGGAAAATTGTTGGACTATTGCGGTACCCAAATAGAGATTAAAGCGTAAATAAAATTCCATTTTATTTTAATTACAAATAGTAATATATACAATTTACAACAAGAACAACTTAAGGGTTGTTACAAAGTAGGCAATTAAACACACATTAAAATAACAATGAGTAAAGCCCCCATGTGTAGGTGGAGGCACACTGATGTAGTAAAGGACGTTTGACCTCAACAGTTTCGTGGCCAATGCCGCTTCCTCAGGAGGCGTACAATCATAGCATCTAGGGAGGTAGATAATCAAGATTACATTCATAAAGTGCAAAAGAATAGTAATACATTATAATACATGATAGAATTGGAGTATTTACACACGGCTAATGAGACGGACTATTGGTAAAAAATATATAGAAAATATATGTTGGTATGGGTACCAAAAGAGTTGGAATATGTTGCTGAAACATACAACAACAATGTGTGTGGGGGTAGAGAGGGCAGGAGGAGAAAGGGCGGAAGAGAAAGAGAAGAGGAGGGAAGGAAAGAAGGGAAAGAAGAGGGAGGGAAAAATTGGGGGGGAGGGGTATGAGGGGACCGGGGAAGGGAGGAGGGGAGGAAAAATAGGAAGAGGGGGGAAATCAGAAATGGAAGGGAGGGAAAGGAAGGAAGGGAAGGAAAGAAGGGAAGGGGGAGGAAGAGGGGGGGAAGGGGGAGGGGGGAGGGAAGGAGAGTGCGGGATGGAGAATAAGGAGAAAGTGGGTAAGGGAGGTGGGGGGAGGGGGAGAAGGGAAGGGGGCGGGGGTGGGGGGGAAGAAGGAATGGAGGGGTAGAATAGGGAAGAAGAGCAAAGAAGAAAAGACCATCAGTTCCTGCAGGACACCCAGGAAACAGTGCACAAACAAATGGTTAATGTAATATAAAACCCACCCAACAAGATTAAAAAAGGAAGAGCAATATTATGACACCCAGGAGTAGCCAGCACTGTTCAGCAATAATGTAGGAAGGTCTGAAAAAAAGGGGGGGGACACTAATAAAGCAAAATATGGATACGCTTACAAATGGACAGGGAAACAACTTCCTAGAAGGAATGTGTTCCGAAATCGCAGACCACAAGAAACTGCTACTGTAACCGATTTTACCGAATCTGACTCCTCTATCTCCTCCTTCTCCTCACAGGTCACATCACGGTCGACGAATCCACGTGCACCGGGTATCCCCCGCAAATGATCCCTCACTGGCATAAGCCATCCCACTAAGGACCTCAAAAAAGGAAAAAAACAACATGGTAAAACATCCAAAACACAACAATCACCACGACCTGGTGTGCAGACTCCCCAAGATGGGATTCTGCAACCCACTCTACACAATATCATCCCCAAACTACTCCAACCCAATATTCAAACATCACTTTCTCAACCTGTTTTTTTAGTGCAGGCGACTCCAGAGTCTACCCGACAAGGGAAGCTGAATGCGTTCGTACAGAAAACCCCCATGCCCGTCACCTCTCTAAATCCATTAATGTAGATGCAACAGACAATTCACATACACTTAACATTATCAATCTCATACCCCATGCTTTATCTTTAGAGGAGAAACAGGTTCTTCAGTTAGGTTTGGGCTTTTGCCCTTCGGAATCCATTGATATATACGAAACCATTAAAGATCTATATCTTTTTTGCTCGGAACCTTACTTTTAGTTTCAGCTAGTTGACCAGGATCGCAAAAAGCTAAATCTCGAGAAGGAACTAGCAGAGAGGACCAAGAATTTTGCTGTGGCTGAATTTAGGGTCTTGCGCGACTTGATGCTCCTCTATGATGAGGGAGCAATTGAGTCACCAGACCCCGCTATCAGCATTGATTCACCTGAGCTGATTCCAGGCACCAATCCCGCCTCATCTCAGGTTAACCACTTCAGCCCCAGAAGGATTTACCCCCTTCCTGACCAGAGCACTTTTTACAATTTGGCACTGCGTCGCTTTAACTGCTAATTGTGCAGTCATGCAATGCTGTACCCAAACGAAATTTGCGTCCTTTTCTTCCCACAAATAGTGCTTTCTTTTGATGGTATTTGATCACCTCTGTCGTTTTTATTTTTTGCGCTATAAACGGAAAAAGACCAAAAATTTTGAAAAAAAAATGATATTTTCTACTTTTTGTTATAAAAAAAATCCAATAAACTCAATTTTAGTCATACATTTAGGCCAAAATGTATTCAGCCACATGTCTTTGGTAAAAAAAGTCAATAAGTGTATATTTATTGGTTTGCGCAAAAGTTATAGCGTCTACAAACTAGGGTACATTTTCTGGAATTTACACAGCTTTTAGTTTATGATTGCCTATCTCATTTCTTGAGGTGCTAAAGTGGCAGGGCAGTACAAAACCCCCCCAAATTACCCCGTTTTGGAAAGTAGACACCCCAAGGAAATTGCTGAGATGCATGTTGAGCCCATCGAATATTCATTTTTTTTGTCCCAAGTGATTGAATAATGACAAAAAAAAATGTACAAAAAGTTGTCACTCAATGATATATTTCTAACACAGGCCATGGGCATATGTGGAATTGCACCCCAAAATACATTTAGCTGTTTCTCCTGAGTATGGGGATACCACATGTGTGGGACTCTTTGGGAGCCTAGCCGCGTATGGGGCCCCGAAAACCAAGCACCGCCTTCAGGATTCCTAGGGGCGTACATTTTTTATTTCACTCCTCACTACCTATCACAGTTTTGAAGGCCATAAAATGCCCAGATGGCACAACCCCCCCCAAATGACCCCATTTTGGAAAGTAGACACCCCAAGTTATTTGCTGAGAGTCCATGGAATATTTTATATTTTGACACAAGTTGCAGGAAAATTACAAACTTTTTTTTTCTTTTTTTTTTGCACAAAGTTGTCACTAAATGATATATTGCTCACACAGGCCATGGGCATATGTGGAATTGCACCCCAAAATACATTTAGCTGCTTCTCCTGAGTATGGGGATACCACATGTGTGGGACTTTTTTGGGAGCCTAGCCGCGTACGGGGCCCATGAAAACCAAGCACCGCCTTCAGGATTTCTAAGGGCATAAATTTTTGATTTCACTCTTCACTACCTATCACAGTTTTGAAGGCCATAAAATGCAAAGATGGCACAACCCCCCCAAATGACCCCATTTTGGAAAGTAGACACCCCAAGCTATTTGAGAAAAAAATAGGAAAAGGGGAATTGGGAAAATAGGACTTTATATGATACACATCACTTAGGTTGAATCAATCAATCAATTAATAGTAGAAATATTTATTGTTAGCCATAATTAGGCACTGTATACCGGTAACATTAATAATAACAGATCAATATGTACAATACAGAATAAAGAAGGACATGATAAGTACATCATATAACAATCCAGGTAATATAATAGAAGTTATTGCACACATGAAATAATGAACCGGCAACATCCCTAATGCATGAAAGGACATAATAAGGAATAAAATAGCATATAATAGCATATTCGTTTCACTTATATTCTCCTATTCACTACCATGGCACCTCTATTTGTATGCTAACACCCTTCCCTAATTATTTATTGATACAGAAGCCCCACGGGGCCATTACCTATTACTATACACCTGGCCCTATCGCCGCCTGCACAGCCATCACCTCAGCTCCCGGGGGGGCGGTCTTTCGCCCCCTGGTACCTCCGATGTATCTTCACTATCATTATTACCCATACTCCACATTAGCTACCCATAGGTAAGAATGATTGGACTATAAGCTCTATGTCCCTCTTCTCCCTATTCTCTGATCAATTACCATTGATGAAAGATTTTTATTTTACTCTATTATAGATACTTCCAATGTATAGCTGCTCCTGATGAGTGGAAACAACCCACGAAACGCGTCGAGCATGAATTTTTGATGCTATGCCACATTAATCATGGGTTTACTAGGGTTTTACTGTTTGAATCAATTATGTAATCTTATATGCTATTTTATTCCTTATTATGTCCTTTCATGCATTAGGGATGTTGCCGGTTCATTATTTCATGTGTGCAATAACTTCTATTATATTACCTGGATTGTTATATGATGTACTTATCATGTCCTTCTTTATTCTGTATTGTACATATTGATCTGTTATTATTAATGTTACCGGTATACAGTGCCTAATTATGGCTAACAATAAATATTTCTACTATTAATTGATTGATTGATTCAACCTAAGTGATGTGTATCATATAAAGTCCTATTTTCCCAATTCCCCTTTTCCTATTTTTTTCTCAACGAATATGGAATGGAGACCAATGCACGACATGTCATGGCCTCATATAAAGTTCCAACATTTTTTTTCTCTTTCTCTCAAATGTAATATTGGATGGATTCACACACTTATCTATGTTGCTATCTCCATGATTTTTTCTATTTTTTTGTTGACTAGTATCAAGTGCCAGCGGTAGGACACTTGCTATACTGGAATTGTTACAATTTTTGTTTTTATTCTGTGAGGTCATTTTTTGGGGGCTGCTGCTTTTAGCCCCGGGAGCTGCAACGCACACCGCGGTCACCCCCAGCCCCCATTCCGACCATTATGGTCGTCGGGGTTGCGGTTGCGCATGCGCTGTGCGTTGACGCCACGCCTACACGTCTTGCGTACGACGTCACCTTTGACGCCGCGGGCAGACGTGTTTTTCATCTGCGTGCACCACGAGGGAGGATAGGCGCCCATTTAAGAGCACTGTTCGCTCTGACATGGTCGCCTCCTCTCTCTTAGCACGCTACGTGACGTTGGTGGGGCTCTGCCGGCGGACAGATTTCTTTTACACTTCTACTCCCCTTGGTTTACACCAGATATGGTCTATCTTGGTCTACTTGGTTTGCACTGTCTATTCCCAATTGGATTTCCCCAGACACACTTGAACTTCAGGTAATCTTTTTCCTATGGATGTTACCCTTGGCCTTATGGTGGCAAATGCACTTTTATAGTATTTTTACTATCTCTATGATTACTACCTTCATATATCTTTACTACTTTACCTGGGGACCCTCCTTACTCTGCTACCTCTTTCACCTATGCTTTACTATTATTGCTCTTTTACACACCTTATCTTTCTATTTCCTATCACTTCATATCACCAAAAAATTCCCCCCCCCTTTCGTTTCACTTATATTCTCCTATTCACTACCATGGCACCTCTATTTGTATGCTAACACCCTTCCCTAATTATTTATTGATACAGAAGCCCCACGGGGCCATTACCTATTACTATACACCTGGCCCTATCGCCGCCTGCACAGCCATCACCTCAGCTCCCGGGGGGGGCGGTCTTTCGCCCCCTGGTACCTCCGATGTATCTTCACTATCATTATTACCCATACTCCACATTAGCTACCCATAGGTAAGAATGATTGGACTATAAGCTCTATGTCCCTCTTCTCCCTATTCTCTGATCAATTACCATTGATGAAAGATTTTTATTTTACTCTATTATAGATACTTCCAATGTATAGCTGCTCCTGATGAGTGGAAACAACCCACGAAACGCGTCGAGCATGAATTTTTGATGCTATGCCACATTAATCATGGGTTTACTAGGGTTTTACTGTTTGAATCAATTATGTAATCTTATATGCTATTTTATTCCTTATTATGTCCTTTCATGCATTAGGGATGTTGCCGGTTCATTATTTCATGTGTGCAATAACTTCTATTATATTACCTGGATTGTTATATGATGTACTTATCATGTCCTTCTTTATTCTGTATTGTACATATTGATCTGTTATTATTAATGTTACCGGTATACAGTGCCTAATTATGGCTAACAATAAATATTTCTACTATTAATTGATTGATTGATTCAACCTAAGTGATGTGTATCATATAAAGTCCTATTTTCCCAATTCCCCTTTTCCTATTTTTTTCTCAACGAATATGGAATGGAGACCAATGCACGACATGTCATGGCCTCATATAAAGTTCCAACATTTTTTTTCTCTTTCTCTCAAATGTAATATTGGATGGATTCACACACTTATCTATGTTGCTATCTCCATGATTTTTTCTATTTTTTTGTTGACTAGTATCAAGTGCCAGCGGTAGGACACTTGCTATACTGGAATTGTTACAATTTTTGTTTTTATTCTGTGAGGTCATTTTTTGGGGGCTGCTGCTTTTAGCCCCGGGAGCTGCAACGCACACCGCGGTCACCCCCAGCCCCCATTCCGACCATTATGGTCGTCGGGGTTGCGGTTGCGCATGCGCTGTGCGTTGACGCCACGCCTACACGTCTTGCGTACGACGTCACCTTTGACGCCGCGGGCAGACGTGTTTTTCATCTGCGTGCACCACGAGGGAGGATAGGCGCCCATTTAAGAGCACTGTTCGCTCTGACATGGTCGCCTCCTCTCTCTTAGCACGCTACGTGACGTTGGTGGGGCTCTGCCGGCGGACAGATTTCTTTTACACTTCTACTCCCCTTGGTTTACACCAGATATGGTCTATCTTGGTCTACTTGGTTTGCACTGTCTATTCCCAATTGGATTTCCCCAGACACACTTGAACTTCAGGTAATCTTTTTCCTATGGATGTTACCCTTGGCCTTATGGTGGCAAATGCACTTTCATAGTATTTTTACTATCTCTATGATTACTACCTTCATATATCTTTACTACTTTACCTGGGGACCCTCCTTACTCTGCTACCTCTTTCACCTATGCTTTACTATTATTGCTCTTTTACACACCTTATCTTTCTATTTCCTATCACTTCATATCACCAAAAAATTCCCCCCCCCCTTTCGTTTCACTTATATTCTCCTATTCACTACCATGGCACCTCTATTTGTATGCTAACACCCTTCCCTAATTATTTATTGATACAGAAGCCCCACGGGGCCATTACCTATTACTATACACCTGGCCCTATCGCCGCCTGCACAGCCATCACCTCAGCTCCCGGGGGGGCGGTCTTTCGCCCCCTGGTACCTCCGATGTATCTTCACTATCATTATTACCCATACTCCACATTAGCTACCCATAGGTAAGAATGATTGGACTATAAGCTCTATGTCCCTCTTCTCCCTATTCTCTGATCAATTACCATTGATGAAAGATTTTTATTTTACTCTATTATAGATACTTCCAATGTATAGCTGCTCCTGATGAGTGGAAACAACCCACGAAACGCGTCGAGCATGAATTTTTGATGCTATGCCACATTAATCATGGGTTTACTAGGGTTTTACTGTTTGAATCAATTATGTAATCTTATATGCTATTTTATTCCTTATTATGTCCTTTCATGCATTAGGGATGTTGCCGGTTCATTATTTCATGTGTGCAATAACTTCTATTATATTACCTGGATTGTTATATGATGTACTTATCATGTCCTTCTTTATTCTGTATTGTACATATTGATCTGTTATTATTAATGTTACCGGTATACAGTGCCTAATTATGGCTAACAATAAATATTTCTACTATTAATTGATTGATTGATTCAACCTAAGTGATGTGTATCATATAAAGTCCTATTTTCCCAATTCCCCTTTTCCTATTTTTTTCTCAACGAATATGGAATGGAGACCAATGCACGACATGTCATGGCCTCATATAAAGTTCCAACATTTTTTTTCTCTTTCTCTCAAATGTAATATTGGATGGATTCACACACTTATCTATGTTGCTATCTCCATGATTTTTTCTATTTTTTTGTTGACTAGTATCAAGTGCCAGCGGTAGGACACTTGCTATACTGGAATTGTTACAATTTTTGTTTTTATTCTGTGAGGTCATTTTTTGGGGGCTGCTGCTTTTAGCCCCGGGAGCTGCAACGCACACCGCGGTCACCCCCAGCCCCCATTCCGACCATTATGGTCGTCGGGGTTGCGGTTGCGCATGCGCTGTGCGTTGACGCCACGCCTACACGTCTTGCGTACGACGTCACCTTTGACGCCGCGGGCAGACGTGTTTTTCATCTGCGTGCACCACGAGGGAGGATAGGCGCCCATTTAAGAGCACTGTTCGCTCTGACATGGTCGCCTCCTCTCTCTTAGCACGCTACGTGACGTTGGTGGGGCTCTGCCGGCGGACAGATTTCTTTTACACTTCTACTCCCCTTGGTTTACACCAGATATGGTCTATCTTGGTCTACTTGGTTTGCACTGTCTATTCCCAATTGGATTTCCCCAGACACACTTGAACTTCAGGTAATCTTTTTCCTATGGATGTTACCCTTGGCCTTATGGTGGCAAATGCACTTTCATAGTATTTTTACTATCTCTATGATTACTACCTTCATATATCTTTACTACTTTACCTGGGGACCCTCCTTACTCTGCTACCTCTTTCACCTATGCTTTACTATTATTGCTCTTTTACACACCTTATCTTTCTATTTCCTATCACTTCATATCACCAAAAAATTCCCCCCCCCCTTTCGTTTCACTTATATTCTCCTATTCACTACCATGGCACCTCTATTTGTATGCTAACACCCTTCCCTAATTATTTATTGATACAGAAGCCCCACGGGGCCATTACCTATTACTATACACCTGGCCCTATCGCCGCCTGCACAGCCATCACCTCAGCTCCCGGGGGGGCGGTCTTTCGCCCCCTGGTACCTCCGATGTATCTTCACTATCATTATTACCCATACTCCACATTAGCTACCCATAGGTAAGAATGATTGGACTATAAGCTCTATGTCCCTCTTCTCCCTATTCTCTGATCAATTACCATTGATGAAAGATTTTTATTTTACTCTATTATAGATACTTCCAATGTATAGCTGCTCCTGATGAGTGGAAACAACCCACGAAACGCGTCGAGCATGAATTTTTGATGCTATGCCACATTAATCATGGGTTTACTAGGGTTTTACTGTTTGAATCAATCATGTAATCTTATATGCTATTTTATTCCTTATTATGTCCTTTCATGCATTAGGGATGTTGCCGGTTCATTATTTCATGTGTGCAATAACTTCTATTATATTACCTGGATTGTTATATGATGTACTTATCATGTCCTTCTTTATTCTGTATTGTACATATTGATCTGTTATTATTAATGTTACCGGTATACAGTGCCTAATTATGGCTAACAATAAATATTTCTACTATTAATTGATTGATTGATTCAACCTAAGTGATGTGTATCATATAAAGTCCTATTTTCCCAATTCCCCTTTTCCTATTTTTTTCTCAACGAATATGGAATGGAGACCAATGCACGACATGTCATGGCCTCATATAAAGTTCCAACATTTTTTTTCTCTTTCACCCCAAGCTATTTGCTGAGAGGCATGTTGAGTCCATGGAATATTTTATATTTTGCCACAAGTTGCGGGAAAATTACAAACTTTTTTTTTTTGCACAAAGTTGTCACTAAATGATATATTGCTCAAACATGCCATGGGCATATGTGGAATTACACCCCAAAATACATTATGCTGCTTCTCCTGAGTACAGGGACACCACATGTGTGGAAATTTTTGAGAGCCTAGCTTCATACGGGGCCCCGAAAACCAATCACCGCCTTCAGGATTTCTAAGGGCGTAAAATTTTGATTCACTCCTCACTACCTATCACAGTTTCGAAGGCCATAAAATGCCAAGATAGCACAACCCCCCCCCCCCCAAATGACCCCATTTTGGAAAGTGGACACCCCAAGCTATTTGTTGAGAGGCATGGTGAGCATTATGCAGCTCTCATTTGTTTTTGAAAATGAAGAAAGACAAGAAAACATTTTTTTTTTCTTTTTTCAGTTTTCAAAACTTTGTGAAAAAAAGTGAGGTCTGCAAAATACTCACTATACCTCTCAGCAAATCGGGGTCCCGTACGTGGCTAGGCTCCCAAAAAGTCTCACACATGTGGTATCCCCGTACTCAGGAGAAGCAACAGAATGTATTTTGGGGTGTAATTTCACATATTCCCATGGCATGTTTGAGCAATATATCATTTAGTGACAACTTTGTGCAAAAAAAAAAAAAAAAATGTGTCTTTTTCCCGCAACTTGTGTCACAATATAAAATATACCATGGACTCAACATGCCTCTCAGCAAATAGCTTGGGGTGTCTATTTTCCAAAAATGGGGTCATTTGGGGGGGGTTTGAAATGTGCTGGCATTTTATGCACAACATTTAGAAGCTTATGTCACACAAAGCCCTTTCTGACACTTTTTGTTCACATGAAAAAATTTTTTTTTTTGCAAGAAAATTACTTTGAACCCCCAAACATTATATATTTTTTAAAGCAAATGCCCTACAGATTAAAATGGTGGGTGTTTCATTTTTTTTTCACACAGTATTTGCGCAGCGATTTTTCAAACGCATTTTTTTGGGAAAAAACACACTTTTTAAAATTTTAATGCACTAAAACACACTATATTGCCTAAATGTTTGATGAAATAGAAAAAGATGATCTTAGGCCGAGTACATGGATACCAAACATGACATGCTTTAAAATTGCACACAAACGTGCAGTGGCGACAAACTAAATACATTTTTAAAAGCCTTTAAAAGCCTTTCCAGGTTACCACTTTAGATTTACAGAGGAGGTCTACTGCTAAAATTACTGCCCTCAATATGACCTTCACAGTGATACCTCACATGCATGGTGCAATTGCTGTTTACATTTGACGCCAGACCGACGCTTGCGTTGCCTTTGCGTGAGAGCAGGGGGGGACAGGGGTGCTTTTTTTTTTTTCTTTATTATTTTTTTGCTTTTTTATCTTATTTTTAAACTGTTCCATTCATTTTTTTTATTTTTTTAATCATTTTTATTATTATCTCAGGGAATGTAAATATCCCCTATGATAGCAATAGGAAGTGACAGGTACTCTTTTTTGAAAAAAATTGTGGTCTGTTAGAACATAGATCTCAAAGCATCTGATCACACCAAGATCGGTGTGATAAAATGCTTTCCCAATGGCGCTGTTTACATCCAGCGAAATCTAAGTCATGAAATGCTCGTAGCTTCCGGTTTCTTAGGCCATAGAGATGATTGGAGCCATTCTGATCTCTGATCAGCTCTATGGTCAGCTGGCCGAATCACCGGCTGCATTCTCGGGTTCCCTGTTGGGACAGGAGAGCCAGAGAAAAACATGGAAGACGGTGGGGGGGATTCCCTCCCACTGCTTGTAAAAGCAGTCTAAAGGCTAATTAGCTGCTAGGATTGCTTTTACATGAAAGCCGACCGCTGGCTGAAAAAATGATACCAAGATGATACATAAACCTGCAGGCATCATTCTGGTATAACCACTCAAAGTCCAGCAACATACCAGTACGTTGCTGGTCCTTGTTGGGCATATATTGTAAACTTTTTTTTTCATGCAGCCTGTGGGCTGAATGAAAAAATGATATTGATCGGTGGGTATGCCGACCATTAGAAAAACCTCCCTTCATCCATCCACTTCTAATAATGGGCATGCATGCACTGTTTATATATGCCGAAGCATGGGGGCATCCTCCCGCAAAAGGTAGGAGCAAATCACTCCTCCACCCACTGCTGCCCCCACGCTTTGGCATATATGCTGAAGTATGTAACTGTGGTGGTGAAATCACCTCCGACAGCGCTGGAGTCACGGCTTTATGTATCGTGGGAGCAAACGCTGTTGCTGTCAAGATAAATAAATCCGCGCTGCAACTGAATAGCATACCTGCTAAGCAAATAATGGTTAACAATAAAACAAAGTAACATTACAGTATAACAGTAAGAATTACCATACCTGCAAAGCAAATACAAAAAAAAATAGTAAAAAATAAAACATTTAAATGCAACCTGTGCCTAAAATATATATATGCTGAAGCATGGGGGCATCCTCCCACAAAAGGCAGGAGCAAATCGCTCCTCCACCCACTGCTGCCCCCACGCTTCGGCATATATGCTGAAGTATGTAACTGTGGTGGTGAAATCACCTCCGACAGCACTGGAGTCACAGCTTTATGTATTGTGGGAGCAAACGCTGTTGCTGTCAAGATAAAAAAAACTGCAGCTGAATGGCGTACCTGAAAACAAAAAAATGGTTACCAAACATGATAAAAATATAACAACAATAAAACATTGCAGAATAGAATACAGTAAAAAAGAGCAGAACAATAGAGAGAGAATAGAGAGAGAGAACAATAAAACAACTATTTTTGGTTTTTATTATTTTATATTTTTTTGTGGTTTTTTTTTTTACACTTTTTTTTGTAACTTTAACTTTTGTAACTGGTACCAGGTTTGGGTCTCACAAAATGCAATGGCATCTTGGGAGACCCTGTGAAAGTGTGTCCTAGTCTGTGCAGTGCTGTACCCTACGCTAATACTCAACTAGTGTATGGTAGCGTTCAAAACATTCACCAATGCAAAGACCAGGATTGTAAGGACAGGAGGGACAATAATACCGGGTGTCATGCCTAAAGCCGCGCTTGCTGCAGACACAACATCTTTTTTGGGGGGCTCGTTGGGTAGGGGTACTCGGGAGGACATAAAGAAAATGCCTCTCATGCAGCCGGCTTACTGGATTTGGTTGGGAAAGGTGAGGTGGAGCACCGTCTGGAAACAGAAGGGCTCTGACGATCTCTTCCTGGAATTTAAGGAAGGATCCAGTCCGTCCTGAAGCTCTGTATAGCACATAAGCGTTCAGCAAAGCCAATTGAAATAAATAAACAGACACTTTTTTGTACCAGCGTCTGGCCTTACGGGCAACTAGGCCAACAACTGGTCATTGAGGTCCACCCCTCCCATATTTTGGTTATATTCGTGGACACAGAGGGGTTTCTCCACAACACCAGTCGCCGTAGTAATTTGGACCGTCGTGTCTGCATGAAGGGAGTTAAGAACGAAAACATTGTTATTTTCCCTCCACTTCATAGTGAGCAAATTATTACACTGCAAGCAGGCTCTCTCCCCTAGCCTAAGACAGGAATCTACAAGCCGCTGGGGAAAGCCCCGGCGATTAGGTCGCACAGTGCCACATGCTCCAATCTGATGATCAAAAAGGTGACTAAAAAGTGGCACACTCGTGTAATAATTGTGCATGTACAATTGGTACCCCTTTCTGAATAAGGGTGACACCAAGTCCCACACAATCTTGCCAGCACTTCCTATGTAGTCAGGGCAGTTTGTCGGCTCTACGTGACTATCTTTGCCCTCGTAAACCATAAAACTACATGTATAGCCTGTGGCCCTGTCACAGAACTTATACATCTTGACCCCGTATCTGGCACGCTTGCTGGGAAGGTACTGTTTGAATGACAAGCGGTCAGAAAACGTAATCAGGGACTCATCAACGCAGACAACTTGATAGGGAGTAAACAAGTCTGCAAAACGTTGGTTGAAGTGGTTTACGAGGGGCCGAATTTTGTAGAGCCGATCGTATTCAGGGTCTCCACGAGGACGACAGAGTTCATTGTTGTTGAAGTGCATGAACCGCAAAATCTGCTCGTATCATGCCCTGGCCATGGAGGCAGAGAACATGGGCATATGGTAAATTGGGTCAGTGGACCAATATGACCGCAACTCACTCTTTTTATTTATACCCATGTTGAGGGAAAGGCCCAGAAAGATCTTAAATTCGGAAACCGTATTTGGTTTCCAATCTCTGGCAGGGAGGACTGGGGAATAGTGGCGATGTGTTGACCAGTGTACAAATTGCTTTGGTCCACAATAGATCTATAGAGATCTTCGGTGAAAAACAGCGAATAAAAATCCAGTGACGTAAAATCAACTGTTTCTACCTGAATGCCGGGTTGGCCAGTGAATAGGGGAAGTACGGGTGCTGCAGAAGTGGTGGGTTCCCAATTTGGATTGGCGAATGCAGCAGGAAGGGCACTATGGGCACGACGGGCCTGTGTTTGTCTTCTTGGTGGCAGCGGGACACTACTTGTGCTTGCCACCTCGCCAGCTTGAACTGCACTTATGGGACTCGCCACGTCACCAAGTGTTACTGAAGTGCTGGATATACGACCAGGGTGTACTAGGCCGCTGGTGCTTGCCAGTTCACCAGAAGGAATAGCAGCACTAGTACTTCTCTGCTCCATACGAGGAACCTGCGATTCTTGCACTTCAAGGACAGAAGAAGAAGATTGGGGTCTGGTACGCCTGACCTTGGCAGGGACCACAACTCCATCATCAGAGCTATCTGTCATGGAGCCACTGTCGCCTACAGGATCGTATTCTGAGCCTGAATCTGACAGATGAGTGACTTCCTCTTCACTATCTGTCATGCTCAGAAACATGTAGGCCTCTTCACTAGTGTACCTTCGATTTGCCATTTTGGGCTCTAAATTTAGGGGTACACTAGTGAGACTCACAGGCAAAAAAGCTCCTGACTGTCAGCGACTGTATCAAAATGCTACCAAAAAACTGTTAGTGATCGCAGGGATCAGGCCTGACTCTGCGAATGTTGCAGTAATGTGTGCTTATTGTTTTGTAAGTGTCAGTGATCGATCGATACTGCACTTGGGTGGGCTGGGCAGGGCTGGGCCGAGGGGAAAAACGCAGGTGCTAGCAGGTATCTGGGCTGATCCCGCTAACACTGCGTTTTTGGGAACCCTAAACTGCTGGGGACGCTAGTATAGATCTGATCGGATCAGATATTGATCCGTTCAGATACTATAGCACTAAGGGAGGTGTATGCTGCTTGAGTGGGTGTTAGCGGTACTGGCGCTAACCTGATGCTGCCTGGGGCGACGCAGACCTTATCTGACCCTAAAAACTTAACTTATATCACCGTCGGGCAATTAGGGGGTTAAACCTTTATAAGGTAATAAACGGCGGGTGCCCTGAAACTATACTAAACTATAAAAAACAAACTAACTAACCAGCGTCACCCGTAACAGTTATACGGTGATCACTGGTGAAAGGGTTAACTAGGGGGCAATCAGGGGGTAGTATATGGGGGTCCCTGTCGCTATAAAACGCTGATGGCGAACCTATATACTTACCTCCCTAACTAGCGTCACCTGTGTCACTAATACAGCAATCAGAAAAACGATCGCTTAGTGACACTGGCGATGGGGGGTGATCAAGGGGTTAAAACTTTATTAGGGGGGCTAGGGGGGTACCCTAGACCTAAAGGGGGGTATCCTAGACCTAAAGGGGGCTAACCCTAACTGCCCTACCACTTATAACTGTCACAAACTGACACCAATGCAAAAAAAAAAACTGCTATTGGTGTCACTGTGACAGGGGGTACAGGGGGGTGATCAGGGGTGATCGGGGGGTGATGGGGGGTGAAAAGTGTGCCTTGTGTGTTCTACTGAAAGTGTAGTGTTGGTGCAACTCACATTGATGTCTTCTCTCCTCGGCGCCGGAATGAAAAGACCGTCTCGAGGAGAGATGACATCACTTTCTCTGCCGATGTTTACATTACAGCAGCAGAGGAAGAATTTCATTCGTGGGGAGCGATCACGAGGGGGTGGCCATGAATGAGTGGCCTCCCCCTCAGCCTGTATCACTTCCCCACTGATGCCGACCGCCTCGGGCACCAGGGGGGCGCGATGCGCCCCCAGCCCGCGGGAGGCAGATCACGTACCAGGTACTTGATTTTGCCTGCCCGTGCCAATCTGCCGCAATATATCTGCGTTAGGCAGTCGGCAACTGGTTAATCAAAAAAAGACCACTTACAACCTTAAACTCAAGTCTCATACATTTCCTGACCTCATGACATGCCCCTCCGTGTAGGCCTTTTTATACAAGTCCATCAAATTTCTTAAAAAACAAAAATGGCCAGTATTACCCTCCAAGCTAACCAAAAAACAAAGTAGGGCGGTAAGTAAACTTCAAAAGAACCTGGATCTGATTATCAAACAGTCAGACAAGGGGGGCAACCTAGTGTTGATGACACATCAGCAGTATCAAACTATGTGTTTAAAGGTGCTACATAATGCTACTTGGTACTCTCCTATCAGTCCTACTCTCATTCAAACATTTCTTGTTGAGTTTCGGAAATTAATTGTTGGGGCATTTTGGGAGGTCCTCATTGATGAGGATACCCTAAAATTTATCAACACCCAGATGAACGCCAACTTTTTATGCCCTGCCGAAGACTCACAAAAATCTTGAATCACCACCTGGTCGACCCATAGTCTCTGGCAAAGAAAATGCCAGTAAACTAGTTGATATGTTTCTTATGCCACATGCATCAAGTTTGCCCTCCTTTATTATGGATACCACAGATCTTCTGCGTCACATCGAGGGGGTCCAGATCCCTCCAGACACCCTCCTTGTGGCTATTGATGTTGAGGCTCTGTACTTAAGCATCCCCCACGAGCAGGGCGTCTGGATGGCTGGCTCTTTCCTTATGGAACAAGACCGTAATAATTGGCCGCTAAACAACTTCATTTTGATACTTCTTGAGTTTATTCTCACTAGGAACTATTTTATTTTTATGGATGAACTATACCTACAAACCCAAGGCGTAGCCATGGGCATGTCCTGTGCCCCTTCCTACGCCAATTTTTTTTTATCTAGGGGGGTGGGAAAGGACCATTTTTGGAGATGAATCGTTAGAACCATTCTTAAACCATGTGCTTTGTTGGCACAGGTTTATAGATGACCTGTTGGTCATCTGGACAGGCACTGAACAACTTATTTTTGATTTTGTTGAACGGTTAAATGTTAACCACTTTGACCTTCACTTCACCTTCACCTATGACACTCATAGTATTTCATTCCTGGATGTGAAAATCATTAAGAATCCCTCTGGTAAATTGATTACAGATCTATATCGCAAGTCTACAGCAGGCAATACACTGCTTCATGCCTCTAGCTCTCATCCCCGTCCTCTGGTACGCAGTATTCCTTATGCTCAGTACCTGAGACTGAACTGCACAGAGGATGGGGATTTCCGTTTACAAGCTGATGCCTTACGCACACATCTGCTGGCCCGGGGATATAGTCGTACGAATTTAAGAAAGGCCTTCAATTGAGCCTTTGCTCATACCCGACAATCGCTTCTTTACGGCCCTCCACGTACTAAGCAATCTCAAACTGTCAAAATTATTACAAAATTTTCGATCCATCACAACCATTTGCGTAATCTGTTGTCACAACACTGGCACTTACTTACTGAACATCATATTTTAAAAAAGTATGTAAGATCCACTCCGGAACTGGTCTTCAGAAGAGCCACTTCCCTTAGGGATAAATTCACCCGCAGCCACTATAGGACCCATTCACCTCTATCAGAGGGTCCGAGAGGCACCTTTGAATATGGAGAATGTCCACATTGCCCGTGGATCCAGGAAGGACAAAAATGTATCTTCCCAAATGGAGAGACATTTGTACCTCGACATTATGCCAATTGTGGTACCAGAGGGGTTGTGTACCTGATGGTCTGTGCCTGCAAGGCCTTTTATGTAGGCAAGACCATCAGGGAACTTTGGCAAAGGTTGGGTGATCATCTGTATGCCTCTACCAATGGTAAGCTCACTACGGTGGGCCGCCACATAGGGATCCACCATAGATTTAATTCTGACTGTGTAAAATTTTTTGTTTTGGATGTGATTCCAGAAGATCCTAGGGGAGGTGATTGGGACCCTAAAATCCTAAGACGAGAGTCTATTTGGATTGAACGGCTCAGTGCTCTCACACCTACAGGCCTTAATGAGGCACATACTTATAAACATTTTTTATAACTCTCTGATGATGTCCTCCAATACCTCTCTCTCTTCTCCAGTCTTTGCTTCCTTCCATGTTTGTGGTCTTTTTTGTGCTACATATTTAAATTGCTTTCTATATCCTTTAATTTTTCTCCTTCTGGTTTACTGATATTAATATGTACACTGAAATGTGCTAGTGGTATTTAATGTCCCATTAATGTGTAATTGTTCTTTGTATATTATTTTTCATTCGCTGTTAGATTTAATTTGGTGATATTTATTTTGCAAGAACAATGCTTTGTAAAAACAAAAAGATTTTTTGTAACCTTATTTTGCATCAGATTGGATTCAGCGTCGATGTTCTTGCTGGGGGACTAATTCTCTCTTTGATTCTCCCCCAGCTCGATACACCTTTCGCCGATGCTGTATTTTAGATTTATGTCTTTCTCCACCAGCATCACTCCTTAGCAGCTGCAAACGGCTTGAGGAGTTCATTCTCACCCTGGTGGCGGGCACGCATCTCCCCAGCAGGGGCTGTCATGAACAGGTGTGACCAGATTGTGTGGACTGCAAAGAGGAAACCAAAACGCATGTAAAGTGAAATAAGAATAATGTTTATTTAAGATAAGTGATATAAATAAACAAACACCCCAAATACAAATAGTGCTCAATCAACCAACAGAAACCCACAGACAATATATACAGCCAAAGGGAAGTACCAAAATCAAACACGTAAGCCAGGCCAGGGTCATACACAGGGGATCAGCAGCTGAACAAGGGCAGGATAGGAGAGGGAGTTAATGGATGGGATATGGATACAAGGGAATAGGAACACAGGAGGGACGGAATCAGGATGGGATTGGATACAGGCTCAGGAGCAGGCTCAGGTTCAGATACAGGAGATACAGGTTTACAGGTTTACAGGATACGGGATACGGGATACGGGATAACAGGTCAGGGCACAAGGAAGAAAGATACCAAGGCAAGCCTATGAGGGCTTGCTGGGTATTTATAAGGCCGTGGTAATTGACCTCATGTTACAGCTGAGCGCAGAGTGTGCTGTTTGCTCCACACTGCTGGAGTGCACCCGCTGGTGGACACTGGTACTACGGCCCAAGGGTGCAACAGAGACACCAGCAGGAGAGACCTCTTACTGCAGGTCCCAGGTGTTGGAAGACACCTGCTGGTGGACACTGGTATTGCGATCCTAGAGACCGATAGCGCCACCAACGGGTAAACCCTCTCATGACAGTACCCCCCCAAAGGAGCGGCCTCCGGACGCTCCAACAAGGTGAAATTGTCCAAAGTTCATGGCTTCAAACCGAACAACAGATGAGGGCACATCAGGCTGGGCATCGGGTACATCAAACTGGACAGCGGGTACATCTGAGAAGACAGCGGGCACATCCGGGCAGTCAGCGGGCACATCCGGGCAGATAGCGGGCACATCCGGGCAGACAGCGGGCAGGAATATACCAAGCTGGGCAGCAGGCACTTCAAGCTGGGCAGCAGGCATGGACACTTCGAGCTGGGCAGCGGGCACTTCGAGCTGGGCAGCGGGCACGGACACTTCAAGCTGGGAAGCTGGCACATCAGTCTGGGAAGCTGGCACATCAGGCTGGAAGGCAGGCACTGGGACAATAGGCTGGAAAGCAAGCACATCAGACTGGGAAGCTGACACATCAGACTGGGAAGCTGGCACATCAAACTGGGAAGCTGGCACATCAAATTGGGAAGCTGGCACATCAGGCTGGAAGGCAAGCTTCAAGACATCAGGCTGGAAAGCTGGCACATCAAACTGGGAAGCTGGCACATCAGACTGGGAAGCTGGCACATCAGACTGGAAGGCAGGCATCGAGACATCAGGTGGAAATGCAGACACCGAGACATCAGGTGAGACTTCAGGCTGGAAGGCAGGCATCAAGGCATCAGACTGGGAAGCAGGCACATTAGACTGGAGAGCAGGTACATCAGACTGGAAGGCTGAGACATCCGGCTGGAAGGCAGGCATCGAGACATCTGGCTGGAAGGCAGGCGTCGAGACATCTGGCTGGAAGGCAGGTGTCGAGACATCCGGCTGGAAGGCAGGCATCGAGACATCCGGCTGGAAGGCAGGCATCGAGACATCCGGCTGGAAGGCAGGCATCGGGACATCCAGCTGGAAGGCAGGCATCGGGACATCCAGCTGGAAGGCAGGCATCGGGACATCAGGCTGGAAGGCAGGCATCGGGACATCCGGCTGGAAGGCAGGCACATCAGACTGGATAGCAGGCGCATCAGACTGGAAAGAGGGCACCGAGACTTCGGGCTGGAAGGCAGACATCAGGACAGACTGGACAGCGGGCACATCAGACTGTGAGGCAAAGACATCAAGCTGGGAGGCAGACGCCGAGACATCAGGCTGGAAGGCAGGCATCAGGACATCAGACTGGAAAGCAGGCACATTAGACTGGAGAGCGGGTACATCAGACTGGAAGGTGGGCACATCAGACTGGAAGGCAGAGACATCAAGCTGCAAGACAGAGACATCAAGCTGGAAGGCAGAGACATCAAGCTGGAAGGCAGAGACATCCGGCTGGAAGGCAGACACATCCAGCTGGAAGGCAGGCATCGAGACATCAGACTGAGAAGCGGGCATATCAGACTGGAAGGCAGAGACATCAAGCTGGAAGGCAGGCACCGAGACATCCGGCTGGAGGGCAGGCACCGAGACATCAGGCTGGAAGGCAGGCACTGAGACACCAGGCTGGAAGGCAGGCACATCAGACTGGAAAGCGGGCACCGACTGGCAAGTGGGCACATCAGACTGAAAGGCAGGCATCGAGACATCAGGCTGGAAAGCGGGCACATCAGACTGGAAGGTAGATATATCAGGCTGGAAGGCAGGCACCACGACTACAGACTGGAAAGTGGACACATCAGACTGGAGGGTAGGCACATTAGACTGGAAGGCAGGCACCAAGACTTTGGGCTGGAAGGCAGGCATCAAAACATCAGACTGGGAAGCGGGCACATCAGACTGGAAGGAAGACACATCAGGCTGGAAGATAGGCACATCAGGCTGGAAGGCAGGCACCGAGATATCAGACTGGAAAGCGGGTACATCAGACTGGAAAGTGGACACATCAGACTGGAAGGTAGGCACATCAGACTGGAAGGCAGGCACATCAGACTGGAAGGCAGGCATCAAGACATCAGACTGGAAAGCGGGTATATCAGACTGGAAAGTGGACACATCAGACTGGAAGGTAGGCACATCAGACTGGAAGGCAGGCAGATCAGGCTGTAAGGCAGGCACCGAGACTTTGGGCTGGAAGGCAGGCATCAAGACATCAGATTGGAAAGCGGACACATCAGACTGGAAGGTAGGTACCTCGGGCTGGATAGCAGGCACTGGGTTGGAAGGTTTAGGTGGGTCATCAAGTTCAACTGGCATGAACGCAGGCTGGAACAGGTTGGTTGGTGTGGAAGCAAGTTGGGTTACTGGCAGGATTGTGTGAGTGGGGAAGAACTTCCGTTTCTTCTTTGGCTTAACTGCTGGGGATCTGTAGGTGGCTGTAGGACTGTAGACAGGAGGTGAGGCATACTGAAAGGAAGGGCTGGGATATGGCAAGGAAGGGGGAACAGCGGCCAGAGGAAGTTCTTGTGGGGAAGTTGCAGGTATTAGAGAAGAGGCAGGTGGGTTAAAGGCAGGATAGGTGCAGGAAGTAGAAACAGGGCATTGATACTTGGTGGGGAGCAGGATATATTGGACTGCAGCTGAGGTTGCCAGGGGTGATGGGAGAAAAGACATCTGAGCAGGCAGGTGTTTAGTAGCAGGTCTGGTTTTTGGAGGGCTGACAGAAGCTGGGCATGACAGGTCTGACCATGCCTGAAGTACAGGTAGCACAAACGTGGGCTCACATTCCCTCTGTCTGACCAGCGACTGCACTTCATCTATACAATCTTTCAACAACTGTTTGGGACAAACCGAATAATGCTCAAAAAAGGATGCAGAGTCATCCTCCAACAGCCATACTAAGGACGCAACCTGGTTAATGCTGAAGGGGGGAGAAAAGTCATCATGGCCCTTTGGGATACAAGGCAGAGCCAGCTCTGTACACATTCCAATCAAAGGCTGAACATCCTCAAACCGTATACTGCCCTGATCGACCACAGAGTGAGCTAAATGGATAATCTCCAGCAGCTGATCACTGGACCACCCTTCCAATGTCTGGCGGAGATATTCAGAACTCTCTGTTGCCAGCAGAGCATAATAAACAATTATATCTGAATTCATCCCAGCAAGGTGAAACAGAACCGAGATGGTTCCCCTGTGCAGCCACTTCTGGTCAGAGATGGCCTTGGTATACTGTCATGAACAGGTGTGACCAGATTGTGTGGACTGCAAAGAGGAAACCAAAACGCATGTAAAGTGAAATAAGAATAATGTTTATTTAAGATAAGTGATATAAATAAACAAACACCCCAAATACAAATAGTGCTCAACCAACCAACAGAAACCCACAGACAATATATACAGCCAAAGGGAAGTACCAAAATCAAAGACGTAAGCCAGGCCAGGGTCATACACAGGGGATCAGCAACTGAACAAGGGCAGGATAGGAGAGGGAGATATTGGATGGGATATGGATACAAGGGAATAGGAACACAGGAGGGACGGAATCAGGATGGGATCGGATACAGGCTCAGGAGCAGGCTCAGGTTCAGATACAGGAGATACAGGTTTACAGGTTTACAGGTTTACAGGTATATGGGATACGGGATACGGGATACGGGATACGGGATAACAGGTCAGGGCACAAGGAAGAAAGATACCAAGGCAAGCCTATGAGGGCTTGCCGGGTATTTATAAGGCTGTGGTAATTGACCTCATGTTACAGCTGAGCGCAGAGTGTGCTGTTTGCTCCACACTGCTGGAGTGCACCCGCTGGTAGACACCGGTACTACGGCCCAAGGGTCCAACAGTGACACCAGCAAGAGAGACCTCTTACTGCAGGTCCCAGGTGTTGGAAGACACCCGCTGGTGGACACTGGTACTGCAATCCAAGAGACCGATAGCGACACCAACGGGTAAACCCTCCCATGACAGGGGCTGAGCTTCCCTAATGGATGGCGCCTCCCCCTGCTTCCCTGTGGTGACGCACAACTAGCGTCCACCAAATATAGGGCTGTGTGCGTGCGCATTTTTGGCTGGCATATGCACAACAGTGGGGAGTCGGACCTGGTGACGTCGGCACCTGACGTTGTGCGGCACCGTACGTATGTCCGGGGTGGGGATGTATGTATTGCGGCCTCACTGGCCGCTTTTACACAGACGGCAGACACCCGGGACCTTGCAAAACCAGCTATGTAAAGTGAGTCTTGCTAATTATCAAGAATTTGGAACATAAGTCATCCCTGCCTTATCCTCTCCTCCCTCCAGGCTGATGGTGTTTGGTCTATTAGCTGGGCTCCATTACCTAGTGAGCTCCGCTCTGACCATACACTCCAGGCAGGTTAAGGGGAGTTTATAGGCATTATATTTTACTTTATTAGTGTTTCCCCTCCCCCCTTTTTTTCAGACCTTCCTACATTATTTCTGAACAGTGCTGGCTACTCCTGGGTGTCATAATATTGCTCTTCCCTTTTTGATCTTGTTGGGTGGGTTTTATATTACATTAACCGTTTGTGCACTGTTCCCTGGGTGTCCTGCAGGAACTGATGGTCTTTTCTTCTTTGCTCTTCCTCCCTATTCTACCTCTCCATTCCTTCTTACCTCTCCCCTCCCCCCACCCCGCCCCCTTCTCCTCTCCCCCTCCCCCACCTCCCTTACCCACCTTCTCCTTCTCCTCCATCCTGCGCCCCCTCCCCCTTTCCCCCCCTCTTTCTCCCCTCTTCCCTTCTTTCCTTCCCTTCCTTCCTTTCCCTCCCTTCCATTTCTGGTTTCCCCCCTCTTCCCATTTTTCCTCCCCTCCTCCCTTCCCCGGTCCCCCCATACCCCCCTCTGCCCCCTCCCCCCCAATTTTTACCTCCCTCTTCTTTCCCTTCTTTCCTTCCCTCCTCTTCTCTTTCTCTTCCCCCCTGCCCTCCCTACCACCACACACATTGTTGTTGTGTGTTTCAGCAACATATTCCAACTCTTTTGGTACCCATACCAACATATATTTTCTATATATTTTTTACCAATAGCCTGTCTCATTAGCCCCCTGTGTTTGCCCCCAAGGGGAATGCCGATCTGGGTGTCTCAAATTTGCCGTTCCTTGCCTGTTGGGGCAGTTGTTGGTGAGTGTGCCTAATCAATGTGTTAATACTCCAATACTATCATGAATTACAATGTATTACTGTTCTTTTGCACTTTATGAATGTAATCTCGATTATCTACCTCCCTAGATGTTATGATTGGATGCCTCCTGAGTAGGGATGAGCTTTGAGTTCGAGTCGAACTCATGTTCGACTCGAACATTGCCTGTTCGCAAGTTCGCCGAACAGCGAACAATTTGGGGTGTTCGCGGCAAATTCGAATGCCGAGGAACACCCTTTAAAAGTCTATGGGAGAAATCAAAAGTGCTAATTTTAAAGGCTAATATGCAAGTTATTGTCATAAAAAGTGTTTGGGGACCTGGGTCCTGCCCCAGGGGACATGGATCAATGCAAAAAAAAGTTTTAAAAATGGCTGTTTTTTCAGGAGCAGTGATTTTAATAATGCTTAAAGTCAAACAATAAAAGTGTAATATCCCTTTAAATTTCGTACCTGGGGGGTGTCTATAGTATGCCTGTAAAGGGGCGCATGTTTCCTGTGTTTAGAACAGTCTGACAGCAAAATGACATTTTGAAGGAAAAAACTCATTTAAAACTACCCGCGGCTATTGCATTGCCGACAATACACATAGAAGTTCATTGATAAAAACGGCATGGGAATTCCCCAAAGGGGAACCCCGAACCAAAATTTAAAAAAAAAAATGACATGGGAGTCCCCCTAAATTCCATACCAGGCCCTTCAGGTCTGATATGGATATTAAGGGGAACCCCGGCCAAAATTAAAAAAAAAAAAATTACGTGGGGTTCCCCCTAAATTCCATACCAGACCCTTCAGGTCTGGTATGGATTTTAAGGGGAACCCCGCGCCAAAAAAAAAAAAAAAAACGGCGTGGGGTCCCCCCAAAAATCCATACCAGACCCTTATCCGAGCACGCAACCTGGCAGGCCGCAGGAAAAGAGGGGGGGACGAGAGTGCGCCCCCCTCCTCCTGAACCGTACCAGGCCACATGCCCTCAACATTGGGAGGGTGCTTTGGGGTAGCCCCCCAAAACACCTTGTCCCCATGTTGATGAGGACAAGGGCCTCATCCCCACAACCCTGGCCGGTGGTTGAGGGGGTCTGCGGGCGGGGGGCTTATCAGAATCTGGAAGCCCCCTTTAACAAGGGGACCCCCAGATCCCGGCCCCCCCCCCTGTGTGAAATGGTAAGGGGGTACAAAAGTACCCCAACCATTTCACTAAAAAACTGTCAAAAATGTTAAAAATGACAAGAGACAGTTTTTGACAATTCCTTTATTTAAATACTTCTTCTTTCTTCTTCTTTCTTCTATTTTCTTCTTTCTGACTAGAGAGTGCCAGGTGACCCACCAATTGGGTGGAAATTTCTTTGTGGAACTCGAACGTGAAAAATCAGAAGTGCTAATTTTAAAGGCTAATATGCAAGTTATTGTCATAAAAAGTGTTTGGGGACCCGGGTCCTGCCCCAGGGGACATGTATCAATGCAAAAAAGTTTTAAAAATGGACGGTTTTTCGGGAGCAGTGATTTTAATAATGCTTAATGGGAAACAATAAAAGTGTAATATTCCTTTAAATATCGTGCCTGGTGGATGTCTATAGTGTAACTGTAAAGTGGCGCATTTTTCCTGTGTTTAGAACAGTCCCTGCACAAAATGACATTTCTAAAGGAAAAAAGGTCATTTAAAACTGCTTTAAAACTGCTTGCGGCTGTAATGTAATGTTGCCCCCCCCCCCAGCCCATTACCAGGCCCTTTGGGTCTGGTATGAATATTAAGGTGAACCCTGTACCCAAATTTAAAAAAAAAGTGGGGCCTCCAGTCCCTATATACTCTATATATATATATATATATATATATATATATATATATATATATATATATATATATATATATATAACAGCAGCAGTATACAGGCGGTCCCTGAGTTACAAACAAGATAGGGACTGTAGGTTTGTTCCTAAGTTGAATCTGTTTGTATTTTGGAACAGGTTTACTTTGCTGTCTATGCTCTTGTTCAGAAGATTTCACCTCACTTTCTGTCCCAATGACAATTGGATTTAGAAAATTTTGGGTTATTAGGGAAACAAGGATTGGTGATAAAACATCAGTGGGGAGACACCTTTTTTCCCATATTAACTCTTATGCCCCGTACACACGGTCGGATTTTCTGATGGAAAATGTCCAATCGGAGCGTGTTGTCGGAAATTCCGACCGTGTGTGGGCTCCATCGGACATTTTCCATCGGATTTTCCGACACACAAAGTTTGAGAGCAGGATATAAAATTTTCCGACAACAAAGTCCGATCGCGTCAATTCCGACAGTGTGTGGCCTGTTCCGACGCACAAAGTGCCACGCATGCTCAGAAGAAATTCCGACATGGAACAGCTCGGTCTGGTAAAATTAGCGTTCGCAATGGATACAGCACTTTCGTCACGCTGCAATGTTAAAAATGGTTTAATACAGCGCACTCTCTTCTTCTCTATAAAGTGACAAGAATTAAGTAGTTTTGCTGCTCATATTCACACACACTTCTCACAAACTTTTTTTTTTCCTTGGGATTCCCTGAATATATTGTTATTTGTCACATCGTACAAACATTTTTTTTTTTTTTTTGATTTAAAGCCATTTTTTTTTTCGATTTTATGTTTGTAGTTTTTCAAAGGCTGATCTTTGTTTAATGTTATTTTTAGTTTTACTCCAGACTATTTTTGTGTGTGTTTTGTGTGTCAAGTTACCACAACACCATTATTATCTTTTATTATTTCATTGTCAAAAGAAGTTTATTGAGTATACAATGTTATAAAGATACATAAAGTAAGTTTACAAGGATCTATAAAGTAAGCTCATTGTTTTACAGTAGGGTTTATATAGGTAAATATCATGAAATTTCAAATATTAAACATTGGGTTCACGTAAACCTAAATTAAAGATATATATCATTTCCTTAGTTACTTTTGTAGGTATTTAAATGATTTATACCTACTATACATATTGTTTACAAGTAGAGTGTATATAGGTCAAATAAATTCTGATAATGAGCTTTAATCGTAAGGTGGAGAAAAGGAAAGAGAAAGAAGAAAAAGGGTTGAAAGGTAGAGGTATGGTCCACAAGGTTGTCCCGCTCGTCAGTTTATTATTCTTTTTAGTTCTCTTTGAAGCCTTAGAATGGGTGTCTCTGTAAGTCATTTAATCTGTTACCATGGCAACAGGACAGAGTCATTGAAGTTTGACAGGAACTGTTGTTTTATCCAAGGATGCCAAAGTTTTTCAAATTTTGGAATTTGATTTTGATCGATGGCTACCATCTTAGCATGGGACATTGTATTATTCATTCTGTGAATTGTTTCTGCTAGTACCAATGTAGGAGATTTCCATGCCTTGGCCACTGTTTGTTTTGCAGCCGTTATTAGTTGGATCATAAGTTTGAATTGAGAGAGTGTTAACCATTCCGGTTTTAGATTAAGTAAAGTTAAATATGGATCTGGTTGTATTATTTTTTTAAATATTTTAGATGCAATCACGAAGACTTCCTTCCAGAAGGTTTGGATTACTGGGCACGTCCACCATATGTGTAAATATGTGCCTATTTCTGGGCATCCTCGAAAACAAAGAGCTGAGGTATTAGGTGAATATTTTGCCACTCTAGCGGGTACAAGGTACCAGCGAGTTAGGACTTTATAATTTGTCTCCAGTGCTAAGATGTTGGGTGAAGATGACTTAGATGTGAGCCATATGTTAGACCAGTCCGTGTCTTCTAAAGTTCGTCCCAGGTCCTCCTCCCACCTCTGAACCTAAGAGGGTCTGTTAAGATTTGCTACTCCATATAATTGATTATAAAGTGATGAAATTGTACCTTTAGCAAATGGATCTTTTGTACAGATTGATTCAAAAATGGATAATTGGGATAATGGTGTATCCCCCTTTAGGAATGGTGTATAGAAATTTTTGATTTGGAGATATCTAAATATCTCAGAGTTTGGTAGATCATATTTTTCTCTAAGCGATGGGAATGAAAGGAATGATTTAGATGCTATGAAGTCATTTAGTGTCTGAATGCCTGATGTTGTCCAAGCTTTAAAAGAATTTGGGTAGATCCATGCCGGATAAAAGGCCGGATTTCTGATAAAAGAAAGGAGAGGATTGTGTGGAGATTGTAACTGATATTTGGTTTTTAGTTTATCCCAGAGAGATAAGAAGTGTTTAATTATGGGATTATGAATTTTAAAGCGGTCTTTAGGATCAAGCCATAATAAATTTGATATTAATAGAGGGTCATTTTCTGAAGCCTCTATAAATACCCATAATGGGATTTCCTGTTTTGCATGGTATTTGGACAGACTGGCCAAATGTGCTGCTCTGTAGTAGTTAGTAAAATTAGGGTATCCCAGGCCTCCTTTATTTTTGGGAAGATGTAGTGTGTGTATAGGTATATGTGGTTTAGAAGAGCCCCATATAAACGAAGTTGCTCTTTTTTGTACTATTCTCAAAAAATAGGAAGGAATTGGAATAGGGAGGACTCTGAATAGATAAAGCAATTTGGGTAGAATAGTCATTTTGATTGCATTAATCTTCCCTATCCAGGATAAAGGAAGTTGCGACCATTGTTTTATTAGATTTGTGATCTGTCTTAATACAGGAGGATAATTGGTTGAGAATAAGTCAGAATGAGATGCTGTTAAATGAATTCCAAGATATGGGATTGATTTTTCTGCCCATGTGAATGGGAGTGCAGCCCTAGCCGGGATCAATTCCATGTTTGTGAGTGAAATATTAAGCACTAGGCATTTCTTAGGATTAATCATAAGGCCGGATAGGGCTGCAAATCCATCAAGAGCTGGTATTAAGTTAGGACCAGAGACCTGTGGTGATGATAGAAAAAGTAATATATCGTCTGCAAATATACATAATTTGTGTGTAATACCTCCTACTTCAATGCCAGTTATAGTTTGGTTTGTTCTGATGTATTGGGCCATGGGTTCGAGTATAAGGGCAAATAATAAGGGAGATAATGGGCAACCCTGTCGGGTACCTCTTTCGATATTAAAGGCTTCAGATTTGTATCCAGCATATTTTATATAGGCTTTGGGTTTATTATATAATGCTTTGATCCATGTTAAAAAGTGGGGTCCAAAACCCCATTTTTGTAATGAATATTGCATATATTGCCAGGATACTGTGTCAAATGCCCTCTTAATATCGAGAGATAGAAAACATAAAGGGATTTTCCGTTTTTTAGCAATATGTGCCAATAACACTGCCCTGCGTATATTATCGCCTGCCTGTCTATTTGGCATGAAGCCTACTTGATCTCTATGTATTAATTTTCCTATAATGCTATTGAGGCGTTTTGCTATTATTTTTGCTAATAATTTAATATCGAGGTTTAACAGAGAGATAGGCCGATAATTCACACAGGAAGTATCATCAGAAAGGGGTTTTGGGATCATACAAACAATTGCCATTAGTGTTTCTTGCCGAAAAGAATGTCCATCTAGAAGTTTGTTAAAAGTTTCAGTGAGAATGGGAGAGAGTATTTCTGAGAATGTTTTAAAGTATAAAGCCGAGTAGCCGTCTGGGCCTGGTCTTTTGTTAAGTTTTAGGTCTTTTATGGCGTTAGCAACTTCATCTATAGTTATAGGCTCATCCAAACTGCTTTTTTGATTCTGAGATAACTCAGGTAAGGTTATTTTTGAGAAGAAGGATTCAGCCTCTGTAGGATTAAATTCATTGTTTGTCTTGTATAAAGTTGCGAGATGTGAGTGAAATTTATGGACTATTTTAACTGGATTACAAGTATAAACATTTTTTGATAATTTCAAACGTATTGGTTTGAAAGATTTGTTAGTTGAATTTAATGCCCGAGCCAAATATGTACCTGGTTTGTTTGTATTCATGTAGAAATTGTGTTTGGAGCGTTTCAGGGATTTATCAACTGACTCAGTGAGAAATAGATCGTATTCCAATCTAGATTTTTCCAGATGAGATTTTGTACTCTGAGATGGATTATCTTGAAATGATATGTAGGCTGCATTAAAATTGAGTTCTAGTTTTTTTGCTAGATTTTTGCGTTCCCGTTTAAATAGTGCCATTTGTCTTTGTATTGTACCACGCAAGACAGGCTTATGAGCTTCCCACAGTGTTATTGGGGAGATGTCTGTTGCATTATTAATTGATATGTATTCCTTTAAAGCTTGTTCAATGGCCATCTGATGTAGTGGGTGTTTGAGCATTATGTCCGGTAAGTACCACGTTGGGTCATGCGCTTTTGGTATGGCTGAGGCTATAGTAGTGTATACTGCATTATGGTCAGACCACGGAATCGGAATTATGTCTGATGCAATAATTTCTGGTATCATTCCTATTGTTAGAAAAATATGATCTATTCTGGTGAAGGTTTGATGAGGGTGCGAGAAATAAGTGAATTTCTTTTTCATTGGGTTACTTTCTCTCCACGAATCTACCAGATTGTATTTGGAAAGAAGTTGAGAAAAAGGTAATCTAGAGGTTATTTTGGATGGTGTAAAAGGTGATTTATCTAGAAATGGGAGGAGGACCTGGTTCGAATCCCCACACATTATCACTGTTCCTATTTTGTGTGTATTAATCACTTGTAATATATGTGAGAGGAATGGTGTAGGTTGTTTGTTAGGAGCGTAGTAGGAAATCACCGTGATTGCTGTATCCATTATATAACCCATGAGTATCAAGTATCTACCTTCTGGGTCTTTAATTTCTGATGATAAGGTGAATGGTGTGGATCGGTGAAATGCAATTAGAGTTCCCCTTTGCTTGGTACAGGCAGAAGCCGTGTAAATTTGTTGATAAAAAGGAGAAATATATTTTGGAGTAGAATCTTTGGTGAAGTGTGTTTCTTGGAGGCATACTATGTGAGCCTTCTTGTTATGGAAAGTACGGAAGGCTTTGGTCCTTTTTTGAGGGACATTTATTCCCTGAACATTCAGGGAAAGTATATTCAGTGGTGCCATGGCAATAGATCAAATAGTTTTGACTTACTTTTTGTTATGCAGAGCTGACTGTGCAGATCAACCTGTGTGGACTGAAGAGATGAATAGATAGAAAAGAAACCAGTGAATTCTGGAGTAAAGAGTAAACAAAAAACATATGAGATTAGATGATACATTGTATAAATTATTTTTTGCAAGTAATCACAATTTACCCGTGAAAGAGAATAAATATCTCTCTCAGGGGAATAAGTGCCTTCGTCACACTCCCACATAATATGGTTGGGAGAATGAGGAGGGCTAATGGGGGTACACGGATCTTCCGCTTACAGGAGAGAAGTGCTATGTCAAAAGACATCAAAATGATGTTTCCTTAATTGGAGTGCAGAATATAGTTTTTGTTAAAATTATTTATTCCAGGGTGGTTGTATATGGTTAGTCTTGCCCTAGGCTAAATAATTCAGTTAGAAAGGTACTGTTAATAACTTTGGTATTGATGAAGATAGTTTGAATTATTTTGGGATTTTAACCCTTTTAGAGTAAACAATTACATATTTTATTCATATGTAACTGTTTAGATATGTTAACTCATAAAATTGAGGTTGTATTGCTTCAGATTAGAATAAACAAAAACATAATTCTAGGAACTAGTTAGGTAATAATATATTTGTTTTAAGAAAAGAAAGAAAAAGCTTCCATTACTTCTGGATTATTGAACATATTTGTCCTAAAAAGTAATAAATCTATTGTTATTACCTGATAATATATAACTGAACAAGAATTTCCTTATTTCACTTATATATTCTAAGGCTATATGAATCAGAAGTAATAAGAAATATAACTGGAATGTAACATGATCCCACACAGTGTGTGACTATCAGAATGCAGTTACATTCAGTTATAAATACAGGTTTTTTATAGAGAACCATCTCTTAGTATAATAAATGAAGAGATATCAGGAATTAGGATGTCAGTCCATTGAATCTTCTTGGTCCATGGATGATGTGGCATAACGGCCTCTTTTGTGAGAATGATGATTCCCATTTTGTTCTGAAATTTTCTGGGTGCTGCCTGAAGGTGAAGATGATGCCATTCTTCTGCGTGTGGGAGTGTTGCTGCTTGTGGGTTCTGTCAGATTTAATTTTAAAAGGGTTTGTTGTAGTTCATCTGCTGATCTGCTTCTGTAAATTGTACCTTGGTAGTTAAATCTGACTGAAAAGGGGAAGCCCCATTGATACATAATGTTGTGGCGTTGCAGTTCCATTAGTTGGGGTTTCATGGATCGTCTTTTAGTAATAGTAAGTTGGGATAGGTCAGCAAAAATTTGATAATTGTGTCCTTGAAAATTAAGTTCCTTTTTTTCTCTTGCAGCAATTAGTATTTGTTCTTTAGTTCTGTAATAATGAAATTTTGTGATTATATCACGTGGGGGCCCGTCTTTCTTTTTGGCTGTGAGGGCTCTGTGTACTCTGTCCAGTTCTAAACGTTCAATAGGGATATCTGGCTTTAGTTCTTGTAATAGAGCAGTAATAGTAGATTGCAGGTCTGTCACAGTTTCAGGTATTCCCCTTATGCGCAAGTTTGAACGTCTGGCTCTATTTTCGTAATCTTCGAGCTTAGTTTGAAGTATTAAATTCTCTTTTTTTAATTGTTCCAATTCTGTTATATTTTCTTGGGTTGTAATTTCAATTTCATCCGTTTTTATTTCTAAGGCTGCGGTGTGGTTTCCCAGCTCTCTTATTTCTTTGGTTAGGCTTTTTGTTATTTGGTCTGAGGTTTGTTTTAAAGCCTTATGAAGCATCTTTTCAAATTGTAATAATATTACTGGGGATGCTGAGGAGGCTTGTGGAGAAGTTTGTGAGAGGATTTGTTCTGTATCTGACTCAAATGGAGAGTCTTGCTGTGACATTTTCTGTCTGTGAGAGCGCCCTGATGCTGTATCTTGTGAGGTGACTGGAGCTGCTTCAGCTGCAGTGAGTGCCTGTGAGCTCTTTGTGAGGTGATTTTTATTTCTGCCACGGTTTCCTCCCAGTACCATATTTCCTGCCCAAACTTTCACAGTTTGTTCCCTGGGGCAAAAAGGTTCAAATGGATACCTTTTGAGCCTGCAGGCTCCGCTTTGTCCTTCTCTTCTCTCCTCAGCAGTGTGGAGCTCTAACAATGCATGTCTGCTCCGCTAGGCTCCGCCTCCCGCCCCCCTATCTTTTATTATTTAATCTCAAGGAGATTGTTTGTTGTTGGTGTCCCTTTTTAATTCAACATTGTATTTTTGAAATGTACCTGAATCCTCACAAACAAACTGTCCTTTTTGAAGTAAAACACACATAGGCAAGTATAATTCAAACCAAAAATCCTTTATTAAGGGATCAGAACCAAACAAAGAGGGAGGCAACGCTGGATAAACAGGAGAAATTAGCGAAGCCTGGGACCCCCAGGGCAGACATCAATTCTTGAACATTCATGAACAACATCAAAATTGGTGGCCTGAGGAGTCCATATGTAAGGGAGGGCAGTCTGGTCCAGAAGTCCCAGAGATCCGGAAAGCAGCAGATGACATCTGTGTCCCCAGGCTGTGGTACAACAAGAGGCTGCATCTTTTGGCTGACCAGACTGGATCCAAGGTCCTCACTTTCTGGTCTTCCTTCCACGCTTCATTCCAGGCTGTGGGTCTGCTGTTGGAGATGTGGCAGGAGGAGGAGTAGGACCTGGAGGAGGAGGAGGACTAGGAGGACCTGGAGGAGAAGGAGAAGGAGGACCTGCAGGAGGAGGAGGAGGACCATGTGTGAGTTCACAAAGGTGTGTATCAGATGTAATTTGGGCCCTCATCCCCTTATTAAGAGCCTCCAATATTAACGACTCACACATGAGTTGTTGTCCCTCCTCCATCCCCTGCATTTTACAGGCAATGATGGCAGAGAAGTCCTCCTCCACGGTGTGTGGTGCTCCCAGGGCCTCTGTAGCCCTCCAAAAAAGGCCTATGGCAGCCTCCTCTAGGGCACTCCTCCTCCTGCCACTTTCTCTTTCCAGGTGTAGGGGAGGGACCTGCAGATCAGGCAGGCGGCTCGGCCCAGCCACCTCCTGGCTGAGACTTCCCTGTGTATGAAAAAGGGACATGGTTTTAGTTTTTGGATCATCATTCACAATCATAAATTAGTACTCCAAACTAACATCTAGTTAACATCATTGATTGGACAAGCAGAAATATTTAGAGGAATGCTATACCTGGCTCAAGCTGGGCTCCTCCACATGTTGCTGCCTGGAAGGCCCAGGTTGGGCGTCAAAGGCCTCAGCTGGGGGGAAGGAAGCGTGGAAGGAAGACTGGAGAGTGATGACCCGGGTTCAGTCTGGCCTGCCAGAAAATGCAGCCTGTCATAGTACCACATCCTGGGGACATAGATGTCATCTGCTGCTCCGAATCTCTGCGAATCCTGGACTTTCTGGTGCTCCCTTACATATGTGCTCCTTAGGCCACCAATTAAGATCTTCAAATATGTGATGTCTGCCGTGGGGATCACCTGCTTCACAATTTCCAACAATTGATCCAGTGCTGCCTTCATCTTTGTTTGGTTCCTATAATGTGGGTGGTTGATCTCCCACAGACAAGGCAGCTCCCTGAACATGTCAATGAATATTGCCATGAAGTCATTATCTTGTAAGATATCCATTTTCACTGCAAGACACAACACAAGACAAACCCTAATGTCAGGCCAAACTCTACTAATCTTGTTACAATATAGGCCTCAATGTAGAAGCAGTATAGGCACAAGTATGTCTCTTACCTTCGTTCTTACAATCGGCGCCTCCAATGCTCCTTCCTCCGCTCACAGATCGTACGTAATACGCACATGTGTTCCGCTTTATACACACTGTGCATGCGTGTAACTCCGCCCGCCCCTGATGTTCTTTCTAGTCTATTCCCTGCCCCTTTTTGTTCGGCACAGTGGGTGAAGAGCACATGTCGGAGTAAGAGCGGGTGCGTGCTAATTACAGGAACGAGGAGGAGGAGGAAAGCCCAGATCCGGACACGTCCCGATCCAGAAGGAGAAGATTTAAGGCCACAAATATGTCCTTTGGGGAGATGTTGGAGATGGTCGACATCCTGAAGAAGGCCGACTATGATGGAAAGTATGGACCTTACCCCAACCCCAATATCAGAAAGGCCAAGATCATTGCGAAAGTGGTCAAAAGTCTGCACAGGAATTTCGGGGTATGACGATCGAAAGATCAGCTCAGGAAGCGGTGGTCGGACCTGAAATTAAGAGAGCCCGAGCAGTAAAGAAAGATCCAGAGAGTGCTTCAAAAAAGTAAGTAGTTGTGCTGTATTCCTATTCTTTTTGTCTTTATTACGTTCGTGCTGCTCCATATGCTTTTCTTAAGTGTTGTACAGTTTAAAATGTCAATTTTAATGTTCATGGGCCCATTATTCGTTCGTATCAAACATTTTTCTTTAGGCCTATAAAACACCATTGTTTAGGCCATATGCATTTGCCTACATTTTTTAGGGCCTACTTGGATGCAAAATATTTGGTTGTGTAGATGGGTTTGTTACTAGAATGAAATGCAAATTAGATTCTGTGTAAGGAGAGGACACTCAGCAGCTGTTTTCACATCTGGACACTGGAGCACTAGTGTGGGACACAAGAACACCCTTTTTATTAGGGGGCCACACAGGTGCTCCAGTGTATACTATAGGGGGGTCTCCATCTGTGAAGCTTGTACAAAACAGGTAAAGTATTGCAGGTTGACAAAGGACACTAAAAAACCTACATCTTGGAACTCTGCTAAAATTGACAATTGTACCACACTTCCAAGCAATGTTTCCTTTATAGTTCTGCCATCAAATATCTGTGTGCTAATTATACCCTTTTTGTTTTACATAGGGGAGAAAAGACTCGGAGGACACCCCTCATCCGAGGAGACCACAGACCCCCCACCTCTGGAAGAAGGTGAAATACCCCCAACCCAAGCTGAGCAGGAGGAGGAAAAAGATGTGGTGGAAATTGGCACCACAACAGGTGAGTGTCTGCGACCACAGACTCAGGTAAGAGATGGATGCTGGCAGTTTTTTGATACTTGTTTTTGTTTGGTTTCTCTCTTTTTAGGTGATCGTGATGTTGTGGATCGAGATCCTTTCACATCAGAAAGTGCCCAGATCCTGATCGGGGAGATCATGGGGTGTAATTTAGAATTGGAAAACCTCAAGAAAAAAATCAATGATGTGATTCAAAAAAATAATAACATCATTGATGTTTTGGGGCGAATTTAAAACCCCACAAAATCACTATCTTTTTTTGTGTGCTACAATCTTTTACATCTTTGAGCGATGTTTCGAAAAGCCAAATTTGGAGGATGCACACAGTGTGCCAACATGTGCTATCTGCCATCACGGGAGATCAATGGATGCGTTTTGGGGGTGCAAACCCTTCCTCAATAATAAAGTAGCTGTGAGGAAGGGGTTGCTCCCCCAAAACACGTCCCTTGATCCCCCGTGATGGCAGCTAGCACATGTTGACATTCGTAAATTGGTGTGCATCTTCCAAATTTGGCTTTTCAAGGGGTAACTTCACCCCATCTGAACGCAATATCAAACACAGTTCCTAAATACTCATGTCTGATATTACCTTCAAGTTTTACCATATGTGAACTTTGTAAGTTCAAGTTTTTTGTGTTTCTTGTTGGTTTTACACAGGCCTGTTTTATCGTAAATGGACATTTCTATTTTTGATAAAGTCACCCCAAAAATTGTTATACAACAAACATGTTGGTTTGTTTTAAAAAAACATTTCTAAATGCATATATGATTGTGCAGATATTAAAAAGTTTGTTAATCAAGAATGTGTGCATTATTGTCTCAACGCTACAACACTTTTGTGGTGATGTAATTGCTGTTTTCTGAGAAAATGGTGGTTATTTCCTAAGGGCAAATCCTCTTTGCAATACAAGTGCAGTTTCAGTGCAGTTTCAAGTGCACTTGTAGTATAAAAAGTGTCTATGCCTTTAGTAAATAACAGCCAACAATGCTTTGTATAAGGTTACACAAGGTTACACAATCATGCCATTTTCACAACGCCACACATTGCTGTCAGCTAAAACAAACACAAGCAGTAAATGTCACCAAAGATTAAATTTTTTTATTTGATAAATTCTTCACAAATTGTCTGGCATATTGATGGCCCCCCTACCCGCAAAGAAATCAAGGTATCTTAACCGGACATCATGGGCACTCAGGGAGGGCAAGCCAGGACGGCCACTTTCAAGCGCCGTCAGGGTTGTATCATGTAGATTTCCGGCCTCAGGCCCAACTGAGCCAGCGTAGTTATGGAGAACACAGCACGCCAGGATTATATGATTATGTTTATACTCCGCCATGTGAATGGGTGTCAGAAATAGGCGGAACCGGCTGGCCATGATTCCAAATGTGTTCTCCACCACTCTTCTGGCTCTGGCCAGCCGGTAATTAAAAACCCTCTGTTCCGGGGTGAGGGTCCTCATCGGGAATGGCCGCATAAGATGGTCCCCCAGCGCAAACACTTCATCCACAACGAAGACGAATGGGAGTCCTTCCACATTGTACTCTGGAGGAGGCAAGTCCAAGCTGCCATTCTGGAGACGCCTGTAGAACTCCATCTGGGCGATGACTCCACCATCGGACATCCGGCCATTCTTCCCCACGTCCACATACAAGAAGTCGTAATTAGCCGATCCCACTGCCAACATCACAATACTATTGAACCCCTTATAGTTGAAATAGTACGACCCCGGGTTGGGTGGTGGGATGATGTGGAAGTGTTTCCCATCAATTGCCCCTCTGCAGTTAAGAAAGTCCCACCGCTGGGCAAAATGGGAGACCACAGTCTGCCATTCCTGTGGCGTGGAAGGAAACTGTTGAGGAAAACAAAAATAAATTACTATTTTTGCACATAAACATGGCAAGCAGATTAGGCACAAACATTCTTGGCCAACCTCCAGATAGCATTTATTAAGGGAAAATTAACACCAAAGTATAAGGTACACCTATCATATTCCCCCCCCCCCCCGCTCTCATGGGCCATTTCTAACATTATAGGGGGGGTGGAATCTTAGACAGGTAACCCTCTTCACTTCATTGAGAGATGAATGCCTAAATACAGGGTATTACTTGGAACAGCCCCTCCTTAGTTACACTATTGGCAGCCCACTGGACAGGTAAGAAGTGTCATAATACAAAGATATAAATACATACTGTACACATTTGAGGACATTTGGACATTATGATATTACCTATCAAGATAATAATAGAATACAAAAACTTTAAACACTAACATTTGAAAGTATACAGGCAGGCCCTTGCACTACATGCTTTGGGGAATTCAGCCATACATAGTTACATAGTTACATAGTAGGTGAGGTTGAAAAAAGACACAAGTCCATCAAGTCCAACCTATGTGTGTGATTATGTGTCAGTATTACATTACATATCCCTGTATATTGCGGTCATTCAGGTGATTATCTAATAGTTTCTTGAAGCTATCAATGCTCCCCGCTGAGACCACCGCCTGTGGAAGGGAATTCCACATCCTTGCCGCTCTTACAGTAAAGAACCCTCTACGTAGTTTAAGGTTAAACCTCTTTTCTTCTAATTGTAATGAGTGGCCACGAGTCTTATTAAACTCTCTTCTGCGAAAAGTTTTATCCCTATTGTGGGGTCACCAGTACAGTATTTGTAAATTGAAATCATATCCCCTCTCAAGCGTCTCTTCTCCAGAGAGAATAAGTTCAGTGCTCGCAACCTTTCCTCATAACTAAGATCCTCCAGACCCTTTATTAGCTTTGTTGCCCTTCTTTGTACTCGCTCCATTTCCAGTACGTCCCTCCTGAGGACTGGTGCCCAGAACTGGACAGCATACTCCAGGTGCGGGCGGACCAGAGTCTTGTAGAGCGGGAGAATTATCGTTTTATCTCTGCAGTTGATCCCCCTTTTAATGCATGCCAATATTCTGTTTGCTTTATTAGCAGCAGCTTGGCATTGAATGCTATTGCTGAGCCTATCATCCACTAGGACCCCCAAGTCCTTTTCCATCCTAGATTCCCCCAGAGGTTCTCCCCCCAGTGTATAGATTGCATTCATATTTTTGCCACCCAAATGCATTATTTTACATTTTTCTACATTGAACCTCATTTGCCATGTAGTCGCCCACCCCATTAATTTGTTCAGGTCTTTTTGCAAGATTTCCACATCCTGCGGAGAAGTTAATGCCCTGCTTAGCTTAGTATCGTCTGCAAATACAGAGATTGAACTGTTTATCCCATCCTCCAGGTCGTTTATGAACAAATTAAATAGGATTGGTCCCAGCACAGAACCCTGGGGGACCCCACTACCCACCCCTGACCATTCTGAGTACTCCCCATTTATCACCACCCTCTGAACTCGCCCTTGTAGCCAGTTTTCAATCCATGTACTCACCCTATGGTCCATGCCAACGCACCTTATTTTGTACAGTAAACGTTTATGGGGAACTGTGTCAAATGCTTTTGCAAAATCCAGATACACCACGTCTACGGGCCTTCCTTTATCTAGATGGCAACTCACCTCCTCATAGAAGGTTAATAGATTGGTTTGGCAAGAACGATTCTTCATGAATCCATGCTGATTACTGCTAATGATATCATTCTTATTACTAAAATCTTGTATATAGTCCCTTATCATCCCCTCCAAGAGTTTACATACTATTGATGTTAGGCTAACTGCTCTATAATTCCCAGGGAAGTTTTTTTTTTGTCCCTTTTTAAATATTGGTGCTACATTGGCTTTTCTCCAATCAGCTGGTACCATTCCAGTCAATAGACTGTCTGTAAAAATTAGGAACAACGGTCTGGCAATCACCTGACTGAGTTCCCTAAGTACCCTCGGATGCAAGCCATCTGGTCCCGGTGATTTATTAATGTTAAGTTTCTCAAGTCTAATTTTAATTCCGTCCTCTGTTAACCATGTAGGTGCTTCCTGTGTTGTGTCATGAGGATAAACACTGCAGTTTTGGTTACTGAAGCCCCCCGATTCACTCGTGAAGACTGAGGAGAAGAATAAATTCAATACCTTTGCCATCTCCCCATCCTTTGTAACCAGATGTCCTTCCTCATTCTTTATGGGGCCAATATGGTCTGTCCTCCCTTTTTTACTGTTTACATACTTAAAGAATTTCTTGGGATTTTTTTTGCTCTCCTCCGCTATGTGTCTTTCATGTTCTATCTTAGCCATCCTAATTGCACCCTTACATTTCTTATTGCATTCTTTATAAATTCTGAATGCTGTGGATGATCCCTCAACCTTGTATTTTTTGAAGGCCTTCTCCTTTGCTTTTATATGCATTTTTACATTGGAGTTAAGCCATCCAGGATGTTTGTTCGCTCTTTTAAATTTATTACCCAATGGGATACATTGGCTAATGCCCTTATTTAATATGCTCTTAAAGCAAACCCATCTCTCCTCCGTATTCTTTGTTCCTAATATTTTATCCCAATTTATGTCTTTTAGCAAGGTTTGTAGTTTAGGGAAGTTGGCTCTTTTGAAATTCAGTGTCTTTGTGTTCCCTTCATGTCTCCTATTTGTGTGATTTATACTGAAACTAATTGACCTGTGATCGCTGTTACCTAAATTGCCCCGTATTTCCACATCTGTTATCAGGTCTGTATTGTTGGTAATCAGTAGATCTAGTAATGTTTTATTTCTAGTTGGTGCGTCTACCATCTGACCCATAAAATTGTCCTGCAAGACACTAAGGAACTGGCGAGCCTTAAATGAATGCGCGGTTCCCTCCGCCCAGTCTATGTCTGGATAATTAAAATCCCCCATTATGATAACACTTCCCATCCTTGCTGCTAATCCAATTTGTGATAGGAGATCTGTCTCCACTTCCTCCCTCAGGTTAGGGGGCCTATAGCATACTCCCAGTATTATTTTCCCCTTAGCTTCATCCCTTTGGAGCTCTACCCATAAAGATTCCACCTCCTCCCTAGCCCCCTCAGTGATGTCATCTCTCACATTCACTTGTATATTATTCTTGATATATAGGCATACCCCTCCCCCTTTTTTACCCTCTCTATCCTTGCGGTATAGGGTATACCCTTGAATGTTTGCCAGCCAATCATGAGAGCTGTTGAACCAGGTCTCTGAAATTCCCACAAAATCCAAATCCTCCTTGTACAACAGTATCTCTAGTTCACCCATCTTGTCCGCCAGGCTCCTGGCATTGGTGAACATGCCACATAGTTTAGACCGGTCGCATATTGTCCTCGTATTGGGTGTTTCAAGATTGCAACTTGGACTTGCTACTATACTCACCTTGTGTTTTTGTGCTTTGGTTAACCTACCACTAATGCCCCCAATACTACCCTCTGGAATATCTTCCGCGCTGGCTATCACTGTCTCTGGACTAGGGATGAGCCGAACACCCCCCGGTTCGGTTCGCACCAGAACCCGCGAACGGACCGAAAGTTCGCACGAACGTTAGAACCCCATTGACGTCTATGGGACTCGAACGTTCGAAATCAAAAGTGCTCATTTTAAAGGCTAATTTGCATGGTATTGTCCTAAAAAGGGTTTGGGGACCCGGGTCCTACCCCAGGGGACATGTATCAATGCAAAAAAAACTTTTAAAAACGGCCGTTTTTTCGGGAGCAGTGATTTTAATGATGCTTAAAGTAAAAAAAAAAAAGTGAAATATTCCTTTAAATATCGTACCTGGGGGGTGTCTATAGTATGCCTGTAAAGTGACGCGTGTTTCCCATGTTTAGAACAGTCCCTGCACCAAATGTCATTTTTAAAGGAAAAAATCTCATTTAAAACTGCTTGCGGGTTTAATGTCATGTCGGGTCATGGCAATATGGATGAAAATCAGTGAGACAAACGGCATGGGTACCCCCCAGTCCATTACCAGGCCCTTTGGGTCTTGTATGGATATTAAGGGGAACCCCGCACCCAAATTAAAATAAGGAAAGGTGTGGGGCCACCAGGCCCTATATACTCTGAACAGCAGTATACAGGCGGTGCAAACAAGACAGGGACTGTAGGTTTGTTGTTAAGTAGAATCTGTTTGTAATTTTGAACATTTTTAACGTGTTTAGCTCCAGCCAAAAAATCTTTTCTAAGCTTTTTGGAAAACATAGGGAAGGGTTATCACCCCTGTGACATTTGTTTTGCTGTCTTTCCTCCTCTTCAGAAGATTTCACCTCACTTTTTTGTCCCAATGAAAAATGTTTTTTGAAAATTTGGGTTTTTTTGTGGAACAAGGATTGGAAAGCATCAGTGGAAAGGAGAAATTGTTTTCCCATATTAACTCTTACAGGAAAGAATTTCCCTTCCTAGGGGTAGATTTCATCTCACTTCCTGTTGTCTCCTTCCGTTTGCAAGTAGGAGTCGTTTGTAAGTTAGATGTTTGAAAGTAGGGTCCTGCCCTATATACTCAGCAGAAATTTGGGCCTTAGGTGTTGCTGTGGCCACAACACTGTAAGCCCTCACAGGGCCCTGCTGTGAAATATTAGATCAAGAATTGTAATTACATGCCCCTGTTGAACACGAGCTGAAAAATTAGGCCTTAGGCACTGGTGCTGGTGCCACAACACTGCAACCCCTCACAGACACTCTAGTTGGAACGCAGGAACGAGCCCTGCTGCAAAGTATTGCTTCAAAAATTGTAATTACACGCCCCTGTTAGACAGGGGCAGAAAAATTGGGCCTTAGGCACTGGTGCTGGTGCCACAACACTGCAACCCCTCACAGACACTCTAGTTGGAACGCAGGAACGAGCCCTGCTGCAAAGTATTGCATCAAAAATTGTAATTACACGCCCCTGTTAGACAGGGGCAGAAAAATTGGGCCTTAGGCACTGGTGCTGGTGCCACAACACTGCAACCCCTCACAGACACTCTAGTTGGAACGCAGGAACGAGCCCTGCTGCAAAGTATTGCATCAAAAATTGTAATTACACGCCCCTGTTAGACAGGGGCAGAAAAATTGGGCCTTAGGCACTGGTGCTGGTGCCACAACACTGCAACCCCTCACAGACACTCTAGTTGGAACGCAGGAACGAGCCCTGCTGCAAAGTATTGCATCAAAAATTGTAATTACATGCCCCTGTTAGACAGGGGCAGAAAAATTGGGCCTTAGGCACTGGTGCTGGTGCCACAACACTGCAACCCCTCACAGACACCCTAGTTGGAATGCAGGAACGAGCCCTGCTGCAAAGTATTACATCAAAAATTGTAATTACACGCCCCTGTTAAACAGGGGCTGAAAAATTGTGCCTTAGGCACTGGTGGTGGCGCCCAGAACCAAAAATGTTCTTACAAGCTATCAGCGTGATGATTGAGGAGGAAGAGGATAATTACTCAGGGATAGTCACTCAGCATCAGCATAGGCAGTCTTTGAAGGGATCTGAGATTTCAAAAAAAATTATTCGGTTACATCAGCATCAGGTGCTTGGTAGCTGGTGGTGATCCAAGACTCATTCATTTTTTGTTTTCAAACGTTTTTATTGTAGGAAAATATAACATTTGGGTGTACAGGCACTGTAGAGACATGAATCATAATGGTACGGAAGCATTTAACAGATAAATGAAGTATCACACACAGTGCAGATCATAGCTCATACAAGCGTACAAAGTGAGCCCATAAAACAATAGTAGTAAAATAATAAAATAAAAAGGAAAATAAAAAGACATACAAGTAATGAAGAAATGGGAAAACCGAAATCATACAATTGTGATCTATGTATACTTCTAATAAAATAGGTTTACAGTCAGGGAGTAAGACACAATGTGCCTATTTTTGTAAGGATCTAATATGTTGTGAAGGCCCTAGGGTGTCCCTTTAGTGTGTTCTCAACAATTAAAGCTAACCCTCATTTTATAGAGGGTCAGCTGAAGCATCAGAGGGATCCTCCAGTCTGTTGCTCAATAGATGAGCTGTCCAGATGTTCCATTTTCGGTCAAATATAGGCATGGAATCTAGGAGAGTATGATGTATTCTCTCCATAGACCTGATAGACTCCATGCGAGAAATCACCTGTGACCAGGATACCTGGGGGCGTTTCCAGTTCAATGCTATTGCCCATTGAATTGCACTGAAGAGTGTGTGGATTAATTTTTGTAAGGGGTGGGGAACACCTGGAAGCTCCGCAAATAGTAAACACATCTGACATGTCAAGGTAAGTGATATTCCGGAGAGAAGTCTGATGAGGGATGTAGTTTTGTGCCAAACAGTGTCCAAGGCTTTACAACTCCAGAACGTATGCAACAGCGTTCCCCTGTCCTGGCATCCTCTGAAACATGTGCCATCGACCAGGGGATATATTCTATGAAGACGCTCCGGAGTGTAGTACCATCTAGTGTGAAGCTTAAGCACTGTTTCCTTTATTGACATAGAACGTGTACATTTGTGCATGTTATCTAGCATGTCTTGCCAATCTCCATCAGGGATCTCTTGGGCCAACTCCATCTCCCAAGCCACCATCGCCAACGACTTTCGAGGGGCGTTGTAGTCATTGAGGTATCGATAGAGTACGGAGATTGTCCCCCTATCTCTCGCCGCCTCTCCACACAGATGTTCAAAAGGGGTTTTCGACATCTCCACCCCACCCCTCAAAAGAGTCGAGTAGAAGTGTCGAATTTGCAAGTATTGGTGGAACTCGGATCTACCCATCCCATAGGTCTGCTGCAAGTGGGTGTAGGAGCAGAAAGAGGCGTTCTGTAGCAGAGAAGCGAGGTCCACCAAGCCCAATGCAATCCATCTAAGATATGGCAGATTGGAGGAAAAAGCTGGGGGAAAAGAGGGTTCTCCCAAAAAAGAGGACAAGAGGGGGACGTCAGAATGCAACCTGAACTTTTTACAGTAAAGGGACCATAGATAAAGTGATTGACCAACAATATTGTTCAATGGGGTAATATCTTTAGGAGAGACTGAACGGGACCAGAGAAGGCCAGGGAGGTAGTATGGAGTTATTGAGATCCGCTCAAATTGTAGCCATGGCACCGGGGTCGGGAAGGAATGCCACTGTGCCATTTGGGTAAGCCGAGATGCCAGGAAGTATTTCCACAGATCCGGGCAACCCAGACCCCCCCTCCCCTGGGCTCTATACATCAGTGCCCGTCCCACTCGCGGCTTTTTGTTCTGCCATATAAATCTGAGCAGGTCTATCTGAACCTTCTGAAGAATTGATCGCGAGACATATAGAGGTAGGGATCTGAAGAAAAATAGGAGTTTAGGGAGGATATTCATTTTTACTGCTTGGATTCTCCCCAGGAATGATATGTGATAGGAGGACCATTGATTTAACAGGTATTTGACATTGGAAAAAGCTGGAGGGTAGTTCAATGAGTATAACTGTTTTAAAGAGGGGGCTAATTTAACTCCTAGGTATTGTAGAGAGATATGGTTCCATGAGAATTTAAATTTTTCTGTAAGGGTGGTCAATAGGGGTTGCGGAAGGTGAATTGGTAGAGCCGAACATTTGGAGGGGTTAACGCTCAGGCCTGATAGTTTATGGAAAGAGTCAAGGGAGGACATAAGGTTAGGGAGGGAAAGTAAGGGGTCTGAGATGAACAGTAGTACATCATCTGCGTACAGGCTAAGTTTAAATTCCTGATCTCCCTTACTGTAGCCCCTGATGTTTGGGTCATTAGAGATGGATCTAGACAGGGGCTCCATAGCCAACGCGAACAGAAGCGGGGATAAAGGACACCCCTGTCTAGTGCCACACCCCAGAGAGAAATAATCTGAGTAGCATCCTGGAAGTTTAATTCGGGTTTTTGGGTTATGGTAAAGGGCCTTAAAGCCATGTAAAAATGCCCCACTAAACCCAAATCTGGCCAACACTGTATCCAAATATGTCCAGAGGACACTATCAAATGCTTTGTTTATATCTAAACTTAAAAGCAATACTGAGTTAGAATTCATATGGGCGTCCTGCAAAATATTAGTGGCCAAACGTATATTATCTGTAATCTGTCTCGATGGGATAAATCCGGTTTGATCGGGCGATATCAAGGTTGTAATAACTTTGGCCAATCTGTCAGCCAGGATCCTCCCGAATATTTTGAGATCGTTATTAATAACCGAAATGGGGCGGAAATTTTGGGGTAGGGTATGATCTTTGCCAGGCTTGGGAATAAGGGACATGTTGGCCAATAGCATTTCCTCAGGGAAACATTGTCCTTTGAGTATTTGATTAAACATATTTGTGAGTGTGGGGAGTAGGGATTCAGCGAACTTTTTGTAATAAACAGGAGAGAAGCCATCCGGGCCTGGGGCTTTAGAGGGTTTGAGAGAGGAGATAATAGAGGCCACCTCCTCCGACGAGCAAGGGGCATTTAGGATGTCCAATTGCTCCTCTGAAAGTCGAGGGAGCGAGAGGGAATCCAGCCATGATTGCACAGGTGGAGGGCGTGAGGGGTCTGGGCCAGAAAACAGTTTTTGGTAGAAGGTGGAGAAGATCTGCAGAACATGTTTTGGATGAGAGGTTAGGTTGCCATGGCGATCCTTTAGTTTATAGAGATGGGTCGGTTGGGTAGATTGTTTAAGCTTTCGCGCAAACAGCGTGGAAGCAGAGTTACTGTAAAGAAGGAAGCGGGCTTTAGACCATCTAAGAGACTTTTCTATCTGATCTGATAGTATATCATCTAGAGCCCTTCTTTTTTCTGTGATTTGAAGGAGCAATTCCTGTGTAGGGGTCTGTGTGTGTCTATGATAAAGTTGTTCCAGTTCTAAGGTAAGTTTGTGGGTGTCTTGTTGTTTCTGTCTTTTTTGGGTCGTGGAAATCTCTATTAGATGGCCCCTCATCACAGCCTTATGGGCTGCCCACAGAGAGGTAGGGGAAATGTTCTCTACATTATTGAGCCTGAAATATTCGTTGAGACATTCCTCCAACTGAGCCACAATCACAGGATCTGTGAGTAGTGTGTCATTGAGGCGCCAGGACCTGGCTATATGTGGGAGGCCCAAGCATGAGATATGGGTGGATACAAGGTGGTGATCCGACCATGGGCACACATGGATGTTAGCAGTAGTTGAGTTCATTGTCAGAGAGGGGGTGCCAAAAATATAATCTAAACGTGAGTAACTGTCATGGGGGTGGGAGTAGAACGTATATTCCCTAGAGCCGACATTGTGGGCTCTCCATATATCTATAAGTTGGGAGGATTTTAGGGAGTGTTGAAGGGACTTGGGAAAGGCCTGGGACGTTGGACATGTTCGGCTTCTATCAAGTCCTGAGTGGGCAACCAAGTTAAAGTCCCCTCCGATTAGTATATGAGGGGAGTGGAACTTATCTAATGTTAGGAAGAATTCCTTGAAAAATGTTGCCTGTGAGGTGTTTGGGGCATACACTGAGGCTATAGTTAGAAGTTTGTTTTGAATGGTACCCTGAGCTATCACGAAACGACTGTTGGGATCTTTATAAATCTTTTGAGCCTGAAACATCACAGAATTTTTGATAAAGATGGCCGCCCCTCTAGACCTGGACCCATGAGTGGTGAAATAGCTTTGATTAAAAGATTTGTCAAAGTGTGATGGGTGATTATCTCTAGAGAAGTGAGTCTCCTGGAGCAAAATTATATCCGCCCCAAGAGATTTATACATTTTAAATGCTTTTCTTCTCTTCTGTGGGGTATTAAAACCTTTAACGTTATGGGAAATTATATTAATACCCATGGTTATTTATAGTAAATTCGCTAGGGTCAGTAAGGGGTCCAGGCCAAGAGGGAGCCATCATACAACAACCCGGCCTCCTCAGAGGCATTGCATATCTTAGACGTACAGTCCAATGAGGCTGCACGTATCGAACCCCTGAGTTGGTAGCACATACATCACTAAAGTAAAGCCAGTAGATTTGAAAAACATAAAAAGAAAATAAAAACATATAATCATAACCACAGAGAAATAGAAAAACTAGAGGCCTGAAAACTAGGCCCAAAAAAGGCCAAACAAAGCTCCGGGGGGTCATGGGGAAAAACATCCCATGGACCCAAAAAAAAATGTCCATTCGGACCTTAGGGTCCGACACTCTGAGCGGTAATGTTCGTGTCATCCGTGCAGACATATATTCTGCTGAGGAATTTACCTGTGGGGAATCAACCAGCTTCGACATCACTAACCAGACGAGAAGCCAGTCAGTTCTCATTAATAAGGAGTGTGGGGACAATCATGCGGATGCATCCGGGAGTCCGTAATGAGCCGGGAGAGTCCAATGTTCTCTAAGCATGACGGGAGATGTTCCATTCTCGATACCCTGGTGGGAGAGAGACAAAGAGAAAAACAGGGGTAGGGGAAGAAAAAAAAAAAAAGGGAAAAAAGTGTGTGTCGATGTCAGTCACGGCGTTGATCGCGGCGGTCTCTTCTAGGTGGAGGGGTCACCCAAATAGCTGAGTGACGTGGAGTGGAGGGTAGTCTGGGCAAGGAAGCCGCATCCAGGAGGCCCAACTTCACAAGCAATTCCTTTCCCTCCATTGGTGAGGTTACGGTGTATGTTGTGCCGTTGTGGGGCACCTGGAGCTTGAATGGGAAACCCCAGCGATAGCGAATACTGGCAGCCTGGAGAACCGAAGTAACTTCCTTCATCCTTCTGCGTTTATCCAGGGAGATGTCAGGGTAGATTTGAATCTGGGTACCTTCCAGACGAATACTTGGGCTGTTCCGCGAGGCTCTAAGTATTTCCTCTTTGATCAGGAAGTCCTTAAGACAGAGTACTATGTCTCTTGGTGGTTTTTCTGGGGGAGGGGGGGGGCGAAGGGCCCTGTGGATCCTATCGCAGGAGAAGGCTGAAAGTGGGGAGTTTGGTAAGAGGGATTGGAAAATCTTTTGTATTGTGGGTAGTAGATCTGTGACAGACTCAGGCACTCCGCGTACCCTGAGATTGTTGCGGCGGTTTCTATTGTCTAGGTCCTCAATGTGGGCTTGTAGCTGCAGGACCGTTTCAGATAGGGACTCATGTTCCTTCCTAAGGTCAGAATACACTAAGGAGAGCTCATCGTGTTTTGTCTCAAGTAAATCAGTTCTGCTACCCAGGGCCGCAATCTCCAGGGACAGCGTGTTGGTAGACTTGTGGAGCTCAGATTGAAATTTCTGGGCGATCTTGTCATACATTAGGGTCAGGCTCTCATCCAGATCAGCTTTAGTAAGTTGAAATGAGTACTCACTGTCTCCCTGGGAGTGCGGTGGTGAGGGAGCCGCTGCAGGAGTCTGTGTCTTTCGGGCGCCATCTTGGGCCTGCATGCTTCTCTCCTTCTCTCTCAGCAAGTATGTCGTTAGGGATCTTTGGGCCGGTTTTTCACGGCGATTTCTGGTGCCCGTCATGCGCTGAGTGTTCCGCCGGGGGTGCGGGGGAAAGTTAGGTAGATTGTGTGTGTTGATCGCCCCGGGGAAGTGCCGTTAGTCTCCGCGGCTCACGGAGCTCTCAGCCCTTGCTTCCTCCTCGGTTCGCGCCGCGCATGCGCCCCCAAGACTCATTCATTTTTATGAAGGTCAGCCGATCGACCGAGTCGGTGGACAGACGCACCCTGTGATCGGTTACCACGCCTCCAGCAGCACTGAATGTGCGTTCCGAAAGAACGCTGGATGCAGGACAGGCCAGTAGCTCAATTGCATACTGTGCAAGCTCTGGCCAGTGATCCATCCTCAAGACCCAGTAACCCAGAGGATTTTCGGTGGGAAAGGTGTCCAAGTCTGATCTTGCCCCTAGGTATTCCTGCACCATGTAAAACAGACGCTGGCGATGGTTGCTGGAACCGATCATACCTTGGGGCTGCGGACCAAAAAATTGTCTGAACGCATCGGTCAGACGGCCACCTTCTCCACCGCTCCTTCTTTGACTGACCGAAGCCTCAGCAACACGTTGTCCAGAAACAGGAGTTTGTAACCTCCCAGTCTCTGGGAACGCGTTGCACAGACCTTTCTGCAAGGCCTCCCGAAGATGTTTCATCCTCTGCTCCCTCTGCGATGGCAAGATAAGGTCCGCAACCTTACCCTTGTAACGTGGATCAAGGAGGGTTGCCAGCCAGTATTGGTCCTACTCCTTGATACCACGAATACGAGGATCCTTACGCAGGCTTTGCAGGATCAGGGAGGCCATGCAGCGTAGGTTTGCTGAGGCATTCGGTCCGGAGTCCTCTGGGTCACTAAGAACGACATGGTCCGCAGCCACCTCCTCCCAGCCACGTACAAGTCCATGTGTTTCTTGGGACTGATCCCTTAAAGACTGCTGCTGATGCTGAGTGCCAGGCTCCACCTCCATACTGACACAATCTTCCTCCTCCTCCTCTTCCTCCTCGTCCTCTTCCTGTGTGATCGGCGGGCACGCAGGAACACTGTCTGGATAAAGGGGGCCTTGAGAGCTAAGGAAGTCCTCCTCTTCCTGCCTCTGTTCTGCCTCAAGTGCCCTGTCCATTATTCCACGCAGCGTGTGCTCCAACAGGTGGACAAGGGGGACAGTGTCACTGATGCATGCACTGTCACTGCTCACCATCCTCGTGGCCTCCTCGAATGGTGACAGGACAGTGCATGCATCCCTGATCATGGCCCACTGGCGTGGGGAAAAAAAACCAAGCTCCCCTGACCCTGTCCTGGTGCCATAGTCGCACAGGTACTCATTGATGGCCCTCTGCTGCGTGTGCAGCCGCTGCAGCATGGCCAACGTTGAGTTCCACCTGGTGGGCATGTCACAGATTAGGCGGTTCTTGGGCAGGTTAAACTCCTTTTGGAGGTCCGTCAGCCGAGCACTGGCATTATATGACCGGCGGAAATGCACACAGACTTTCCTGGCCTGCCTCAGGACATCCTGTAAGCCCGGGTACCTGCCCAAGAACTGCTGCACCACCAAGTTAAGGACGTGAGCCAAACAGGGCACATGGGTCATTTGTCCCTGTCGGAGGGCAGAGAGGAGGTTGGTGCCATTGTCGCAAACCACCATTCCTGCCTTAAGTTGGCGTGGCGTCAACCACCTCTGAACCTGCCCCTGCAGAGCTGACAAAACCTCTGCCCCAGTGTGGCTCCTGTCCCCCAAGCACACCAGCTCAAGCACCGCATGGCATCTTTTGGCCTGCGTACTTGCGTAGCCCCTTGAACGCCTACGGAGCACCGCTGGTTCCGAGGAAGAGGCCATGGAGGAAGAAGAAGAGGAGGGGGTGGAGGAGAGAGGTGTGTCACAATCAGCATTTTGGAGGCGTGGTGGCGGAACAACCTCCAACACTACTGCACCTTGTCCTGCATCCTTCCCAGCTGCCAGCAGAGTCACCCAATGCGCCGTGAAACTTAGGTAACGTCCCTGTCCATGCCTGCTGGACCATGAGTCAGCGGTAATATGCACCTTACCGCTGACCGCCCTGTCCAGTGAGGCATGGACATTGCCTTCCACATGCCGGTAGAGAGCCGGAATCGCCTTCCGTGAGAAAAAGTGGCGTTTGGGTACCTGCCACTGAGGAACCGCACATTCCACAAACTCACGGAAGGGGGCAGAGTCTACCAACTGAAAAGGCAGCAGTTGAAGTGCTAGCAATTTTGCCAAGCTAGCATTCAACCGCTGGGCATGTGGATGGCTGGGAGCAAACTTCTTTCGGCGGTGCAGCAGCTGGGGCAGGGAAATTTGCCTGGTACAATCTGACGTCGGTGTACCAAAAGCAGATTGCCCACAAGTACTTGGCTGTGACACACCTAATTCTACACCTTCATTCCTCTCACTGCAGGTCTCAGAGAGGACTGAAGGTCTAGTGGGGTTGGAAATCTCAGCTGATGAGGAGCAAGGAGAGATCCTCTTTGTTCTTTGGTGTGGGTCTTTTAGATACGCTTGCCAACGAACTGCATGGCAGGTCAACATATGTCTGGTCAAGCATGTGGTACCCAAGCGGGAGATGTTTTGGCCACGCGAGATACGCTTGAGACATATGTTGCAAATAGCAGCGGTGCGATCTGATGCACTCGTCTCAAAAAAGGCCCACACCAAAGAACTTTTTGAATAACGCGCAGAGACTGCAGCGCCCTGCACATGTGGAGCTTTGGGGTGTGATGCAGTCAATGTGCTGCCCTTAGGCTGGCCCCTGGAGGGCATCCTGCCTCGTTGGTGATGTGCTGCCGCCTCCTCCTCCTCCTCCTCCTCCTCCTCTCTCCTATCAGGCACCCACGTTGAGTCAGTGACCTCATCATCCCCTCCCTCCTCATCACTGGAGCAAACCTGGCAGTATGCTGCAGCAGGGGGAGCATGACTGCCAGATTGCTGTCCTTCTTGGGCACCCCCTCTGTCCGTGCTCATGTTACTGCCTTCATCGAGCTCAGTATCGTCATCAGAGCCTTCCAAACGCTGGGCATCCTCCTGGAGCATGTACCCAACACTGTGGTCAAACAGTTCGAGGGAATCCTCATGAGGACATGGTGGAGCTAGGGAAGGAGTCACTGATGACATTGAGCTGAGGGAAGAGGCCGCTGCTTTGCCAGACAAAGCACCCTGGGCATGGGTGAGAGAGGATGAGGAGGATGAGGACGGCTTGGTCATCCACTCGACCAAGTCTTCCGCATGTTGCGGCTCAACACGGCCAGCTGCCGAAAAAAAGGCCAAGCGTGTCCCATGGCCACGTGCTGATGAGGATGCACCGTCTCCACGACCAGCACTAGACACAGAGCCTGCTTGCCCTCTCTTATTGGCTTGTGACTGTCTGCCTCTCCTTCTTGGCCTTCCAGACATACTAATGGCCTGTAGCTGCACTAAGCTGGGATAGAACACCTGTAATTTTCTTCAAGTAGCTTTATATACTGTAACCAGACAAGCCTGCCTGTCAGTAGGAAGATAACAGGAACGGATCTAGCTGAACACTGTGAGCAGGACGCACTGTACTAAATGTAAATAGTCTAGCTGCCTGACCGTGGTACTAATAGGATCAAATAGAACACCTGTAATTTTCTTCAGGTAGCTTTATATACTGTAACCAGACAAGCCTGCCTGTCAGTAGGAAGATAACAGGAACGGATCTAGCTGTACACTGTGAGCAGGACGCACTGTACTAAATGTAAATAGTCTAGCTGCCTGACCGTGGTACTAATAGGATCAAATAGAACACCTGTAATTTTCTTCAGGTAGCTTTATATACTGTAACCAGACAAGCCTGCCTGTCAGTAGGAAGATAACAGGAACGGATCTAGCTGAACACTGTGAGCAGGACACACTGTACTAAATGTAAATAGTCTAGCTGCCTGACCGTGGTACTAATAGGATCAAATAGAACACCTGTAATTTTCTTCAGGTAGCTTTATATACTGTAACCAGACAAGCCTGCCTGTCAGTAGGAAGATAACAGGAACGGATCTAGCTGAACACTGTGAGCAGGATGCACTGTACTAAATGTAAATAGTCTAGCTGCCTGACCGTGGTACTAATAGGATCAAATAGAACACCTGTAATTTTCTTCAGGTAGCTTTATATACTGTAACCAGACAAGCCTGCCTGTCAGTAGGAAGATAACAGGAACGGATCTAGCTGTACACTGTGAGCAGGACGCACTGTACTAAATGTAAATAGTCTAGCTGCCTGACCGTGGTACTAATAGGATCAAATAGAACACCTGTAATTTTCTTCAGGTAGCTTTATATACTGTAACCAGACAAGCCTGCCTGTCAGTAGGAAGATAACAGGAACGGATCTAGCTGAACACTGTGAGCAGGACGCACTGTACTAAATGTAAATAGTCTAGCTGCCTGACCGTGGTACTAATAGGATCAAATAGAACACCTGTAATTTTCTTCAGGTAGCTTTATATACTGTAACCAGACAAGCCTGCCTGTCAGTAGGAAGATAACAAGAACGGATCTAGCTGAACACTGTGAGCAGGACGCACTGTACTAAATGTAAATAGTCTAGCTGCCTGACCGTGGTACTAATAGGATCAAATAGAACACCTGTAATTTTCTTCAGGTAGCTTTATATACTGTAACCAGACAAGCCTGCCTGTCAGTAGGAAGATAACAGGAACGGATCTAGCTGTACACTGTGAGCAGGACGCACTGTACTAAATGTAAATAGTCTAGCTGCCTGACCGTGGTACTAATAGGATCAAATAGAACACCTGTAATTTTCTTCAGGTAGCTTTATATACTGTAACCAGACAAGCCTGCCTGTCAGTAGGAAGATAACAGGAACAGATCTAGCTGAACACTGTGAGCAGGACGCACTGTACTAAATGTAAATAGTCTAGCTGCCTGACCGTGGTACTAATAGGATCAAATAGAACACCTGTAATTTTCTTCAGGTAGCTTTATATACTGTAACCAGACAAGCCTGCCTGTCAGTAGGAAGATAACAGGAACGGATCTAGCTGTACACTGTGAGCAGGACGCACTGTACTAAATGTAAATAGTCTAGCTGCCTGACCGTGGTACTAATAGGATCAAATAGAACACCTGTAATTTTCTTCAGGTAGCTTTATATACTGTAACCAGACAAGCCTGCCTGTCAGTAGGAAGATAACAGGAACGGATCTAGCTGAACACTGTGAGCAGGACGCACTGTACTAAATGTAAATAGTCTAGCTGCCTGACCGTGGTACTAATAGGATCAAATAGAACACCTGTAATTTTCTTCAGGTAGCTTTATATACTGTAACCAGACAAGCCTGCCTGTCAGTAGGAATTTAACAGGAACGGATCTAGCTGAACACTGTGAGCAGGACGCACTGCACTAAATGTAAATAGTCTAGAAGATAACAGGAACGGATCTAGCTGAACACTGTGAGCAGGACGCACTGCACTAAATGTAAATAGTCTAGAAGATAACAGGAACGGATCTAGCTGAACACTGTGAGCAGGACGCACTGCACTAAATGTAAATAGCAGGAACGGATCTAGCTGAACACTGTGAGCAGGACGCACTGCATTAAATGTAAATAGTCTAGATAGAAGATAACAGGAACGGATCTAGCTAAACTGAATACAGTGTATATATATATATGCAACACCTGGGATGCATATATATACACAATACACTGTAAGTGCAGCTAACTGACTGACTGTTCTGCCTAATCTATCTAACTCAAATCAAATGACACTGTCTCTCTCTCTCTCTATCTCTCAGCACACCGGAACACACACTACACAGGGCCGCCGTGCAGGCAGCCTTATATAGTGTGGGGTGTGTACTAAATCCCCTGAGCCATAATTGGCCAAAGCCACCCTGGCTTTGGCCAATTACAGCTCTCTCTACTGACGGCGCTGTGATTGGCCAAGCATGCGGGTCATAGTGCATGCTTGGCCAATCATCAGCCAGCAATGCACTGCGATGCCGCAGTGAATTATGGGCCGTGACGCGCCACACGAATTTAGCGCGAACGGCCCATAACATTCGCAATTCGGCGAACGATCGAACAGCCGATGTTCGAGTCGAACATGGGTTCGACTCGAACACGAAGCTCATCCCTACTCTGGACCCTCCCCCCCATCGCCTAGTTTAAAAACCCCTCTAACTTTTTGGCCATCTTCATTCCCAGCAGATCTGCACCCTCCTCATTTAGGTGCAGTCCGTCCCTTCTATAGTACCGGTTACCGACTGAGAAGTCGGCCTAGTCCTCCAGGAACCCAAACCCCTCCTTACTACACCAGCTCTTCAGCCACTTGTTTACTTCCCTAATCTCCCTCTGCCTCTCTGGTGTGGCTCGATGTACCGGTAGTATTCCTGAGAACACTACCTTGGAGGTCCTTTTCCTCAATTTAGCTCCTAAGTCCCTAAAATCGTTCTTTAGGACACTCCATCTGCCTCTGACTTTGTCATTGGTGCCAACGTGCACCATGACAGCCGGGTCTTCCCCAGCCCCTCCCAGTAATCTGTCCACAAGATCCGTGATGTGCCGAACCCGAGCGCCCGGTAGACAACATACTGTTCGGCGCTTCAGGTCTTGGTTACAGATTGCCCTCTCTGTCCTTCTAAGAATTGAGTCCCCTACCACCAGAATCTGTCTTTCCTTTCCCTTTGCTGCCCCCCCACTCTCACTGGAGGAGTTCTTCCCCTGGCAGCTAGGAGAGTCCCTCATCTCCAGCAGTGCTGGTCCCTGACTGGTTACACCAATGTCACTCAATGGAGCGTACTTATTGGGATGCTCCAGTCCTGGATCGGCCTCCCTGGCACTTCCCCCTCTACCCCTCCTGACTGTCACCCATCTACTCTTTGCTAGTGCCTGCACCTCTTTGTCTCCACCCGCCTCTGTGCTGGCCCCTGCCGGCACCTGCCGTGTACGTTCCTGGCTCACCTTTAGTATGGAGGGACTTCTCAGTGCTGACAGTTGCTTCCCCAGATTCAGAACCTGGGCTTCCAGGGAAACAATGCGCTTACATTTTGCACAGCAGTATTCGCCCTCGATCGGATGATCAAGGAACGCATACATGCGGCAAGATGTACCAAGAGTCGCCTCTCCACACCCGCCGGGCATCGTACCTATTAAATTTAGTGAGGATTTGGGGATTTTACCCTGTCCAAATTACCTAACAACTAGCTTCCTGGCACTAATACTCAAGACAATACACAGGTACACGACAAGACAATACACAGGTACACAATACACAAGTACTAACGATCCACACACACTACTCAGACAACACTCAGATACTCACACTACACAGGTACTATGACCCCTGTTATAACCTCCTGTTTTAAACTCTTGTTTTTAACTCCCACTTAATCCAGCTCCACTTACACCAAGCTCCACAGCTTCAAACTGAGCACACTCAGACTGAGTCCTACAACAAGTTAAATAGGCACCTGTGAGCAATTAACCACACCCCTTAATTGATAGACTGATGAAACAAGAAAAAAAAAAAAAAAAAAAAAAAAGCTACATCTGACCAGTAAAGAGGTAGGTGTAGTGTGTATGGGTTTGCCAAAGTCAGGTTTGCCAAAGTCAGCAGATAGATGATTGAGGATAGATAGACAATTGGGATCAGCTGACTTAGCAGTTGGGGGGAGGGAGGGTTACTAAAAATGATTTGGGGACACCACAAAAAAAAACCCTCTGGCACTCTGCCTAAATTTAAAGCAAAAATCACATTTCTAAACATTTTAGGAGGTGTTTGGGGTAAAGCACTACTATGGAGCTGACAAGATACATTGTTAAGTGACTACATGAGGTGACTATAGGGGCAGGAGAGCATGTTGGGGAGGTAAGTGAAGGCAAATATGTATGAAGGAGTAAAAAAATAATTACGTAAAAATCCTGCATGAATGAGGACAAAGGGGACATTCACAGCATATTCCAATCATGGTAATTAGGGAATGAGGAAAGATATACAATATCTTAGCAAACATTAAATACAATAAAATTTGATATTAAAGGATAAAAATCTTACCTTCATATACTCCTTCTGCAGGACCTGGATGATGGCAGAACAGGTCTCTGGGATAATGATCCCCAGAGCCTGGAGGGAGATGCCTGTCGAGAACTTGAGGTCCTGCAGGCTTCTCCCTGTCGCCAAGTACCGCAGGGTAGCGACCAGCCTCTGCTCCGGAGTGATGGCTTGCCTCATGCAGGTATCCTGCCTGCTGATATAGGGGGTCAGCAAAGCCAACAAACGGTGAAATACGGGGTCCGTCATCCAGAGAAAGTTCCTGAAATCATCAGGATTATTCTCACAGATCTCACGGAGCAAAGGCATATGAGAGAACTGGTCACGTTGAAGCAACCAATTCTTGGTCCATGAACTCCTCCCCACCCTGTTCATGGACTGGACTTGTGTCAAGGTCAGGGCCCCAACACCAAGCCCCCGCACAGCACGAACTCTACGAGGAGTACTTATACAAAACATGGCTAGAAAACGGTCGGCTGCTCAGAACAAAGTAACAGAACGCACTGAAGAACAGCAAGGCCTATGAAGAGCGACCTGAAAAACAGTAACGAACGAACAAGAACACAATGACTACTTAAAGTCACGCGGAACTTGCTTGCACGCACTGAAGAGCAGATACAAACCCACAAGCACAAACTGAACCACAGAAAATGATCTGAAAGCCACAAGTCTGAAAAAGCGCAAATCGTCTCTCACCAAACTTTTACTAACACGAGATTAGCAAAAGGAGCCAAAAGGGTGCAGCGCTTGGTTCTGAACTGGCCTTTTCTAGTCTCGTCGTACGTGGTTGACGTCACCACGTTGTTGGCGATCGGAAATTCCGACAACTTTGTGCGACCGTGTGTACGCAAAACAAGTTTGAGCCAACATCCGTCGGAAAAAATCCTAGGATTTTGTTGTCGGAATGTACGATCAAAGTCCGACGGGGCATTACAGGAGAGAATTTCCCTTCCTAGGGGTATATTTCCTCTCACTTCCTGTTGTCTCCCTCCATTTGTAAGTAGGAGTCAATTGTAAGTCAGATGTTTGGAAATAGGGGACCGCCTGTATATATTATACGGCCTGCTCTATACACTCTGCGGAAAATTGGGCCTTAGGTATTGGTGGTACCAGAACACTGTAAGCCCTCACAGTTACTCTTGGGTGCTGGAATGGTCCCTGCTGTGAAATATTATATCAAGAATCGTAATTACATGCCCCTGTTAAACAGGGACAGAAAAATTGGGCCTTATGCGGTGGTGGTGGCACAACACTGTAAAGCCTCACAGATACTTTTGTTGAGCGCAGGAACAGGCCCTGCTGTGAAATATTTGATCAAAAATTGTAATTATGTGTCCCTGTTAAACAGGGGCAGAAAAATTGGGCCTTAGGCAGTGGTGGTGGTAGTGGCACAACACTGTAAAGCCTCACAGATACTTTTGTTGAGCACTTGAACAGGCCCTGCTGTGAAATAATAGATCAAAAATTGTAATTACGTGCCCCTGTTTAACAGGGGCAGAGAAATTGGGCCTTAGGCAGTGGTGGTGGTGCCACAACACTGCAACTCCTCACAGATACTCTTGTTGATAGCAGGAATGAGCCCTGCTGTTAAATATTTGAACAAAAATTGTATAATTATGCACCCCTGTTAAAACAGGGGCAGAAAAATTGGGCCTTAGGTGGTAGTGGTGGTGCCCTGAACCAAAAATATTCTTAGAAGCTATCATCATGAAAATTGAGGAGGAATAGGATAGTCACTCAGCATAATAGGATAGTCACTCAGCATATGCAGTCTTCAAGGCATCCCACATCCATAGAAAAATCATTCAGTTACATCAGCATCAGGTGCTTGGTAGCTGGTGATCCAAGGCTGATTCATTTTTATGAATGTGAGCCGATCAACGGAGTCTGTGGACAAGCACACTCTGTGATCGGTTACAAAGCCTCCAGCAGCACTGAATGCACGTTCAGAAAGAATGCTGAATGCAGGACAGGCCAGTAGCTCAATTGCATATTAAGCAAGCTCTAGCCAGTTGTCCATCCTTAAGACCCAGTAACCCAGTGGATGTTCTGGTGGAAAGGTCTCTAAGTCTGATCTTGCTCCTAGATATTCATGCACCATGTAATTCAGAAAATGGCGATGGTTGCTGGAACCGATCAGACCTGGGCGCTGAGGACTGAAGAATTGCCTAAAGGCATTGGTCAGCCGACCACCTTCTCCACCGCTCTCTGTGACTGAACAAAGCCTCAGCAACACGTTGTCTAGCACCAGGAAATTGTAACCTCTCAGGCTCTGGAAACGCATTGCACAAAGATTTCTGCAAGGCCTCCTGAAGATGTTTCATCCTCTGCTCCCTCTGCGAAGGCTGGATAAGTTCTGCAACCTTACCCTTGTAACATGGATCAAGAAGGTTGCCAGCCAGTAATGATCCCTCTCCTTGATACCACGAATCCTAGGGTACTTTCGCAGGCTTTGCAGGATCAGGGAGGACATGCTGTGTAGGTTTGCAGAGGCATTCGATCCTGAGTCCTCTGGGTCACTAAGGAAAACATGATCATCAACCACATCCTCCCAGCCACATACAACTCCATGGGTTTCTGGGGACTGAAAACAATCCCTTGAAGACTGCTGCTAATGCTGAGTGTTATCCTCCACCTCCATGCAGACACAACCCTCCTCCTCTTCCTATTCTTCTTCCTGTGTGATCATCGGGCCTGCAGGAATACTAATATCTGGATAAAGGGGGCCTTGAGAGGTAAAGAAGTCCTCCTTTTCCTCCCTCTGTTCTGCCTCAAGTGCCCTGTCCATTATTCAATGAAACGTGTGCTCTAACAGGAAGACAAGAGGGACAGTATCACTGATGCATGCAGTGCCAACGTTGAGTTCCACCTGGTGGGCATGTTACAAATGAATAGGTTAAGAAGGTCTGCGCTTAGGATGTGTATGAAGGTTGCAGCCTCCCCAAATACCCTCCCCCGTAAGAGGGCTCTAAATTATAAAAGAAAGAGGATGAGAGGGGTCAGTGGCGCTACCTGTGTGCCAAATAGTGATCTGCCAGATCACTCTTTAGTTGCTAAGTAGTTAAAAAACTCAGTGATATTGTGATAAGAATTACAGCAAACCAGTTAACAAAAAAGTGGTAGTGTGATAATTATGATAGCTCACCTACACCAGTAGATAAATGCTAAAGCCCTCTGAGTGTGGGCATCAATCCTACACAGGAAAACTTATCACCAAAAATGTAATTAACCTTTATAAATTAGTGGATTCCATAATACTGTGTACAAATGATAATGAATCCTCTCCTTATATCAATGCATATAAAATCCAATCATAAATTGCATGACAATAGAGTGATCCTCTGCTTATAACAGTACATATAGTGTCCAAACCCTAAATTTAAAATGTGTAGATCCAAAAAACAAAAACCAAAAAACAGGCAAAAGTACAAAAAAAAATCTCACCAAAATTAAAAATTGCAACGTATACAAAAAGCACATAGGTGCATTCATATAGTGTCCAAACCCTGAATTCAAGGTGTATATAAACCCAAAAAGCAACAAAACAAAAAAATTCAAAAAGTCGCACCAAAAAACAGAAAAAATGCAAAATATCGCACCAAAATTAAAAAATCCCACCAAAATGCAATTTATCGCACCATATATAAAAAACACATAAGTGCATTCATTCCGGTGAAAGTGACTGTTCATGCTTAGAAGAATTGTAGCGGGTGACTCACAGAATCTTGACAGGTGACTTGCGTGCTCCCCCCTGCAGGGGTAATACGCATGTAACTCCTTAAGGTAGGCAGGTAACCACTGGTGTCAACCTCTGCAGTTCCTCAAGCAGCCTTGGGATATCTGAGTTGTAGTAAATGTAAATATTCATAATCCTCATAAAAAAGAGAAATTGGCTCCCATAAATCCAGTTCATGCAGCGTGATTCCTAATCCCATAAGGTGCTGCACTTGCCGGTACAGAGCATAAGGTGACCGAGCTATGGGTGGGCAGCATGCACTCCACCTGCGTTCCACCCACTCACTCAGTTTCCTGGAAGTCACGTGATGTGCATAATGATGCTGTACATGTTTTGTCATAGACGTCTTCAGCAGCGGTGTCCTCCCACTGCACATCATGTATTTTATAAGGGAGAGCAGCTGTAAACCTCGCCCACTTAACTCCGACCTGCCCAGCTAGTACTGGAAACAGGAAAAGCAGACCAGCTTTATTGCTAACATTATTGTGATAGACACATTGGCGTCATTTTTTTTTTCCCCAGAACCAGCGACGTGCACATGCTCAGTATCAAAAAACAGTGGAGACGCGCAGGGGAGCTTGCACGCAGGCTGTAGATGTCTTCCATGGTTTGTTTTACGCATCATGTGTCTTTGCGTAGGTTTGGTGCATCCATGTTACTATGGAAATAGTTGCATGGAGACCTGAACATCTTCTAAGGCCACATTAAAGTTGTATCTCCAAGTTATTACCGGGGACTGGGGAATTCGGCTACAGAATTCATCTGCTATATCCACATTCACCTGGTTACCATTCCTATGAGAAACATCAATACTACCACCTACTATCCTGAGGACAGCTGCGAGTTCCCATTGGAGTTTTATGAGGATCCCAGTGTCCAGTTCCATTGGTTGCTCATACAACACAAGCCTGTTTGACCCACAGAACATATGTTCTCATGGGTACAAACATTCTGGTAAGCCTCCCTAAGTTTGGTGGTAGCATTTTTCACTCCAAGATCACATCTTGTTCACCGTTATGATTTTTCGCATGAAGTTTTTGTAATTATTTATATGGGATTTAGAATTACATTTTGACCAAAAATGTTTTTAATTTTTTAATTTTTTTTCACTTGGACTTTTCCTTGGACACTTATTAAACAGTCATTGGGTTTACTCGTATTTGTATTTTCATTTTTTGTTTTCTCTTATTAGTGATTATTGGGGTTCATTACCCATTTGTTTCACATTTATTGTTGCATTATGCTTCACATATAAGTGCTACACTTTTTGTATCCATTGTCGCATACATCCATTCCTAGCTGAAGCTGGCATGGCGTCAACCACCTCTGAGCCTGCCCCTGCAGAGCTGACATAAACTCTGCCCCAGTGTGACTCCTGTCCCCTAAGCAGACCAACTCAAGCACCACATGGCATCTTTTTGCCTGAGTGCTTACGTAGCCCCTTGAACGCCTATGGAGCACCGCTGGTTCAGAGGAGAAATCTACAGAGGAAGAGGCCATAGAGGATGAAGAAGAGGATGGGGCGGAGGAGAGAGCTGTGGCAGAATCACCATTAGCATTTTGGAGGCATGGTGATGGAACAAGCTCCAACAATACCGAACCCTGTCCTGCATCCTTCCCAGCTGCTAGCAGAGTTACCCAGTGTGCCGTGAAAGAAAGGTAACCTTGTCCATTCCTGCTGGACCATGAGTCAGCAGTAATATGCACCTTACTGCTGACTGCCCTGTCCAACGAGGGCAAAACTTTGCCTTCCACATGCTGGTAGAGAGCCGTGAAAAGAAATGGCATTTGGGAACCTGCCACTGAGGTACAGCACATTCCACAAATTCATGAAAGGAGGCAGAGTTTACCAGCTGAAAAGGCAGCAGTTCCAGTTCTAGCAATTTGGCCAAGCTAGCATTCAGATGCTGAGCATGTGGATGGCTGGGACCGAATTTCTTTTGAAGGTTTAGCAACTGGGGTAGGGAAATTTGCCTGCTAAAATCAGATGGAGGTGTACTGATAGCAGATTGGTTGCAAGTACTTGGGACACCTATTGCTATACCTTCATTCCCCTCAGTGCAGGTTTCTGGGAGGACTGGAGGTATAGTGGGGTTGAGGAACCCAGCTGATGAGGAGCAAGGAGAGGTCCGCCTTGTTCTTTGATGTGGGTCTGTTAAGTGCTGTTGCCAACGGACTGCATGGAAGGTCGTCATATGTCTGGTCAAGCATGTGGTGCCCAAGCGCCTGCTGTTTTGGCATGCTTGATACGCTTCAGACATATGTTGCAAACAGCAACGGTGCAATCTGCTGCACATGTGTCAAAAAAGGCCCACACCAAAGAATTTTTCAAAATATGTGGGGAGATAGTAGCGTCCTGCACCTACTTAGCTTTGTGGTGGCGGCCCTTAAGCTGCCCACTGGAGGGCATCCTACCTCATTGGAGATGTGCCTCCTCCTCCTCCCCCTCCTTCTCCTCCTCTCTTCTATCAGGCACCCAAGTTGAGTCAGTGACCTCATCATCCCCTCCCTCCTCATCACTGGAGCAGACCTGGCAGTATGCTGCAGCTGGGGGAACATGACTGACAGTTTCTTAAACCTTCTTGGGCACCCCCTTTCTCTAGGCTGACGTTACTCCCTTCCTCAACCTAGATACCATCATTGCAGCCTTCAAATCGCTGCACATCCTCCTGCAGCATGTACCCGACACTGTGGTTGAATAGTTTGGGGGACTCCTCCGTGCATGATGGTGGGGCTAGGAAAGGAGTGACTGTTGACATGGAGCCCATGAAATAGGCCGCTTTGGCATCTGCATTGGCAGGCAAACTACTCTGAGCCTGGGTGACAGAGGATGAGGATGGCTTTGTTATCCATTCCACCAACTCTTCTGCATGTTGTGGCTCAATAACATGGCCAGCTGCAGGAAAAAAGGACAAGCGTGCCCCACGGCCATGTGCTGAGGATGTACCGTGTCCATGACCAGCACTGTCGACTGTAGACACAGAGCCTGCTTGCCCTCTTTTAGTGGCCTGTGAGCATCTGCCTCTCCTTGGTGGCCTTACGGACATGCTGTAAATTTTGTTTAGCAAAACCACACTACACTGTATTGTATGTATATAAAAGTAGTAGCAACTGCACTATGGGTGCATGGTACTGTGTACACCACCAGAAGTCTAATAGCAACTATGGGTTTACTGTATTGTGTACTGTGTACACCACCAGAAAAGTAGTAGCACTAGCAACTGCACTAGGGGTGCAGGGTACTGTGTACACCAATAGAAGTTTAATAACAACTATGGGTGCACTGTATGTATTGTGTACTGTGTACACCACCAGAAAAGTAGTAGTACTAGCAACTAGTACTAGCAACTGCACTAGGGATGCATGTTACTGTGTACACCAACAGAAGTGTAATAACAACTATGGGTGCACTGTATGTATTGTGTACACCGCCAGGAAAGTAGTAGCAACTGCATTAGGGGTGCACGGTACTGTGTACACCAACAGAAGTTTAATAACAACTATTGGTACATTGTATGTATTGTATACAACACCAGGAAAGTAGTCGCAACAGCACTAGGGATGCACGGTACTGTTTACACCAACAGAAGTTTAATAACAACTATGGATGCACTGTATGTATTGTGTACACCACCAGGAAAGTAGTAGCAACTGCACTATGGGTGCACGGTACTGTGTACACCAACAGTAGTATAATAACAACTATGGGTGCACTGTATGTATTGTGTACACCACCAGGAAAGTAATAGCAACTGCACTAAGGGTGCACGTTACTGTGTACACCAACAGAAGTTTAATAACAACTATGGGTGCACTGTATGTGTTGTGTACACCACCAGCAAAGTAGTAGCAACTGCACTAGGGGTGCACGGTACTGTGTACACCAATAGAAGTATAATAACAACTATGCATGCACTGTATGTATTGTGTACACCACCAGGAAAGTAGTAGCAACTGCACTAGGGGTGCACGGTACTGTGTACACCAAAAGAAGTTTAATAACAACTATGGGTGCACTGTATTTATTGTGTACACCACCAGGAAAGTAATAGCAACTGCACTAGGGGTGCACGGTACTGTGTACACCAACAGAAGTTTAATAACAACTATGGGTGCACAGTATGTATTGTGTACACCACCAGCAAAGTAGTAACAACTGCACTAGGAGTACACGGTACTGTGTACACCAACAGAAGTATAATAACAAGTATGGGTACACTGTATGTATTGTGTACACCACCAGGAAAGTAGTAGCAACTGCACTAGGGGTGCACAGTACTGTGTACACCAAAAGAAGTTTAATAACAACTATGGGTGCACTGTATGTATTGTGCACACCACCAGGAAAGTTGTAGCAACTGCACTAGGGGTGCACGGTACTGTGTACACCAACAGAAGTTTAATAACAACCATGGGTACACTGTATGCATTGTGTACACTACCAGGAAAGTAGTAGCAACTGCAATAGGGGTGCATGGTACTTTTTACACCAACAGAAGTTTAATAACAACTATGGGTGCACTGTATGTATTGTGTACACCACCAGGAAAGTAGTAGCAACTGCATTAGGGGTGCACGGTACTGAGTACACCAACAGAAGTGTAATATCAACTATGGGTGCACTGTATGTATTGTGTACACCACCAGGAAAGTAGTAGCAACTGCACTAGGGGTGCACGGTACTGTGTACATCAACAGGAGTGTAATAACAACTATAGGTGTACTGTATTGACCACCAGAAAAGTATGAGCAACTGCACTATGGGTGCACAGCACTGTAAACCGTGTACACCGCCTGAAGTATATTAGAAACAGTACACCAGGAACGGCCTGCAGTCAGATATAGCTAAACTGGATACAGTGGATATATTTATATATATATATATATATATATATATATATATATATATATTTATATATAGACAAGAGTTGTATATCTATTAAATACACTGCAGCTAACTGAATAACCTGCCTGCCAGAAGTAAATTAGAAACAGTACACCAGGAATGGCCTGCAGTGAGATATAGCTAAACTGTATGCAGTGGATATATCTATATATCTATAGATATAGATATAGATATAGATATATATATATATATCTATATCTATAGATAGATATAGATATATATATATATATATATATATACACAAGACTATCTATCTATCTATATATATATATATATATATATATATATATATATATATATATATATATATATATATATATTAAATACCCAGCAGCTAACCGAATCACCTGCCTGCCTGAAGTATATTAGAAACAGTACACCAGGAATAAGGATGAGCTGAACACCCCCCGTTTCGGTTCGCACCAGAACTTGCGAACGGACTGAAACTTTGCACGAACGTTAGAACCCCATTGAAGTCTATGTGACGCGAACGTTCGAAATCAAAAGTGCTCATTTTAAAGGCTAATTTGCATGGTATTGTCGTAAAAAGGGTTTGGGGACCCAGGTCCTGCCCTAGGGGACATGTATCAATGCAAAAGAAAGTTTTAAAAACGGCCGTTTTTTTTGGGAGCAGTGATTTTAATGATGCTTAACGTGAAAAAAAAGTGAAATATTCCTTTAAATATCGTACCTGGGGGTGTCTACAGTAGGACGGAGCTGTCAGCAACAGAGGTAGATGGAGCATGAGGAACACTGTTTTTGTGGACACCACTTACTTGCACTTTATGTGTTGATATCAATGAATTGAACTTTTAAATGTGGACACTTGATTTTGCACTTTGATCTTATATTTATAACCACATATATATATATTTTTTTGCATGTTGCACTTTATGGGATACTTTTATATAAGGATTGTATTCATTCTATAATTTATATATTACTAGCATTTTTTTTTTTTTATATTGAAATTTTGTAGTATAGTTTTACACTATATATGCACCTCCCAACTATTGGGATATATCTGTTTTTTCAGCGCAGGCACGTTTTTTTATATTTTTTGGTTTATGCACGCAATGAAACGTGGTTAGTGTTTGCAGCTTATCTATATTTGTTTCACCTCACAGAGGCATCAGTCCATCTTTGGCTCACAAGACCCCCACATAATTAATGGGTGTCTATAGTATGCCTGTAAAGTGGCGCATGTTTCCCGTGCTTAGAACAGTCCCTGCACAAAATGACATTTTTAAAGGAATAAAAGTCATTTAAAACTGCTTACGGCTTTAATGTAATGTCGGGTCCCGGTAATATGAATGAAAATCAGTGAGACGAGAAGCGCATGCGTGAAGCTGCTGAGCAGTCATGAATGCTTAGAGCTCCGCTGTCACCGGGACGAAAACTGCCTTCTATCGACAAGTCACGGTCGAATACCGCATTAATACAGTAACCCACTTATTACTGAGACTACGGGGCACAACTACATATAATGTTTAGCTGGAAAAAGACAAAACTTAAACAGCCAGCAGGCAAAGAAAAGCTGACAAGAAACGCTCCTAATATGACAGCAGTGCAATCTTCCCGCTCTGCATTACCTCAGAGACAGTCACAAAGGGGGAACTCTACCTATTCTTCCTCACAACTTACTGACTCTGACCTTGATTATGGATTAACACCAATATCTCTACAGAATATTCCTAATAACTCGGATATTCTTAGTCAGTTTGAACGTGTTTTACAAAAAGTCCTCCAAAATACCTCAGACACAATAACAGAAAAACTGACAAGGGAAATTCGTGAGGTAGGGCGCCGCACATCTATCTTAGAACACAAAATGGAGGATATAAATGATATCACTAATACTCATACTGATGAGCTAGAAGCTTTGAAAGAAGAAAATTTTACTCTACACACACGTCTGGAAGATTTCGAAAACAGAGTCAGGAGATCCAACCTGCGACTCTGTGGTATACCTGAAACTATAATAGATCTTCAATCAACCATTACAGCGCTTTTTCAGGAGTTAGCCCCATCAATCCCCATTGAACGATTGGAGATGGACAGAATTCATAGAACTCTTGCCCCTAAAAAAGAAGATGGTCCCCCCAGGGACACTATTTTAGAACAAAGGAACAACTGATGGAAGCGGCATGTAATAAAGATACATTAACCTTTCAAAGCCATCGCTACCAAGTATTCCAAGATCTCTCGCAGCAAATTCTCTACAGAAGAAAAGAGATGAAACCTCACCTACAAATACTCCAATACCACCACATCCCCTATCGTTGGAGTTTTCCATTTGCCCTGCGATTCACCTATAAAGGTACAACATATACCTGCAAGAAATTGGACGACCTACTGACTGTGATCCAGGAGCTTCGTTTGTCAATTCCAGATAATTCGACTGAAGGCTCCAAACGCAGAGCATCATCAAACTCACCGAAAGGCTCAGCAAGACAACCCAACTCAACTAGCTCACTCCAGTATCAGTAAAAGCAGTCGTTTTGCATCACCACCTCCTAATTCCGAAGATCAAATGGACTGAAAGCCACTACGATTCTTTTATTTCATTGAAACCTTTTACCTAGTGTTACTATTATAACAGTAACCAATTTCAGGTAGATTCAGAGTAGGAATCGAATAATCCTTCCTCTGTCATTATCTTTATCCTTATAATTTCATTTAAGCAGAAGTTAATAAATCTTTTGTAAATTAATAATTGTTACCAAACTTTATTACTCCAATATTATTCTTTAGGTTTAGTTTAGTAAATGCAGTGCCCTTTTTTATAAGTGCATGATGTAATGCAAAGTTATAGAAACATATCTCTATTACATTATCCTAATAATAGCTATTATATTATTAGTGACTTGTATTATTTTATTATTGTTTGTATAGCCTTTGAGGAGGCTGCCTTTGTCCCGGAGACAATCCACTGTGCCTCTCAATAGATCCTCGAGTAGCCGGACTTACTGACCGGACTCTCTTTGGACCATTTGTACCCACCGGTTGGTGATATTTCACCACCCCTTGGATACTAGCTCCATATAGGATCTATTTTCCTCTTTATTTAAAAACAACTTCTCAACTACAGCTCTAAAACAGGAATTTTACTTATTCTACTTCTCCTATTTAGTCCCCTTTTATTCTTTTTACTCATCCTTTCCTGCCCCCTCCCCCCCTTTTTTTTATTGTGTTTTTTTTTTCTCTCCCCTCCAGAGTATAACCTTCTTGGATATTATCACAATAAGAAATTATTATAATCCCTAATACCTTTATTCAAAAATGTCTTTAAATGTACTAACACTTAATGTCCAGGGTCTCAACCCCCCACTAAAACGAACAAAAGCCTTTCATTCCTTTTCTTCACTTTCTGCACATGTAATATGTCTGCAGGAAACACACTTCTCTACACAGTCTTCCCCTAAATTTATAAGTCGCCAATACCCACAAGTCTATATGGCCTCGGCCAATACAAAACAAAGAGGAGTGCTCATTGCATTTCATAACACAACCCCCTTCACTTTACATAGAGAAATAAAAGATCCTGAGGGTCGCTATATAATCCTTACAGGTCCTGTTAGATAATGAAATAACTAGTTTCTTACTATGCTCCCAACAGAAATCCTCTTTCGTTCCTCTCACACTTGTTCTCAGTAGTTGAATCTCATAAAAAGGGTACCCTCATGATGTAAGGAGACTCAAATCAAGTTTTATACCCAAATCCCCTACACCACTACAACCTCAATGCCTTAATTTCAGACAACTCCTTGAACAACATTCTCTTATTGACTCTTGGCGTGAACAAAACCCTAGAAGAAAACAATACACTTACTATTCCCATCCCCACAAAACATTTTCTCGTATAGACCACCAATTCGTCCACATTGGCACGTTACCACAAATACATAATTCCTTAATCATCCCATGTGCATGGTCAGACCACAATGCGGTCATGACATCCTTCTCATCCTTGATCCCGAGGCCCGAGATCCTGGACTATAAATGATAATTTATTAGTTGACCCAACATACCGTCTAAAAATAGAAACAGCCGTACAAGATTACATCGCTAATAATTTACCAACAGATACTAATCCACTGAATCTATGGGAAGCTCTTAAACCTTCCATTAGAGGAGTCTGTATCAGCCAGTCGTCTTACCGACGTAAATTGAAACAGCAAGTGCAAAACAATAAAGCCTATATAAAGCCTCTGAAATGTTCCAAAATTTGCCCTCTCAAACTACAAAGCTAGACTATGATAAAGCAAAGTTGGAGCTTGATCTTTTTTTAACAGACTCAGCTATACAGATTCTTTGCAAAACTAAACATATAATATATATGAAAGGTAATAAGCCAACCACATTCTTAGCATTAACTCTACGCAGAGCAGACCACATTCCGAAACCAATTCGGCTACAAATCACCAAAAACAATTTTTCTAGTAATCCACAGAAAATTATCAATGAGTTCCGTAGAAAGATTTATACCAAAATACACAAACATTCGACTCAACAAAATTAGACGCACTGTTATCTTTTATTCCTCTCCCAACCTTTCTGTTACCCAACAAGAAACTTTAGATAAGCAGATCACTAATATGGAAGTCATATCAGCAATAAAATCCCTAAAATTGCATAAACGCCCAGGCCCTGATGGATACTCAGCCACATTTTATAAACACTTTATTACACTACTAGCCCCACTTATGACAAATGCATTTAATTCTCTATTAGAAGGATGTTCCTTTAACACGGAATCCCTACTAGCTTCAATATCCATGATTCCAAAACCGCATGCAGATGACACGTCATGGTCCAATTACAGACCTCAACCCAGATCTCAATCCTTAATATAGACATAAAAATATTAGCAAAGATTCTATCTAATAGACTTAATCCAATTATTGGCACATTAATTCATAAAGACCAAACGGGTTTCATACCTTTCAGACAAGCAGGTGATAACATACGGCGTGCTACCCTACTGGCTCATATAGCCAGGTCTCGCGAAATCCCTGCCTGTTTCCTCTCTATCGATATACAAAAGGCGTTTGACACTCTGTCATGGTTTTATCTTATAGCCATACTTCATAAATGGGGATTTGGTGAGCGGTTCCAGGGATGGATTTCCTCTCTTTATCATAATCCAAAAGCATATATAACCTATTCAGGTTACCGCTCAGACCCCTTTAATATTGAAAGAGGAACCAGGCAAGGATGTCCATTATCCCCTCTTCTATTCTCCTTGGCTATTGAGCCCCCAGCTCAACTTATTAGATCCAATATAAATATAAAAGGACTTGAATTAGGTGGTCACCAGTAGGGATGAGCCGAACACCCCCCTGTTCGGTTCGCACCAGAACATGCGAACAGGAAAAAAGTTCGTTCGAACACGCGAACACCGTTAAAGTCTATGGGACACGAACATGAATAATCAAAAGTGCTAATTTTAAAGGCTTATATGCAAGTTATTGTCATAAAAAGTGTTTGGGGACCTGGGTCCTGCCCCAGGGGACATGGATCAATGCAAAAAAAAGTTTTAAAAACGTCCGTTTTTTCAGGAGCAGTGATTTTAATAATGCTTAAAGTCAAACAATAAAAGTGTAATATTCCTTTAAATATTGTAGCTGGGGGGTGTCTATAGTATGCCTGTAAAGGGGTGCATGTTTACGGTGTTTAGAACAGTCTGACAGCAAAATGACATTTCGAAGGAAAAAACCCATTTAAAACTACTCGCGGCTATTGCATTGCCTGTCCGACAATACACATAGAAGTTCATTGATAAAAACGTCATGGGAATTCCCCACAGGGGAACCGCGAACCAAAATTATTAAAAAAAATGACGTGGGAGTCCCCCTAAATTCCATACTAAGCCCTTCAGGTCTGGTATGGATATTAAGGGGAACCCCAGCCAAAATTAAAAAAAAATGACGTGGGGGTCCCCCTAAATTCCATACCAGACCCTTATCCGAGCATGCAACCTGGCAGGCCACAGGAAAAGAGGGGGGGACGAGAGTGCGCCCCCCCTCCTGAACCATACCAGGCCACATGCCCTCAACATTGGGAGGGTGCTTTGGGGTAGCCCCCCAAAACACCTTGTCCCCATGTTGATGAGGACAAGGGCCTCATCCCCACAACCCTGGCCGGTGGTTGTGGGGGTCTGCGGGCGGGGGGCTTATCGGAATCTGGAAGCCCCCTTTAACAAGGGGACCCCCAGATCCCGCCCCCCCTGTGTGAAATGGTAAGGGGGTACTTACCCCTACCATTTCACTAAAAAACTGTCAAAAATGTTAAAAATGACAAGAGACAGTTTTTGACAATTCATTTATTTAAATGCTTCTTCTTTCTTCTATCTTCCTTCATCTTCTTCTTCTGGTTCTTCTGGCTCTTCTGGTTCTTCCTCCGGCGTTCTCGTCCAGCATCTCCTCCGCAGCGTCTTCTATCTTCTTCTCCTCAGGCCGCTCTGCACCCATGGCATGGGGGGAGGCTCCCGCTCTTCTCTTCATCTTCTTCATCTTCTTCTTCATCTTCTTCTCTTCTTCTTTTCTTCTCTTCTTCTCTTCATCATTTTCTTCTCTGGGCCGCTCCACATCCATGCTGGCATGGAGGGAGGCTCCCGCTGTGTGACGGCGTCTCCTCGTCTGACGGTTCATAAATAATGAGGGGCGGGGCCACCCGGTGACCCCGCCCCCTCTGACACACGGTGACTTGACGGGACTTCCCTGTGACGTCACGGGGAATGCCACAGGGAAGTCCCGTCATGTCCGTGCGTCAGAGGGGGGCGGGGTCACCGGGTGGCCCCGCCCCCATTATTTAAGAACCGTCAGACGAAAACGCCGGAGGAAGAACCAGAAGAAGAAGAAGATGAAGGAAGATAGAAGTGAGAAGAAGCATTTAAATAAAGGAATTGTCAAAAACTGTCTCTTGTCATTTTTAACATTTTTGACAGTTTTTTAGTGAAATGGTAGGAGTAAGTACCCCCTTACCATTTCATACGGGGGGGCTGGGATCTGGGGGTCCCCTTGTTAAAGAGGGCTTACAGATTCTGATAAGCCCCCCGCCCGCGGACCCCCACAACCACCGGCCAGGGTTGTGGGGATGAGGCCCTTGTCCTCATCAACAAGGGGACAAGGTGTTTTGGGGGGCTACCCCAAAGCACCCTCCCAATGTTGAGGGCATGTGGCCTGGTACGGTTCAGGAGGGGGGGGGCGCACTCTTATCCCCCCCTCTTTTCCTGCAGCCTGCCAGGTTGCGTGCTCAGATAAGGGTCTGGTATGGATTTTTGGGAGGACCCCACGCCGTTTTTTTTTTTTTTGGGCGTGGGGTTCCCCTTAAAATCCGTACCAGACCTGAAGGGTCCGGTATGGATTTTAGGGGGACCCCCACGTCATTTTTTTTTTACATTTTGGCCGGGGTTCCCCTTAATATCCATACCAGACCTGAAGGGCCTGGTATGGAATTTAGGGGGACCCCCACGTCATTTTTTTTTTTTAATTTTGGTTCGGGGTTCCCCTGTGGGGAATTCCCATGCCGTTTTTATCAATGAACTTTTATGTGTATTGTCGGACCGGCAATGCAATAGCCGCGAGTAGTTTTAAATGGGTTTTTTCCTTCGAAATGTCATTTTGCTGTCAGACTGTTCTAAACACAGGAAACATGCACCCCTTTACAGGCATACTATAGACACCCCCCAGCCCCAGCTATGAAATTTAAAGAGATATTACACTTTTATTGTTTGACTTTAAGCATTATTAAAATCACTGCTCCTGAAAAAACGGTAGTTTTTAAAACTTTTTTTTGCATTGATCCATGTCCCCTGGGGCAGGACCCAGGTCCCCAAACACTTTTTATGACAATAACTTGCATATAAGCCTTTAAAATTAGCACTTTTGATTTCTCCCATAGACTTTTAAAGGGTGCTCCTCGGCATTCGAATTTGCCGCGAACACCCCAAATTGTTCGCTGTTCGGCGAACTTGCGAACAGCCAATGTTCAAGTCGAACATGAGTTCGACTCGAACTCGAAGCTCATCCCTAGTCACCAGCATAAGTTATGTTTATTTGCCGATGACGTCTTAATATTTCTTACTTCGCCCCTACTATCAGCTCCAAACCTCATTGAAATTCTTACAAAATTCGGTAAAATATCTGGTCTTAAGATAAATCAGCAAAAATCAAAAGCCCTAAATATATCGTTATCACCTGATTTACAGAAACAGTTACAAGACTCCCTTCCATTTACATGGTCAACAACACATATACCATATTTAGGGATCTCACTAACGGCTAATCCAGTTGACCTATACTCTGAAAATTATCCTCCCATGCTAACTCAATTATCAGCCTTACTGAGAAAATGGTCTTCTTTACCGTTAGCATGGATGGGTAGAATCACAGTAGTAAAAATATCCATATTGCCTAAAATCCTATACCTGTTCCGTGTTATTCCTATAAATGTTCCGGCTTATTTTTTCCGAATACTACAATGCAAATCAACCCAATTTATTTGGGGTAAACTTAAACCACGATTACCACAAAATACCCTACATATGCCCCGAACCTGTGGAGGTTTGGGTGTTCCAAATTTCTCAAAATACTATTATGCTTCTCAATTAGCACAAATTATTAAATACCATGCCACTAAAGAAATCCCTCTTTGCGTAACTATAGAATCGGTGGAATGTGATCCACTTTCTATATCAAATCTGTTATGGCTTTCACCACCCCAACGACGTTCAATATCAAATCTAGTCACAAAACATAGCCTCTCAATATGGGATAGACTTAAATTCCGTTTTGGTCTCCAATCTCCACTAAACCCTCTCTTCTCCTTTCTAAACAACCCCTCCTTCTACTCAGCTTGGACTTTACCTTCCTCCTTTAAAGCTTGGATAAATGTGGGTCTTACACAAGTTCATCACTTCTACGACTCTGATAAACTTATTTCATTTCCTACAATAAGCAAGACACACAACATACCTAGTAATGAAACATTTAGATTCTTACAAATTAAAAACTTTTTATCCCAAAACATCCCCACAAACTTGACAACTCCAGAATATACTTAATTTGACCGATCATGTATGTCAGATCCACACAGACGAGGACTTATCTCTGACATATATGCTCAACTACTTTCACAAACAAATTCTTCTCCCCCATCTTATACTACTAAATGGGAAGCTGATTTAAACCTTCCTCCAGACTCACTGGATTGGTCACAAATCTGGCAATCTACAAAATCAGCCACACCCAACATAGTTGCCCTAGAAACAAATTATAAAGTTCTTACCAGGTGGTATTTAGTGCCAGCACGTATATCAAAATACCTTCCCCAATACCCCCCTCACTGTTTTCGCGGATGCAGCGACATTGGTACACATCTGTATATTTGGTGGACTTGTCCAATAGTCCAAACATATTGGTCAAAAGTATTTCAAATTCTCTCTACAATGTTTGGAACCATATTACAACCGGATCCATTGGTAGCCCTTCTAAATAATAAGCCACGAAACATAACTCAACGTCAATTTAAACTTTTACTATATGTCACAACAGCTGCAAAACAATCGATAGCAAAAGCCTGGAAAACCAATAAGCTTTGTGACATATCTGTAAAACAACGTGTAACTCAAGCTATGATCCATGCTAAAATGGAGGCAATCATACTTGATAAACTGGACAAATTTGAATCTCTTTAGCTTCCATGGATAACACAAATACTACCACCGGATTTGAACTATTCACTTCTTTTACCCTAATGAGATCTACCACCTTCACGGTCTATATTATTACATGTTCCCATAAATATTTAACACTCGCTTCTCTCTGGAGACCCCAAATTCCCTCCATAACCCTTTCCGATCCCACCACATATTCCCACTTATTAAATTTTATTTTTAGTGATATATAACAATAAAATATGTCAATAACTATTTCTATTAAATTATTATTTGGTTAGGCAAACTATGTCTTTTTCGGATGCAAACTAACTATACCTTTGATGAAGATACTTTGGAGGGGCACCCATGCACCCGGGATATGCCGGGTCAAATAGCCGGACCTTGGCCCTGGTTGTTTGGGTGTCTCTCTAGGTCATCTCATTAATACCCAATTTATCTAATTTAGTTGCATTTTATGTCTCACTATTGTGACATATTGTATTTTTTTTATATATATATATATTTATCTACTTATTTATTTATTTTTCCAATTACAAAAGCTCTATTGATTGTAATAACAATATAATTCAGATATGTACACTGGAAAATAGATTTTCTTACTGATTTCTACAAGATAACTTAAGTATTATTATTCTAAGTTATTATTGAGAAGTTCCTTTTCCTCATATTTTGTAACCTTACATAAATTTAAAACCGGTACTGTAAAATTGTATTGTTGTATTCTCAATAAATTATATGAAAAGAGAAAATCAGTGAGACAAACGGCATGGATACCCCCCCCCCAGTCCATTACCAGGCCCTTTTGGTCTGGCTTGTATGGATATTAAGGGGAACTCCGCACCCAAATTAAAAAAAGGAAAGGCGTGGGGCCCCCAGGCCCTATATACTCTGAACAGCAATATACAGGCGGTGCAAACAAGACAGGGACTGTAGGTTTGTTGTTAAGTAGAATCTGTTTGTAATTTTGAACTGGTACATTTTTAAAGTGTTTAGCTCCAGCCAAAAAAATCTATTTTAAGCTTTTTGGAAAACATAGGGAAGGGTTATCACCCCTGTAACATTTGTTTTGCTGTCTGTGCTCCTCTTCAGAAGATTTCACCTCACTTTCTGTCCCAATGACAAATGTTTTTTGAAAATTTGGGGTTTTTAGTGAAACAAGGATTGGTGATAAAGCATCAGTGGAAAGGAGAAATGTTTTTCCCATATTAACTCTTACAGGAGAGAATTTCCCTTCCTAGGGGTAGATTTCATCTCACTTCCTGTCGTCTCCTTCCATTTGCAAGTAGGAGTTGTTTGTAAGTTGGATGTTTGAAAGTAGGGGCCTGCCCTATATAGTCTGCAGAAATTGGGGCCTTAGGTGTTGGTGTTGCCACAACACTGTAAGCCCTCACAGTTACTCTTGGTGGGCTCAGGAACGGGCCCTGCTGTGAAATATTAGATAAAGAATTGTAATTACATGCCCCTGTTGAACAGGGTCAGAAAAATTGGGCCTTTGGTGGTGGTGGTGGTGGTGGTGCTGGTGCCACAACACTGTAAGTCCTCACAGTTACTCTTGGTGGGGGGCAGAAACGGGACCTGCTGTGAAATATTAGATCAAGAATTGTAATTACATGTCCCTGTTGAACAGGGGCAGAAAAATTGGGCCTTAGGCACTGGTGCCACAACACTGCAACCCCTCACAGATATTCTAGTTGGAGCGCAGCAATGAGCCCTCCTGCAAAATATTGCATCAAAAATTGTAATTACACTCCGTGTTAAACAGGGGCTGAAAAATTGGGCCTTAGGCACTGGTGCTGGTGCCACAACACTGCAACCCCTCACAGATACTCTAGTTGGAGCGCAGGAACGAGTCCTGCTGCAAAGTATTGCATCAAAAAATGTAATTACACTCCGTGTTAAACAGGGGCTGCAAAATTGGGCCTTAGGCACTGGTGCTGGTGCCACAACACTGCAACCCCTCACAAATACTCTAGCTGAGTGCAGCAATGAACCCTACTTGCAAAATATTGCATCAAAAATTGTAATTACAAGCCCCTGCTAAACAGGGGCTGAAAAATTGGACCTTAGCCACTGGTGGAGGCGCCCAGAACCAAAAATATTCTTACAAGCTATCAGCATGATCATTGAGGAGGAAGAGGATAGTCACTCACCATCACAGTATAGTCACTCAGCATCAGCATAGGCAGTCTTGAAGGGATCTGACATTTCAAAAAAAATTATTCGGTTACATCAGCATCAGGTGGTGATCCAAGAATGATTAATTTTTATGAAGGTCAGTCGATCGACCGAGTCGGTGGACAGGCGCACCCTGTGATTGGTTACAAAGCCTCTAGCAGCACTGAATGTGCATTCCAAAAGAACGCTGGATGCAGGACAGGCCAGTAGCTCAATTGCATACTGTGCAAGCTCTGGCCAGTGATCCATCCTCAAGACCCAGTAACCCAGAGGATTTTCGGTGGGAAAGGTGTCCAAGTCAGATCTTGCCCCTAGGTATTCCTGCATCATGTAAAACAGACGCTGGCAATGGTTGCTGGAACCAATCATACCTTGGGGCTGCGGACTAAAAAATTGTCTAAACGCATCGGTCAGACAGCCACCTTCTCCACTGCTCCTTCTTTGACTGACTGAAGCCTCAGCGACACGTTGTCCAGGAACAGGAGTTTGTAACCTCCCAGTCTCTGGGAACGCATTGCACAGATCTTTCTGCAAGGCCTCCCGAAGATGTTTCATACTCTGCTTCCTCTGCGATGGCAAGATAAGGTCCGCAACCTTACCCTTGTAACGTGGATCAAGGAGGGTTGCCAGCCAGTAACAATCCCTCTCCTTGATACCACGAATACAAGGATCCTTCCGCAGGCTTTGCAGGATCAGGGAGGCCATGCAGCGTAGGTTTGCTGAGGCATTCGGTCTGGAGTCCTCTGGGTCACAAAGGACGACATGATCCGCAGCCACCTCCTCCCAGCCACGTACAAGTCCATGGGTTTCTTGGGACTGTAAATGATCCCTTGAAGACTGCTGCTGATGCTGAGTGCCAGGCTCCACCTCCATGCTGACACAATGACACAATCCTCCTCCTCCTCATCCTCCTCCTGTGTGTTCAGCGGGCATGCAGGAACACTGTCTGGATAAAGTAGGCCTTGAGAGCTAAGGAAGTCTTCCTCTTCCTGCCTCTGTTCTGCCTCAAGTGCCCTGTCCATTATTCCATGTCACTGATGCATGCACTGTCACTGCTCACCATCCTCATGGCCTCCTCAAATGGTGACAGGACAGTGCATGCATCCCTGATCATGGCCCACTGGTGTGGGGAAAAAAAACAAGGTCCCCTGACCCTGTCCTGGTGCCATAGTCGCATAGGTACTCATTGATGGCCCTCTGCTGCGTGTGCAGCCGCTGCAGCATGGCCAATGTTCAGTTCCACCTGGTGGGCATGTCACAGATTAGGCGGTTCTTGGGCAGGTTAAATTCCTTTTGGAGGTCAGCCAGCCGAGCACTGGCATTATATGACCAGCGGAAATGCACACAGACTTTCCTGGCCTGCCTCAGGACATCCTGTAAGCCTGGGTACCTGCCCAAGAACTGCTGCACCACCAAGTTAAGGAGGTGAGCCAAAAAGGGCACATGGGTCAGTTGTCCCTGTCGGAGGGTGGAGAGGAGTTTGGTGCCATTGTCGCAAACCACCATTCCTGGCTTAAGCTGGCATGGCATCAACTACCTCTGAACCTGCCCCTGCAGAGCTGACAGAATCTCTGCCCCAGTGTGGCTCCTGTCCCCCAAGCACACCAGCTCAAGCACCGCATGGCATCTTTTGGCCTGCGTACTTGCGTAGCCCCTTGAACGCCTACTGAGCACCACTGGTTCTGAGGACAAAGCACAGGAAGAGGCCATGGAGGAAGAAGAGGAGGGGGTGGAGGAGAGAGGTGTGGTAGAATCACCAGTAGTAGCATTTTGGAGGTGTGGTGGCGGAACAACCTCCAACACTACTGCACCTTGTCCTGCATCCTTTCCAGCTGCCAGCAGAGTCACCCAATGCACTGTGAAACTTAGGTAACGTCCCTGTCCATGCCTGCTGGACCATGAGTCAGCAGTTATATGCACCTTACTGCTGACCACCCTGTCCAGTGAAGCCAGGACATTGCCTTCCACATGCCGGTAGAGAGCCGGAATCGCCTTCCATGAGAAAAAGTGGCGTTTAGGAACCTGCCACTGAGGAACCGCACATTCCACAAACTCACGGAAGGAGGCAGAGTCTACCAACTGAAAAGGTTGCAGTTGAAGTGCTAGCAATTTTGCCAAGCTAGCATTCAACCGCTGGGCATGTGGATGGCTGGGAGCGAACTTCTTTCTGCAGTGCAGCAGCTGGGTCAGGGAAATTTGCCTGGTACAATCTGATGTTGGTGTACCGATAGCTGATTGCCCACAAGTACTTGGCTGTGACACACCTAATTCTACACCTTCATTCCTCTCAGTGCAGGTCTCAGAGAGGACTGAAGGTATAGTGGGGTTGGAGATCCCTGCTGATGAGGAGCAAGGAGAGGTCGTCTTTGTTCTTTGGTGTGGGTCTTTTAGGTATGCTTGCCAAAGAACTGCATGGCAGGTCAACATATGTTTGGTCAAGCATGTGGTGCCCAAGCGGGAGATGTTTTGGCCACGTGAGATACGCTTAAGACATATGTTGCAAATAGCAGTGGTGCGATCTGTTGCACTCGCACCACTGCTGGCCCTGGAGGGCATCCTGCCTCGTTGGTGATGTGCCTTCTCCTCCTCCTCTCTCCTATCAGGCACCCACGTGGAGTCAGTGACCTCATCATCCTCTCCCTCCTCATCATTGCAGCAAACCTGGCAGTATGCTGCAGCAGGGGGAACATGACTGCCAGATTGCTGTCCTTCTTGAGCACCCCTCTGTCTGGGCTCACTTTACTGCCTTTCTCTAGCCGAGTACCATCATCGGAGCCTTCAAAACACTGGGCATCCTCCTGGAGCATGTACCCAACACTGTGGTCAAACAGTTCGGGGGACTCCTCAGGAGGACATGGTGGGGCTAGGGAAGGAGTGACTGACGCCATTGAGCCGAGGGAAGAGGCCGCGTTGGCAGCTGCTTTTCCAGACAAAGTACCCTGAGCCTGGGTGAGAGAGGATGAGGAGGATGAGGACGGCTTGGTCATCCACTCGAACAAGTCTTCCACATGTTGTGGCTCAACACGGCCAGCTGCCGAAAAAAAGGCCAAGTGTGTCCCACGGCCACGTGCTGATGAGGATGCACTGTGTCCATGACCAGCACTGTTGCCTCTAGACACAGAGCCTGCTTGCCCTCTTTTTTTGGCTTGTGACGGTCTGCCTCTGCTTGTTGGCCTTCCAGATATACTATTGGCCTGCAGTGAGATGTAGCTGCACAAAACTGTGATGTACATATGTACCGATTATACTGCAGCTAGCAGAATCAACTGCCTGCCTGTAGTATTATTAGTGTGAGAACACCTGCACCTGGCTTCAGATAGCTATATTGTAGGTGCAACTGTGCAGGGTACACAGTACACTAACTGTAAATACTTCAAGAGCCTGCCTGTGCTATTAATAGGATCAGAAGAAGCACACAAGCACCTGGCTTCAGGTAGCTATACTGTAGGTGCAACTTTGCAGGGTTACACAGTAAACTAACTGTAAATACTTCCAGAGCCTGCCTGTGCTATTAATAGGATCCGAAGAAGCACACAAGCACCTGTCTTCAGGTAGCTATACTGTAGGTGCAACTGTGCAGGGTACACAGTACACTAACTGGAAATACTTCAAGAGCCTGCCTGTGCTATTAATAGGATCAGAAGAAGCACACAAGCACCTGGCTTCAGGTAGCTATACTGTAGGTGCAACCGTGCAGGGTACACAGTACACTAACTGGAAATACTTCAAGAGCCTGCCTGTGATAGTATTAGAATCAGAAGCAGCACAACAAGCACCTGGCTTCAGGTAGCTATACTGTAGGTGCAACTGTGCATGGTTACACAGTACACTAACTTTAAATTCTTCAAGAGCCTGCCTGTGCTATTAATAGGATCAGAAGAAGCACAATAAGCACCTAGCTTCAGGTAGCTATACTGTAGGTGCAACTGTGCAGGTTACACAGTACACTAACTGGAAATACTTCAAGAGCCTGCCTGTGCTATTAAAAGGATCAGAAGAAGCAAACAAGCACCTGACTTCATGTAGCTATACTGTAGGTGCAACTGTGCTGGGTTACACAGTACACTAACTGTAAATACTCCAAGAGCCTGCCTGTGCTATTAATAGGATCAGAAGAAGCACACAAGCACCTGTCTTCAGGTAGCTATACTGTAGGTGCAACTGTGCAGGGTTACACAGTACACTAACTGTAAATACTTCAAGAGCCTGCCTGTGCTATTAATAGGACCAGAAGAAGCACAACAAGCACCTGGCTGCTGGTAGCTATACTGTAGGTGCAACTGTGCAGGGTACACAGTACACTAACTGTAAATACTTCAAGAGCCTGCCTGTGCTATTACTAGGATCAGAAGAAGCACACAAGCACCTGGCTTCAGGTAGCTATACTGTAGGTGCAACTGTGCAGGGTACACAGTACACTAACTGTAAATACTTCAAGAGCCTGCCTGTGCTATTAATAGGATCAGAAGAATCACACAACCACCTGGCTTCAGGTAGCTATACTGTAGGTGCAACTGTGCAGGGTACACAGTACACTAACTGGAAATACTTCAAGAGCCTGCCTGTGTTATTAATAGGATCAGAAAAAGCACACAAGCCCCTGGCTTCAGGTAGCTATACTGTAGTTGCAACTGTGCAGGGTTACACAGTAAACTAACTGTAACTACTTCAAGAGCCTCTCGTGCTATTAATAGGATCAGAAGAAGCACACAAGCACCTGGCTTCAGGTAGCTATACTGTAAGTGTAACTGTGCAGGGTACACAGTACACTAACTGGAAATACTTTAAGAGCCTGCCTGTGCTATTAATAGGATCGGAAGAAGCACACAAGCACCTGGCTTCACGTAGCTATACTGTAGGTGCAACTGTGCAAGGTTACACAATACACTAACTGGAAATACTTCAAGAGCATGCCTGTGCTATTAATAGGATCAGAAGAAGCACAACAAGCACCTGGCTTCAGGTAGCTATACTGTAGGTGCAACTGTGCAGGGTACACAGTACACTAACTGGAAATACTTCAAGAGCCTGCCTGTGCTATTAATAGGATCAGAAGAAGCACACAAGGACCTGGCTTCAGGTAGCTATACTGTAGGTGCAACTGTGCAGGGTTACACAGTACATTAACTGTAAATACTTCAAGAGCCTGCCTGTGCTATTAATAGGATCAGAAGAAGCACACAAGCACCTGACTTCAGGTAGCTATACTGTAGGTGCAACTGTGCAACTGTGCAGGGTTACACAGTACACTAACTGGAAATACTGTAAAAACACCTGCCTGCCTATCAGTATATTAGGAAGAGAGTAATAGGAATGGATCTAGCTAAACTGAATACAGTGTATATATATATATATATATATATATATATATATATATATATATATATACACAACACCTGGGATGCATATATATATACAACAAATTGTAAGTGCAGCTAACTGACTCGACCTGCCTACTCTATCTAACTTAAATCAAATGACACTGTCTGTCTATCTATCTCTCTCCACCGCAACACACTACACAAGGCCGCCACGCAGGCGGCCTTATATAGTGTGGGGCGTGTACTAAACCCCCTGAGCCATAATTGGCCAAAGCCTCCCTGGCTTTGGCCAATTACAGCTCTCTGTACACACGGCACTGTGATTGGCCAAGCATGTGGGTCATAGTGCATGCTTGGCCAATCATCAGCCAGCACTGCACTGCAATGCCGCAGTGAATTATGGGCCGTGACGCGCCACTCGAATTTGGTGCGAACGGCCCATAACGTTCGTAATTCGCGAACGACTAAACACACGATGTGTGTTCGACTCGAACACGAAGCTCATCCCTAACCAGGAACAGACTGCAGTCAGATCTAGCTAAACTGGATAGAATGTATATATATATATATATATATATATATATATATAGTGTGGGGCATGGACTTAGTCCCCCTGAGCCATGATTGGCAAAAGGCACCCTGCCTTTGGCCAATTATGGCTCTCTTAGCTGAGGGCACTGTGATTGGCCAAAGCATGCAGGTCATAGTGCATGCTCTGACCAATCATCATACAGCAATGCACTGCGCTCCCGCAGTGCATTATGGGCCGTTACACGCCGCTCAAATTTGGCGTGAATGGTCCATACTGTTCGGTTTTCTACAGATGGGCAAACAGCCAATGTTCGAGTCGAACTCATGTTCGACCCAAACAGAAAGCTCATCCCTAGTGCTGAATATACACTGAATCAAGTGCAGTCATTGTATCAGTGGCTTTCTCCCAGAGATGGGTGGAAACAGAATGAGGTTTATTCAGGACACTTATTTCTGAGGAATTACCGAAAGAGGAGGGATGTATTCAGCACTATATTGGGGGAATAGGAGCTGGGATGGGTGTTAATAATGAAGTGAACAAACTTTCAGCCACAGCTTCAGAAATAAGCAGTTTAAAAGTGCTCATTGAATGGAAAATCTCCCTCTTGCCTCATGCCTCGCATGCCAGCAAGCCCAGCTGACGATACTGGTCATAGAGGACGACCTTATGTAACGTATCGTTGATGTCCACTTCATTATTAACACCCATCCCAGCTCCTATTTTCATATGCTCTGTAACATTTTCTTATAGTATTTTATGTTAGCATTCCTATTTTCTTGGGAAATAAATAAGACCCTTGTTTATATAAGCAGTGTGTTTATTTTCATAGCTGACCTTTTTATTGTACTATCACCAGTAACATTATCAGAGCTTTGCCAGACTAGATAACTAATGTAATAGACAAGTTAATACATATTTATAATAAATAGGGGGAATACATAAGCACCTAGGGATGAGCGGAACACCCCCCCCCGGTTCGGTTCGCACCAGAACTTGCGAACAGGCAAAAAATTTGTGCAAACATCGTTAAAGTCTATGGAACATGAACATAAAAAAAATCAAGTGAGTCAAACTGAAGTTTTTTCAGGAGCAGTGATTTTAATAATGTTTAAAGTGAAACAATAAAAATGAAATATTCCTTTAAATATTGTGCCTAGGGGGTATTCTTATGCCCCGTACACATGGTCGGACATTGATCAGACATTCCGACAACAAAATCCTGGGATTTTTTCCGACGGATGTTGGCTCAAACTTGTCTTGCATACACACGGTCACACAAAGTTGTCGGAAAATCCAATCGTTCTAAACGCGGTGACGTAAAACATGTACATCAGGACTATAAACGGGGCAGTGGCCAATAGCTTTCATCTTTTTATTTATTCTGAGCATGCGTGGCACTTTGTCCGTCGGATTTGTGTACACACATTCGGAATTTCCGAAAACGGATTTTGTTGTCGGAAAATTTTATATCCTGCTCTCAAACTTTGTGTGTCGGAAAATCCGATGGAAAATGTGTGATGGAGCCTACACACGGTCGGAATTTCCGACAACAAGGTCCTATCACACATTTTCCGTCGGAAAATCCGACCGTGTGTACGGGGCATTAGTGTGCCTGTAAAGTAGGGCATCTTTTCTGTGTTTAGAACAGTACCACAGTACCACATTTCTTTTCTAAAGAAAAAAATTTAATTTAAAACTGCTCGCAGCTGTAATGAATTGTCGGATCCTGGCAATATAGATAAAAATCATTGAAAAAAATGGCATGGGTCCCCCCCAGTCCATTACCAGGCCCTTTGGGTATGAATATTAAGGGGAACCCCGCACCAGAATTTTAAAAAATTGCGTGGGGTCCCCCCAAATCCAAACCAGGCTATCCAGGTTTGGTTATGGATATTAAGGGGAATCCTACACCAAAATTAAAAAAAAAATGGCATGAGGTTCGCCCTGAAATCCATACCAGACCCTTATCTGAACATGCAACCTTGCAGGCTGCAGGAAATGGGGGGGGCAAGAGAGCACCCCCCTCCTGAACCATACCAGGCCACATGCCCTCAACATGGGGAGGGTGTTTTGGGGTCCCCCCCAAAACACCTTGTCCCCATGTTGATGGGAACAAGGGCCTCTTCCCCACAACCCTTGCCCAGTGGTTGTGAGGGTCTGCGGGTGAGGGGCTTATCAGAATCTGGAAGCTCCCTTTAACAAGGGAACCCCCAGATCCCGCCCCCTCATATGAATAAGTAACGGGTACATTGTACCCCTACATATTCACCAAAAAAGTGTCAAAATTTTAAAAATTACAGTAGACAGTTTGGAAAAGTCCTTTATTAAAAAAAAACCTGTCCCTTGATGGACCCCAAAACACCCTCCCCATGTTGAGGGCATTTTGGCTTGGTATGGTTTGGGGGGGCGCTCACTCATCCCCCCTTTTCTTGCGGCCTGTCAGGTTGAATGCTCAGATGAGGGTCTGGTATGGATTTTGGGGGGACCCCCATGCCATTTTTTTTTTAAATTTTGGCGCGGGTTTGCCTTAAAATCCATACCAGACCTGAAGGGCCTGGTATGGATTTTGGGGGAAACCCCACGCAATTTTTTTTTACATTTTGGCGCAGGGTTCCCCTTAATATCCATACCAGACCCAAAGGGCCTGCTAATGGACTGGGGGGGAACCCATGCCATTTTTTTCAGTGATTTTTATGTATATTGCCAGGATCCGGCAATACATTACAGCCACGAGCAGTTTTACATTTTTTTCCTCTACAAATTTTAGTTTTGCTGCTCTCATTCATAAAACAATGTACGGCTGCCGTGTAAGCAGCCTTACATAGTGTGGGGTGTGGACTCAGCCCCCTGAGCCATGATTGGCCAAAGGCACCCTGCCTTTGGCCAATCATGGCTCTCACAGCAGAGTGTGCTGTGAACAGCCAAAGCATGCACCTGAACCCAATCAGCAGCCTTCAATGTACTGTGATCTTGCAGTGCATTGACGGTCTCGCCGTTCATTATGGGGCATTCCGTGGGCAAACAGTCGAACACCGATGTTTGAGTCGAACTTACGTTCATCTCAAACATTGGGCTCATCCCTATACCCACCTAATACAGTGGGGCAAAAAAAGTATTTAGTCAGCCATCAATTGTGCAAGTTCTCCCACTTAAAAAGATGAGAGAGGCCTGTAATTGTCATCATAGGTAAACCTCAACTATGAGAGACAAAATGTGGAAACAAATTCAGACAATCACATTGTCTGATTTTTGAAAGAATTTATTTGCAAATTATGGTGGAAAATAAGTATTTGGTCACCTACAAACAAGCAAGATTTCTGGCTCTCACAGACCTGTATCTTCTTCTTTAAGAGGCTCCTCTGTCCTTCACTCATTACCTCTATTAATGGCATCTGTTTGAACTTGTTATCAGTATAAAAGACACCTGTCCACAACCTCAAACAGTCACACTCCAAACTCCACTATGGTGAAGACCAAAGAGCTGTCGAAGGACACCAGAAACAAAATTGTAGACCTGCACCAGGCTAGGAAGACTGAATCTGCAATAGGCAAGCAGCTTGGTTTGAAGAAATCAACTGTGGGAGCAATAATTAGAAAATGGAAGACATACAAGACCACTGATAATCTCCCTCGATCTGGGGCTCCACGCAAGATCTCACCCCGTGGGGTCAAAATGATCACAAGAACAGTGAGCAAAAATCCCAGAACCACAAGGGGGGACCTAGTGAATGACCTGCAAAGAGCTGGGACCAACATAACAAAGGCTACCATCAGTAACGCACTACGCCGCCAGTGACTCAGATCCTGCAGTGCCAGACGTGTTCCCCTGCTTAAGCCAGTACATGTCCGGGCCCGTCTGAGGTTTGCTAGAGAGCATTTGGATGAACCAGAAGAGGATTGGGAGAATGTCATATGGTGAGATGAAACCAAAGTAGAACTGTTTGGTAGAAACACAACTCGTCGTGTTTGGAGGAGAGAGAATGCTGAGTTGCAACCAAAGAACACCATATCTACTGTGAAGCATGGGGGTGGTAAAATCATGCTTTGGGGCTGTTTCTCTGCAAAGGGAACAGGACGACTGATCCGAGTACATGAAAGAATGAATGGAGCCATGTATCGTGAGATTTTGAGTGCAAACCTCCTCCCATTAGCAAGGGCATTGAAGATGAAACGTGGCTGGGTCTTTCAGCATGACAATGATCCCAAACACACTGCCTGGGCAACGAAGGAGTGTCTTCGTAAGAGGCATTTCAAGGTCCTGGAGTGGCCTAGCCATTCTCTAGATCTCAACCCCATAGAAAACCTTTGGAGGGAGTTGAAATTCCGTGTTGCCCAGCGACAGCCCCAAACCATCACTGCTCTAGAGGAGATCTGCATGGAGGAATGGGCCAAGACCAGCAACAGTGTGTGACAACCTTGTGAAGACTTACAGAAAACGTTTGACGTTTGTCATTGCCAACAAAGGATATGTAACAAAGTATTGAGATGAACTTTTGATATTGACCAAATACTTATTTTCCACCATAATTTGCAAATAAATTCTTTCAAAAATCAGACAATGTGATTGTCTGGATTTGTTTCCACATTTTGTCTCTCATTGTTGAGGTATACCTATGATGACAATTGCAGGCCTCTTTCATCTTTTTACGAGGGAGAACTGTTACAATTGAACAATTGGTGGCTGACTAATACTTTTTTGCCCCACTGTATTTATTTCAGAGCATATTTAGCTCCCATGGCCACTCCCCTAATTTGGTTGTAATGGATGCCCTCATGCCAAAAATAATTATTTGACATGGCTAGATTCAGGGCTTCTAACAGGAATTCTTTTTGTTCTCTTTTAAGATCAGATTTACAGTCTAGCGCTCTCCTAGTGGTGGATATTACATCCTGTTGTCTCAAATTGGTGTACAGTGATTCAACGTCTATTGTGGCGATAAACATATTATCATTGATTTCAATGCCTCTTAAGATGTTCATAAGATGTTTACTGTCTCTCAAATAGGACAGGTAGGTTTGTACAATGGGCTGCAAAAAACAGTCCATGTACTCACCTATTCGAGAGAACACAGAGTTTATACCACTTATAATGGGTCTCCCAGGTGGACACTCCTTGTTTTTGTGAATTTTTGGTAGTCAGTATATTACAGGTAATCTGGGAGTGTCTGAAACAAGTTACCTGGCTTCTTTCTTAGTTAAAATCCCTTTATGTTGAGCCTGCTTGATGATCCTTTTTAGAGAGACTTATGCCGCGTACACACGGTCGGACTTTTCGTCTACAAAAGTCCGACAGCCTGTCCGACAGACTTCCGGCGGACTTCCGGCGGACTTTCGGCGGACTTGCAGCAGACTTTCTAACGAACGGACTTGCCTACACACGACCACACAAAAGTCCGACGGATTCGTACGTGATGACGTACACCGGACTAAAATAAGGAAGTTCATAGCCAGTAGCCAATAGCTGCCCTAGCATGGGTTTTTGTCCGTCGGACTAGCACACAGACGAGCGGATTTCGGGGTCCGTCGTAGTTACGACGTAAAGATTTGAAGCATGTTTCAAATCTAAAGTCCGTCGGATTTGAGGCTGAAAAAGTCTGCTGAAAGTCCGGAGAAGCCCACACACGATCGGATTACCAGCCAGCTTTAGTCCGTCGGCGTCCGTTGGACTTTTGTAGATGAAAAGTCCGACCGTGTGTACGCGGCATTAGAGTTTATTGGTAAGATTAGCTTTTTGTATGTATGTATTCACATCTCCAACCAATTTAACTCTTTACTATATTCTTCCCTCTTAAGCACCACAATTCCTCCCCCTTTGTCTGCCATTCTTATTGCTATGTGTTTCCTTTTTTCTAAGGCTTTGATACGTTTTTGTATGTTACCTTTCCTCCTTCCAATCTTAGTTTGAATCAATCGAATATCCTGCTCTACAATGACTTTAAAAACATAAAAAAAATATTGAAAGATTTTTTCGGGTTAAAGTTGGAATGATTTCTCAAACCACTAACTTGAAAGACCCTGGTATCAATATTTCCTATAGCTGGTTTGTCTGCAAAATGTTTCTTGATATTTAATTTTCTTACAAATTTTTCAGTGTCAATAAAAGCATCAAACTTATTAAACCCTATATCTGGAGCATATTTTAGACCCAACTATAGCACTTTCAATTCATTGGTGGTGAAAATTTCACCACTAAGATTGAAGATGACCTGCCTATTGGTCTCTCTTTATTTTTGTTCTTCCTTCCCCTCTGGAGTGTCTCTTTGTACTACATGTTGCCAATGGGGTGTCTTGCGTTGTTGCCATTGGTGTTTCTGGTGGGTATCCTGATGATAATTTGGCCAGGGCTGGTTCTTGTAGTAGCCACCCCTCCCCCTCCCTCCACCCTGGTAACCCGGCTGTCCCTTGCTGTAATCCCAACCTCCCCTTCTGGATGGATCCCCATGCCCTCTCCTGGGAAAACCCCTTTTAGGCTCGTTACCTCTATAAGGTTCATTGTATGGTTGTAAGGGTTGGAACTGGTTATGGGTAGGTACACCATAACTCGTGTTCCTATCCAATTCATAGTGCTCATATTGATTCCTTTCTTCATTGGGATATTGGTTAAATAGGGTCTAGATGTACCTCCACCCCCTCTACCCCTAACTTTGGGTCTGGGCTGATTACCCCTCATGGCAGGTATTGAATAAGAGTTACCCCTCATAACAGGCGTTGAATAAGAGTTGGGTTCTCCCCTCTCATTTCTTTCATTTCTTTTGTGTTTGGTGTCCCTATCCAATATTTTTCTAAACATTTCTGAACATGAGTGTTCTTTCCTTTATATTCAGGGGTGTCTTTGAAAGGTAATAGTGTCTCTCTTAATTCTATCCTCTTATGCCCAGTACACATGAGCGGACTTTTCGGCATCGAAGGTCTGACGGAACGAATCTGTCGGACATTCCGATCATGTGTGGGCTTCATCGGACCTTATCTGTCAAAAAATCTGACGGACTTTAGAAATAGAACATGTTTCAAATCTTTCCGATGGAACTCCACCGGAACCAGTTCCTATCGAGAAAACCGCTCGTCTGTATGCTGTTCCGACGGACCAAAAATGACACATGCTCTAAAGCAAGTACGAGATGGAAGCGCCTGGTCTGGTAAAACTAGCGTTCGTAATGGAGCTAGCGCATTCCTCACGCTGCAAATCCTGTGATCGTTTATTGCAGCGCATTATTGTCTTCTTTATAATGCTAGAATAATGAAGTTGTTTTGCTGCTCATATTCACACGGAGTTCTCACAAACTGATTTCTGGATAATTTCTCCTGATCTCATGAATAATATTGTATTGTTTAAAAGCCCAATCTCCATAATAATGTTTACCAATTTTTTGGAGTCATCTTTATTTATTTTTGATTTTATCAAGATCTTTTTTTAGGATTATCTTAAAATTATTCTCTAATGATCTCCATTTTTTTTGTTTGTGTCAAGTTACCACAATAACGTTATCATTTTTTTTGTGTCAAATTACCACAATAACATTATTAATGTTTTATTTTTTGTGTGACAAGTTACCACAATAACATTATAATCTTTTTTTTTGGAACCTCAAGGAGGTTGGTGTCCCTTGTTAATTTGACATTGTCTTTTATAAAAATGTATTTGAATAAAAACACATAGGAAAGTATTTTTAGAAACTAAAATATCCATTTATTCTGGTTAACAAAATAAAGATGAAGGCAACGCTGGAGAAACTTTTGGAATTTGTGAAGCCTTTTGGCCCCAGGGCACACATCAAGTCCGTGGAAAAGAAAATTGGGATCTTAAGGAGTCCATATAATAGGGAGCACAATCTGGTCCAGGAATCCCAGAGATCAAGACCAGCAGAGAGATGACATATATGTCCCCAGGCTGTGGTACTACACCAGCCTGTGTCTTCTGTCAGACCAGACTGAACCCAGGTTATCACTTTCTTCTCTTCGCTGCAGCCTTACCTGCAGCCTTCCCTGCACCCTTCCCTGCAGCCTTCCCTGCAGCCTTCCTTGGAGGCTGTGGCTCTAGTGGTGGACTTGTGGCAGGAGGAGGAGGATGGGTGAGATCATATATGTGGCTGTTCTCAGTTATCTGGCCCTCAGCCCCTTCTGAAGGGCCTCAGCAAAAAGTCCCTCACAGAGGAGGCGTTGGCCCTAATTCTAGCAACCCGGTGGCTAAATAGCAGCCATAGGCCTCTTCAGCATCGGGGGCTCATCAGGACATCTGTTGCTTCCCTAATGAGGCGCAGTGATGCCTCCTCCATCACCGTCCCCTTCCTGGGCCTTTTTGTTTGAAAGCAGAGGGGAGGCACCTGGGATTGTGTGAGGCTCCTACTGGGCCCGGCCACCTCCTGGCTGACACTGGGCCCGCCCACCTCCTGGCTGTCACTGGGCATGGCCACCTCCTGGCTGTCACTGGGCCCGGCCTCCTCCTGCCTACCACTTTCACAAGTCATGAGCTGAAAATTGTGTGTGAGCTCATCCTGTGTATAAAAAAGGGACATAGTTTTAGTTTTTGGTTCATCAATCACACACAATTTTCAGCTCATGACTTGCAAATTTAATGTTAATACAAATAAAAGAGTATCATTCTGACCCCAGCATTTTTTCAAGCTGGTGACAAACATTTTTGCCCACTACTGTCAATTGATATGTATAAATCATTTTTTGGATAAAATCCTTAATAGGTAATCAATTAGAACATCTAGTTAACATCATTAATATTACGACAATAAATCTGATATCAAAATAATATACCTGGCTCCAGCTGAGCGCATCCGGTTCTTCCAGGATGGAAGGCCCAGGTTGTTCCTCATCAGCCTCTGCTGGGGTGGAGGGAAGGCTGCAGGGAAGGGTGGAGGGAAGGGTGGAGAGAAGGATCGAAAGAGATTCCCTGGCTTCAGTCTGGTTGTCAAGAAAACACAGTTTTTGGAAATACCACAGCCTGGGTACATGTACATCATCTGCTGATACTCCTGATCTCAGGGAAGCCTGGATCTTCTTATGCTCCCTCCTATACATGTTCCTCAAGATCCCAATTCTACTTTCCAAAAGCCTCCCACAGTTTCCTCATCCCCCTGTACTTGTCAATAAACTGGGACATTAATTCATGGTCCTTAAACTTATTCATTTTTTCTGTAAGACAATGCACAAGACAAAAACACTAATGTTAGTCTAAACTCTCATAATGTTATCCCAATATAGGCCTCAATCTTTAAGCAGTATAGGCCACTGATGTTCCAAATTTAATAAAATTTACCTTCGTTTTGGACGCTCGCAACTTCCGTTCCTCTTTCCTCCGCGCACAGAACATACATACGACACATGCGTGTTAGCTTTTCTCTACGGTGCACTGTAGGAGCAACATGGCAGAGACACAGCTGGTGTTTGGAAATTCTTCTAGTAACGAGGAAAGCCCGGAGCCTGAAATGTCCTGTTCCGGGAAGAGGAGATTTAAGGCCTCCAATATGGCCTTTGAAGAGATGGTGGAGATGGTGGAAATCTTGCAGAGGAACGATTATGATGGGAAGCATGGACTGTACACCCAGCCGAATTTGTGCAAGGCCAAAATCATGTCAAAAGTTGTGAAGACTCTGCAGCAGAATTCTGTGGTACGCCGCTCCAAAGACCAATTAAGGAAATGCTGGTCCGACCTTAAACTGAGGGAGCTGGATCAATACAGAAGAATAAAGAAAGTGCTTCAAAAAAGTAAGTATTTGTCGTGTGTTCCTATTCTGATTATTAACTTGCATGCTGCTCCATGTGCTTTTCTTTACTGTTGTACAGTTTTAAATGGCTACTTTCATGTTCGTGGACACAGTAATCGTTCATAGGAAACATTGTTCGTAGGAAACATCGTTTGAAAATATATACGATTTATTTAGTTGATATAGGGTTTTAGCTACATTTTGGTCTTGCTAATTTGTCTTATTAAAAGAAGTTTAGGACATTGTTGTCTAGATGTCTTTGAAACTTGAATGGATTGCAAACTTGATTCAGTGGAATGTAAGGAGAGGACACTCAGCAGCTGTTTACACATCTGGACTCAGGAGCATTAGTGTGGGATACCAGAGCACATTTTTTTGGGTAACCCACACAGGTGCTCCAGTGGATGCGTGGGGTGTCTCTATCTGTGAAACTTGGCCAAAAAAGGTAATTATTCCAGCTTGGTAAAAAAGGGAATTTTAATCATGTCTTCCCAAACAGACAATTGTACACCACTTCAAAGCAATGTTTCATATTCCTATTTCTGGACTCAAATATCTGTGTGCTAAGTATACCTTTTGTTTCATTCTCATAGTGGAGAAAAGTCTCAGACAGCAGTCAGAGGATACCAGGGACCCCCGACATTGCCAACCTGATTGGCAAATTAGCCCAAGTCCCCCAGAGGATGTTGAGGAAGGAGAGGTGGAGGAAGTGGGCGAGATGTGCCAGGTGAGTGTCTGACACCCCAGCTTCAGGTAATCTATGTATGCCTGCATATTTCTAAATACATGTTTTTCATCAATTTTAGGTGATGTGCTGGTTGTGGAAGGGGAAGCGGTAGAACCATTTTCAAGCGACAGTGCCCAAAGACTCATTGGCCAGATCATGGCCTGGAATGGAGAGATCGATGGAATGCGCATTCGCCTGGACATCATGTGCAATCGCCTGGACATCATGCAGCAGCAAATGAAGAACATGATCAATGTTTTGGGGATAAAATAATCCTTTTTCCCAAAAATGAAATTGATCATGTTCTTCATTTCCTTTTTAGATGACCACATTAAGTGCTTTAAATTTTTTACAATTTTAAAAGCCAAATTTTGAAGATGCACACGGTGTGTCAACATGTGCTATCTGCCATCAGGGGATCTCAATGTACGGGTTTTGTGGGTGCAACCCCTTCCTCATAATGCTAGTAGGTGAGAGGAAGGGATTGCACCCACAAAACACGTCCATTGATCCCCCATGATGGGAGATAGCACATGTTGACATTACCCATTTGGAATCCCAATTTGTGTGTATCTTCAAAATTTGACTTTTACAGGGGTGACATCACCCCATCTGATTTTTGGCAATATCAAGACATTTTTGACACTAAAATATCTGATATTGCCTTCATTTTCTAGATGTTGAACTTTGTAAGTTCCAGAGTTGTGTGTATGTTATGTTTTAAAACATGCCTGTTTGTAGGAAAAAAAAAGTTTAAAAAAAAATTATATATTGTTAAAAAAATAAATATATATATATTTTTAAAAAGTTATAAACGCAAATATGAATGTGCACAGATTAAAAAGTTTGCTAATCAACAATGTGTGGCTTCTTCTTTCAATGCTCAATACCAGTTTTGTAACTAATTTTGTGTTTACAGTGACAATGGAGCTTATTTACTAAAGGAAAATCCACTTGGCACTACAAGTGCACTAGGAGAACCTAGGAGACAGCCAAAAAGAAAAGCAAGCAATAAATACATTTCGAGATTTTATCAGATCATTATTTTTTTATTAATAAAAATTAGACATTGTCTGGCATTACAATGCCCCCCCCACCCATAAAATAATTAACATATTTCTCCCTAACTTCATGGGCGATTTGGGGGGCCAAGCCAGTACGGCCAGTATCCAGGCCTGTCAGAGGATTGTCTGTAAGTCCGGCCTTAGGCCCAACTGATGCAATATAATTTCTTGAATTTTTTCTTTAAAAATTGTGCAGGATGCAGCATGCTAGGACAATATGATTAAGTCTGTAGTCTGCCATATGGATTGCTGTCAGAAACAGGCGAAAGTGGCTGGCCATTATCCCGAAGGCATTCTCCACAACTCTTCTCGCTCTGGCCAGCCGGTAGTTAAAAACCCTCCTCTCCAGGGTGAGGGTCCTTGGGGGGGAATGGCCTCATCAGGTGCCAGCCCAGACCAAAGGCTTCATCTGCAATGAAGACAAAGGGGAGTCTTTCCACGTTACCTGCATCAGGTGGCAATCCCAGGTCACCACTCCGGAGATGATGGTAGAACTCCATCTGTGCGAAGACTCCTCCATCCGACATCCGGCCATTCTTCCCCATGTCTACATACAGACATTCATATTGTGCCGACACCACCGCCATTAACACGATACTATGAAACCCCTTATAGTTAAAATAGTATGACCCCGAATGGGGTGGTGGCACAATGTGGACATGCTACCCATCTACAGCCCCTCCACAGTTGGGAAAGTCCCAATGGGTGGCAAAATGGTATGCCACAGTCTGCCATTCCAGTGGCATTGAAGGAAACTGGGGAGTCAAACAAGAAAAAAATATATAAGTACTTTTGTGCATAACATTAAAAGCAGATTACACAAAAAAAATTCTTGCCCAACATCAATATAACATTTATTTTAATTATTATTTAAAGAATAAAATATAAGGCCCACTTATCAGATTCCTCACCCCCTCTGATGGCCCATTGATAAAATTTAAGGGGGCTTATAAATTAAATTAAGGACACACATACCATTTGAACACATTTTGAGGGGGGGCTTATAAATTAATTTAAGGACACACATACCATTTGGACACATTTTAATTCCAATATTTTTATTGTTTTGAAGGAATCACACTTTATAAGTTATAAACGATACATAACATAGACCATATATAATATACACGGTACAGTTCGCATAAAGTATAGTGCATGAATATTTTGCGACACTACATGTCCGGTGGGATACAAAGTTAGTGAGGTGTTGGTCCTGGAGGACCATCTTTAATATGGTGGTAACATTGTCAGTTGGAGGTTTGACATAAATATACATACACACCTATTAGTGATTCCGGAACTAAGCTGGTGAAAAGGACCAGTATTCTGCATGGGCAGAGTTTGGTCGTACTAATACTAGTAGTGTTAAAGTAACATAAATAATAATAATTAATTAAATTAAATTAAAACAGAAATAGACTATATGCAGCTTTCAATTTTGCCTACTTCGATTGAGTGTAATTTGCAGGTAGTCAGCACGAAAGGAACTAGACCCTAATGGGTGCGAGCGTACCATTTTTCCCAACTAGCCCATTTGGCTTGTGATTTCGAATACTGACCCTGGGCTGCTGCGAACATACATTCATAGGAGGCGTGTGTATTCGTCAGTTCTATAATTTCACTAAGGGTGGGGGGTTTAGGATCTTTCCAATGTCTGAGAATTGTTAACCTGGTGCTAAGTAATATATGGAGAATTATAGTTCTGGTTGTCAGCGGTATATTTTCTATGCCTAGTGAAAGGACCGCCAGATCTGCTTTCGGTATAACTGTAAATCCTGCTATTGTTGATATTAGGTTAAACACTTTTTGCCAGAGATTATGTACACTTGGGCATTCCCATATAATATGGTGAAGTGTACCTACCTGTCCGCACTTTCTCCAACATAAAGGTGAGGTTTGTCGTGTGAATTTAGAAATTCGGTGTGGTGTTAAGTACCAGTTAAGTGTTAGTTTATAGGTTGTCTCCCACTGGCTCACGCATTTGGTAGCTGCAAATGTGTTTCGTAGGGCTTTTTGCCATTGTTCTTCAGAATAGGTTGTGCCCAACTCTTGTTCCCATGTTAAAATGTTGTCAGTTTTGATAAACACCTGTTTGTTGTTGAGCAAATTGTAAAACAGGGATATGCCTTTAATGTTGGTGTTGGGGTTTGTAAAATAGAGGAATACTCGCCAAGGTACTGCGATAGAAGTGTAGGGGTATCTTTGAAGTAAGTGTGTTATCTGGATGTAGCTATAGTAGTCGTAGTCTTTCAAACTATACTTGGCTTGTAGGGACTCAAATGTTTTAGGTATTGAGCCATTCATTAGGTCTTCTAGTGATAGTATGCCTCTAGATAACCAATGTGAGATACGTAAATCTGGTATAACCAATGTTAAGGTGGATATAGTAATCGGAATGCCTTTGGTTGTTTGATCCGTATATTTGGATGCTATGAATGTCTTCCAGGCTAGTAGTGTAGCCACCATTGTGGGAGACAAGTGTGTTTGGGTGTATACCTGGAAACTGGAAGAAAATAATAAGTCAGTTAGACTTGCCCTAGGCACGTGTGCTGTCTCTAGTTCCGTCCATCTATGGACCTGAGGCTGGAACAGCCAATATCTGATTTGTGAAAGTATTGCTGCTATGTAGTAGTCTTTTAGTATAACGTGTCCAATTCCCCCAGCATCTCTAGTTTTAGTGAGTTTCATGAAGGCGCATCTAGCCTTCTTGCCCTGCCAGAGAAACCCGTTTATCTGAGATTGTGCACTAGAAAAGAAGGAACCGGGGACAGGGACCGGGAGCGTTCTAAACAAGTAGAGTAGCTGAGGTAGAACCATCATTTTAAACGCTGCCAGTCTACCTGTCCACGACAACTCCACCTTGGCGATGTCTGCAAGTTTCTTTTGGAGGGTTCCCAAAAATGAGGTGTAGTTAGCAGCTACTAGGTTATCTAAATTTGCAGTTAGGGTTATGCCCAAATATTTTATCCCATTATTATCCCAGGAGTATGGGAATCTTGAGCTAAGTTTGTCTTGTATACCAGGGTCAATGCCTATCCCCATTATGTAGGACTTGTTCTCATTTACTTTGTAGTAGGATATTTTAGTAAACATATTTAATGCGTTATGTACCAAAGCCAGGGAAGTTTCCACATTGGTCAAGATCATGATTATATCGTCCGCGAATAAGCTTATCTTATGGGTGGATTTATCTATACAGAAGCCTTCAATGTCAGGATGGGAACGGAAATATATAGCCAGAGGTTCCATGAGTAAGTTAAAGATTAATGGGGACAGGGGGCACCCCTGTCTAGTGCCATTTGTTATGTTAAAAGGCCTAGATAATGCTCCAGATGTAAATACTTGGGCTGAGGGTTTGGAATACAGGGCTAGGATTGCTGAGAGAATGGTGCCAGAAAATCCGAACCTACCCAAAACCTGAGTGAGGTATCGCCAGTGTATGCGGTCGAAGGCCTTCTCTGCGTCAAGTGCCAACAGCAGAGAAGGCCTCTTATGCACCTTAGCTAAATGGATAATGTTTAACAGCCTACGGGTAGCGTCTGACGTTTGGCGGCCTTTGGTAAACCCAGTTTGGTCAGGGTGTATGAGAAGGGGGAGTATATTTAGCAAACGTGAAGCAATGAGTTTAGCATATATTTTCAGATCGGTATTAAGCAGTGAGATAGGCCTGAAATTTGGGGGGGTATTGGGTTCCTTCCCTGGCTTTGGCAGTGTCACAATTATTGCCTTCAACATTTCTGGTGGGAAAGAAGCAGAGGCAGCAGCGGAGTTAAAGGTACGTTCCAAATATGGAGATAATAGGTGCTTGAAAGTTTTATAATATTCCCCGGAAAAGCCGTCAGGGCCTGGCGATTTGTTGCTGGGAAGGGAGTCAATGGTTTTATGTATTTCCTCTGAATTAAATTTTTGGTTTAAGGTCTGTAGTTGATCCTGTGTGAGGGAAGGAATGTTCAAATGTTGTAGAAAAGAGTTGATTGCATCAGTGCTAGGTTGTATAGTGTTTGTATCGTCCTTTAAGTTGTATAATGTACTATAATAGTGACTAAAAGTGTCTGCAATGTCTTGAGGATGGTAGAGTTTATGTTTAGTAGTAGGGTGTAAAATGTAAGGGATCTTTGATTTGTGTCTGAGGCCTTTCAATCTGTATGCTAATGTTTTGCCAGCTTTGTTTCCTGTAGCGTAATAAGACATTTTAAGTTTTTTTGATAATTTTTCAAAACTCTCAAGCAGTAATAATCTTAAGTCATTACGCAATTGGGTAAGTTGTTGTGATAGTATGGGGGATGTGTTTTGTTTGTTCTTAGTTTCAAGCAAGAATATTTTGTCAGTTAGTTCTTTTACTCGTTGTTGCTGCTGCCTCTTAGCTCTTGCCCCCAGTTGAATAAAAATACCCCGCATATATGCCTTGTGAGAGTTCCACAGTATAAACTGATCCTTTACCGAGGACTCATTGACACTGAAGAACTCTTTCAGATGCTGATTTATAGCATTTTTTGAGTCTGATTGCTGCATTAAGTAAGTATTGGATCTCCACATATTTGGTACATTACAGTTTGAGTCATCTTTGATGGATATAGTGATAGACGCGTGGTCAGACCACGTGATGGAATTTATTGTTGTAGATGTCGTTTGGGCTAAGGTGTTTCGATCCACAAGAAAAAGATCAATACGGGAATATACTCTATGTGGAGAGGAAAAAAAGGTGTAGTCCTTTTCACCGGCGTGTAAGCACCTCCAGGCGTCATATAGGTCTTGTGCGTGTAAAGTGGCCAGGAGGGACATACCCGGGCGTCTAGTGCCAGATGAAGAGTCTAGATTCGCATCAGGGATTGTATTAAAGTCACCACAGATTATTAATCTTCCTTTTTGGTGAGTTTTGATCTTTCGTAGAAGTTTATGGAGGAAGTGTAGCTGGTGTTGATTGGGCGCATACACATTGACAATGGTGTATGTGATGGAGTTGAGGTCGCATACCAGGATTAGGTATCTTCCCCCAGAGTCTTTGATTATTTCATGGGCTGAAAATGCTACTGTGTCCCGAATAGCTGTGAGGACTCCTTTTGTTTTATTTTGAGCGCTGGCAGAAAAGATGTGCGGGAAGTTCTTGTGTATGCAAGAAGGGGTGGCTGTTGTGGAAAAGTGCGTTTCCTGCACGCATATGATGTCAGATTTGTTGGAGAGCGCCTCTTTCCACATTGACCTCCGCTTAGCAGGGTGGTTAAGTCCTTTCGCATTAATAGATAAGAGTTTTATACCCATATTTGAAGGTATTGTGTACTAGTTGGAGTATGGTGAGATGTATACATTTTTGAGGCAATGTTGCCCTCTTGTGGCGGTTTCAGGTATAGCAAGGAATGGGCACTATATGGCATAATGGAGTTTGGATTGTACTCACTTTTAGGTGACCGTATGATGATGGATTCAGGTTGGGATGAGTTGTGAGGAAAGTTCCATCTTCGTACATTTCGTTAAAGTAAGGCATGACTGTTGCGATGCTTACACATATTCTGACTGCTGCATTTTTGGAGAAAACAGAAAAAGGAAAAGGGAACAAAAAGAAATAAACATGAAACGAAAAGGCAATACATTCGCCAAACTTGTATGGGGTCGGCATTTTCCAAGGCCGAACCCAAACCTGAGAACACAAACTTGTTAAGGTACAGCTTGGTGCTGTTCGAGTAGGTGGGGGAAATAGTTCAGGCCTGAGAGCACTTAGACCAATTTCCAGGGATTGGTAGGTTTTAGGTAACCATCCTGAGTCAGGAGTGTGACTTTGCGTTTTTTGTAGTGACCGTCTTCCACGCAGGTTCCACTGATCTGGGCACGTTAGCCGAGGTGGTCTCCTGTTCTGGTACTATTTTCCACTCCTTTAGAAGAGAGAGGCCTCTCTCTAACGAATTCACCACGTGGATGCGTCCATCTTTAGTAACTGTGAGTTTGGTAGGGTATCCCCATCTGTATGTGATATGATGGTTTCTCAATGCTTTAGTAATGGTGTTTAAATTTTTCCTTTTTTGCAAGGTGTGTTGAGAAAGATCAGCATAAAACTGCAGATGCTGATATTGCACGGGGATTTGATCCTTCTGGCGCATTGTTAACATCAGTTGCTCTTTGGCATGGTAGAAATGTAGTCGCAGAATCACATCTCTAGGGATGTGCTCCGATAGGAATGTCGGTTTTGGCAGGCGATGTATTCTGTCAATGGTGATCTCCAGATCTGATAGATCAGGTAGGAGAGATTTGAATAGTGAAGTGGCATAGGATCTTAAGTCAGGTTGCAGGACTGTCTCAGGGATCCCCCTAATTTTTAAATTGTTCCTCCTATTGCGGTCTTCGAGGTCTGCGATTTTGTCTTTTAACCAATCTGTGTCTCCTTCCCTTTCCTCATGGGAATCCACTAAGTCGTTGATGGTAACTGCGTATTCACCCATCTTTTGCTCTATGTGTTCAACCCGTGTTTCTACAGCTTGAAGATTAGTATTAAACTTATGCATACACTTCATCATATCTGATTGCAGTGAACTTCTCAGTGACAAGAGCATATCTTTCAGCACTGTATCTATCACTGGCTGATGCATGGTAGGAAAGGTCTCTATGGAGTCAGGGAGCTCACGTGTGTCATCCCCTGAGTCTAGGCCTGGACTTGCCGCACCAAGGGATCCTTCTCCATCCAATCTAAACTTAGCCTTAGCAGGGCTACCCGTTGGCGGGGAGGGAGAGTATGGGTGTGGGCTGTCTGAAGGTGATCTATTTTGCCTAAGGCAGTTCTGTGAATTCAGATGGCCGGCGGGGACGTTTGCTGGGGTAGAGGATGACCCGGCGCCATCTTGCCTACCTTCCTGTTGTTTCATGCTATAGAAGTCCGTCAGGCGCTGTGGCTTTCTTTGCTCTTTTCTTTTCCTGGACATCTTCTCTGTCTTGTCCCAGGATGAATCGCCAGCCGTGGATCGCAAAAACGGGACCCGATGGCGTGTTTTGAGCCGCTATATTCCTGTAAATCACTGGAGCTCCGGACTTATGCTGCCATCTAGCTCAAGCGCAGGCCACGCCCCCATTTGGACACATTTTAAGGGGGGCTTATAAATTAATTTAAGGACACACATACCATTTGGACACATTTTAGGGGGGCTTATAAATTAATTTAATTTAAGGACACACATACCATTTGAACACATTTTGAGGGGGGGCTTATAAATTAATTTAAGGACACACATACCATTTGGACACATTTTAGGGGGGCTTATAAATTAATTTAAGGACACACATACCATTTGGACACATTTTAAGGGGTTGTTTAGGGTAAAGCACTACAATGGAGCTGACAAAATACATTGTTAAGTGACTAGACTAGGTGTATATGGGCCCAGGATAGCATGCTGGGGGGGGTTAGTGAAGGCAAATATGCATGAAGGACAAAAAAGGAGCATTAAAAGATTACAGCATGCATGAGGACAAAGGGGACACAGCAAGCGTCATAGCCTGAAGTGCGCAGATGTACGGAACGCACTGTCACGGCAGAGGCCGGCGGCGCCATCTTGAAAAGGGGAACGATTTGTACATGAGTAGATACTACTCATGTACAAGCTACTGATACTACTTGTGTACAAGTGTACTTGTGTACTCATGTACAAGCGATTGATTATTCGCGCAATCCACTGATAACTAATATTTGCTATTATTATTATTCATAGCATCAGTCAAGCATCATTCAGGTTCTTTTTTCCATCTGTTATCCTGTCCCTATTGGCTCACATGGATGCCAGGGGCACTCAGTGGATTGCGCGAATAATCAATCGTTCTTCACCTGGGAGCCCTAGAGGTGTTAGTCCCATGGCAGGCTTTATGTGGATGTTATATCTTATTACACCTTTCCAATCTTCCGATTGAAATGACTGTGTTGCCAATTTGCCACACTTTTTATAACCAATGCTACCAGTATCTACTCGTGTACAAATTGTTCCCCTTTTCAAGATGGCGCAGCCAAATGAGCGAAACATGTTGAGTGGTATCTATTGAGTGGTATCTTTTGCTCCAATGATCCAATGTGTTTTTTTATAACACTTGATGTGGATATTGATATTTTTTATCTTGTTATGTTGTTTGTATTAATTGCTAAATAAAAACCTTTTTATGGATACAGCCCCGGGGTTTGTCTACCCCAATTTCCCCCTTGTCTTAAACAGAACGCACTGAAGAACAGCAAGGCCTGTGAAGAGCGAGCTGAAAATCAGCAACGAGAGGACAAGAATGCACTGAATGAACAAATGCGAACTGACTACACGCATTGAAAAGCAGATACAAACCCCACAAGCACAAACTGAACAACAGTTAAACGATCTGAAAAAACATGAGTCTGAAAAGCGAGAATCTTCTCTCACCAAACTTCTACTAACACGAGGTAAACATGAGATTAGCAGAAGAAGCCCAAAGGGTGGCGCACTTGCTATTGCACTTCCGTTTTATAGTCCCGTCTTACCTGGTGTACGTCACCGCAGACTTTTGTTGTGATTGGGTGTAGGCAAGTCCGTTTCAGCGGAACTCCGTCGAAAAGTCCTTTGGGGTTGAGTCTGACGAAAAGTCCGCTCGTGTATACACGGCATAATTTTTGTAATTTAATTGTCCTTAATAATCATGTCCAATAGTTTTTGTTCACATAAATAAAAAAAACCATACCATTCACCCTCCAGCTCTGGATCTGAAAGTCCATCATTAGGACCAAGATCCCACCGAAGACGTCTGGGGGTCATTTTACTTTTACCATATTGTTCCAAGGTGGCTATATGCCACCATACATGGATTTTCTTATCCATCACATTTTTAAAGCTTTAATATTTTAATTCAATGCCCCGTACACAGGATCAGATTTTCCAACAACAATGTTGGATGTGAGCTTGTTGGTGGAAAGTTCGACCATGTGTATGCTCCATCGGACATTGGCTGCTGGACTTTCTGCCAACAAATGTTGGCTAGCATGTTCTCAAATTTTCCACCAACAAATGTTTGTTGTCGGATTTTCCGATCGTGTGTACACAAGTCCGTCGGACAAAAGTCCAAAGTACAAACATGCATTCTCGGAATGATGCATCACTATTGAACTTCCTTTTTATCAGCCATCGTACGTCTTGTACATCACTATGCTCGTAATTGTTGGCCAACATTTGTGTGACTGTGTGTATGCAAGACAAGTTGGAGCGAACATCCTTCTGACAAAAATCCACAGTTTTGTTGTCGGAAAGTCTGATCGTGTGTACAGGGCATTAGTCCTTATTTGCCAAATTTTGCACCATGGCGAAAATATCATTCATGTCAGTGGGTCTTTTACTCATATGATGCAAAATATCCATTGCTCCAGGTATTAATCTCCTCTCAGGTGATAATAAATGTGAAAAAAGAAAAATTGGATTGGGACACCAAACACAAAAAGGTAAAAAAGTATCAGAGAGATTTGAAGGACCATAGAGAGCATGTTGTTTATAAATGACAGGAGGAATCGGGGAATTGGCTCTGGTTCAGTCTGCTGACTCTACGCCTGAAAGAAATGAGATGGTAGAACCTAACTCTTAGTCAACACCTGTTATGATGGGTAACTCTTATTCAACACGTGCCATGAGGGGTAATCAGCCCAGACCCATAGTTAGGGGTAGAGGGGGTGGAGGTACACCTAGGCCCCCATTTAATCCATATTCCAATGAAGAAAGGAATCAATATGAGCACTATGAATCGGATAGGAACACGAGTTATGGTGTACCTACCCATAACTGGTTACAACCCTTACAACCATACAATGAACCTTATAGAGGTAACCAGCCCAATAGGGGTTTTTACAAGAGAGGACATGGGGATCCACCCAGAAGGGGTGGTTGGGATTACAGCAGAGGACAGCCGGGTTACCAGGGTGGGGGAGGGGTGGCTACTACCAGAACCAGCCCTGGCCCAATTATCATCAGGATACCCACCAGAATCACCAGGGTTCCCCGCAATGGCAACAACGCTAGACACCCCAGTGGCAACATGGAGTACAAAGAGACACTCCAGAGGTAAGAGAGGAGGAAGGAAGAACAAAAAGAAAGAGAGACCAATAGGCAAGGGCATCTTCAATCCTAGTGGTGAAATTTTCACCACCAATGAATTGAAAGTGCTAGAGTTGGGTCTAAAATATGCTCCAGATATAGGGTTTAATAAGTTTGATGCTTTTATTGACACTGAAAAATTTGTAAGAAAATTAAATATCAAGAAACATTTTGCAGACAAACCAACTATAGGAAATATTGATAACAGGGTCTTTCAAGATAGTGGTTTGAGGAATCATTTAACCCAAATAAATCTTCCACTCATTTTTTGGAAGTTTAAAAAGCAATGGTAGAGCAGGATATTAGACTGATTTAAACTAAGATTGGAAGGAGGAAAGGTAACATACAAAAAGGTATCGAAGCCTTCGAAAAGAGGAAAAATATAGCAATGAGAATGGCAGACAAAGGGAAGGGAATTGTGGTGCTTAAGGGGGAAGACTATAGTAAAGAGTTGAATAGATTGGTTGCAGACGTGAATACATATAAAAAACTTAGAGGTAATCCAACCAATAAACTCAAAACTTCTCTAAAAAGGATTGTCAAGCAGGCACTACGTAAAGGCACCTTGTTCCAGATGCCCCCAGATTACCTGTAATATACCAACTACCAAAGATTCACAAAAACAAGGAGTGTCCACCTGGCCCATTATAAGTGGTCTAAACTCTGTGTTCTCTCAAATAGGCAAGTACGTGGACTTATTTTCAGCCCATTGTACAAGTCTACCTGTCCTATTTGAGAGACAGTAAACATCTTATGAATATCTTAAAAGACATTGAAATCAATGATAATACATTTATTGTCACAATAGACGTTGAATCACTGTACACCAATTTGAGACAACAGGATGTAATATCCACCACTAGGAGAGCACTAGACTGTAAATCCGATCTTAAGAGAGAACAAAAAGAATTCCTGAATCTAGCCATGTCAAACAATTATTTTTGGCATGAGGGCACCCATTACAACCAAATTAGGGGAGTGGCCATGGGAGCTAAATATGCTCCAAGTGTGGCCAATATAGTAATGAGTCAATGGGAGGAAACCAGCATCTTTGGTAAATCCATACCAGAAGTATCTTTGTATAAAAGATACATTGATGACATCATCATATTATGGGATGGTACAGAAGAAAGTTTAAAAGTATTTCTATTGAATATTAATAATAATTGCTATGGACTCAAGTTCACCGGTAGTTGGAATCTACATGAACATCATTTCGTGGATTTGGTTTTGATAAAACGTGATGGGTTTATAAACACCAAAAGCTTTTTTAAGGAGACGGATAGGAATAGTTACATCCCTACAGAAAGTTGCTATCATCCCAAGTGGTTGAGGGGGATCTCAAAAGGTCAGCTGATGTGCATTTGATGCAATTGTGATAGTATGGGCGATTATCTACAACAGTCTAACATGGTCGTGAATAAGTTATAAGAAAAAGGATATCACGAGCAGATTTTGGCACCCAAATAAAAACAGGTAATGGAAATAGATAGAAGGACATTATTGGAGGATAAACCCAAAAAGAGCAAAACCAGTAAACATCTCACCTTCCTAACCAACTTTAACCAAGACTACTAAAATACTAGAGCGTATTGTGAACAAACACTGGCCAATATTACTGAGGGATAAAACATTAACTAATATAAATTTCCCAGGTGTCTACAATTCATCTATCATAGAACACCAAATCTAAGGAAAAAACTAGTCCCTAACATTCATGATCCTCCTAAAAAGAAAGTAATTTTTTTAGATAAAACTGGCTTTTTTTATTGCCAGAAGTGTAAAGCATGTCAAACTACAAGGAAAAATAAGAGACAGATAGGTTTAGATCATTTAGCATGCAAATCTACTCATGTCACCTATATGGTGGTCTGCCCTTGCGGGTTGCAATACATTGGACGTACCATGAGACAATTAAGTACAAGAATTAATGAACATCTCAATAATATAAAGAAAGGGTTCCCTAAGCATAGCCTTTCAAACCACTTCAGGGTGCATCATAATGAGGATCTAAGTCTAGCCACCTTTTTTGGCATTGATAGGGTAGAACCCCATTGGAGAGGAGAAAACATGACCCAAAGGATATCTAGAAATTAAACTGAATGGATTTTTAGATTAAATACACTTAATCCGGTATCAATGTTGATATAAATTTAAACTGTTTTTTGTCTATTAAGTTGGAATTTATCTAGTAATATATAATCATATTGTACAAGGTAATCCAAATCAAATTCAATCTAGTTAATATTACGCAATATGGGAAACTGTTCCCTATAAATTGGGGTAAGGCTATATCACGAATCACCACATGATGGAGCCATTATTAATTACACTCATTGCTTTAAGATGAGTGGTAAATCTAATTTGGGAATGGAAAAGACCTCTTGTCTCCACTAGGTGTCGCATGCAAAGTATATGTAGTAATAAAGTAATAATTTACAAATGATATTTTTAGTATATCAATTTAATTTAGTATAGATTAGTTTGTTGTAATTGGGTCAAATAGTATATTCCTTTTTTAAGTATTAGGAAATTGTTCATGCATTGTAAAGATTGAATTGGATTGGATATCCTTTATTGGGCGGCAGTATATAACCATTGGAGGTAATGTGTCCAGACATGTGACCCCTGATGATGTCAGACATGCTGACGAAATGCGTTGGGTGTGGTCGAGTGTGACACATCACTACCACCCATAGTGGAATACAGGTGGAGCACACCACAGCATCCCCACGTCAACTTGTTCTTTTAAACTTTGTACACTTGTCAAAGTGTTTTCAGTGCTGAATTTTAATAAAACACAGATGTACTTCACCATGGGAGACTGCTCCTTTTTCATTTTTCGATCCTGTTGTCCTGGAGATTTTGAGGGTATCCTTTTTTGATGATCGATTGGAGGCTCCATTGCCGGGTACCGTGATGGATCATGGGAACATCTTGCACCCTAATGCTGTATATGACTTCTGTAATGGGGGTCATGCATATCTGGTGAGTAGACTGAGTGATCAGTGTTGGTGGAGGAAGTTTTACAGACACTTGTTTGTTGGGATCTACGAGATCACTGCATATTGGAAATTATTTGACACATTATTGGACTTTATACATTTTTTCTTTGGACATTGCACAATTTTTGCTATCCACCAGAATATTGGGTGGTCATTTCTATGATCATTCATTTGCACTTTATAGCTGTTCAGCACATTTGTATAGCATTTTGTTACCATCATTTTTATTGAATGATTCTGTGTCAAGATGTAATGGGGCATTTTACGTCTTTTCAATATTCTATTGAGTATATCAAGAAAACAATACTATGCTCTGTTATGCATATTGTGCAAGTTGCTGAATGCTAGACATGTAGGTTTCATTAGATTTGTTCTTTGGACAAAAATGTAATTTTCTTGGTGGATTGAACTAGCATCTGAAAATATTGAATCATTACAATTCAAATCCATCTATAACATATCGAATACATAGCAATCATCTGGAAAAAGTGTAAATTTTTTTTTAATCCACCCAGACCAACAAATATATGAAACTGATGCCGAAGATAAAAAAAACTAAAAACTAATCGATCAACATAACAAATATAACAAATCAAAATTCTTTAATGAATGGATGCATCTGTAATGAAACAAAAATTGATGGACTTTGGCGATCTTTGTACCCCATACATCCACAAATGGGAAACAAGGTACAACTTTCCTTTGTGTGCTCTGGTGAAGGAAAGTGGTGTGCTATTGAAGATTTATGGGCCAGTTGAACTGATAAGAACAAGGGAACAAACTACTGTCCAGGTGGTATAGGATCCCAGTTCTACTGAATAAATTCTACCTCCAAGTTTCAAGATGTGTTGGAGGCGCCATAAAGAACCAGGAACACTCCTATATATTTTCTGACAATGACCTCTAGTATGTCAGTTCTGGACAGGAGTCAGGAATTTAGTCTTCCAATTGACTTATGTAGATCTTGATACAGCCACCCTAGCCTACCTGCTACATGTATTGTCCCTATGTCTCTACAGAAATTCACTGACTGTTCACTTACTGAATCCAGCCCCTGTCCAGCCCCTGTAAATTCCTAATTTATGGAGGCAAACATCCCAGCTGACCTTAAGCCACAAGTTCACTAGACCAACGGCAAATAAATCCATGGAGATTCTAACAGATATGTTTTAAAACAGGGAGGGCAAATTTAGGGACACCTGGCTACCATGGATGGCCAACACATGCTCTTCTCGATAACTTGATTTAATGCCTGAAAACTCCAAGCTCCAATTGAAAAATCCTTCTACATCATTAGCTGAGAATCACTCTTGGGCACCCACTCTTTCTACAGGTCTCCCTTGAGGGGGGGGTAGAAGAAAGGACAGAGAACATTTTTTTTTATTCTCTGTCCTTCCCACCTCATCTTCCTATTCTTCTTATCATTTCTCCACATCCCACCAGCTCATCCCTCCTTTTCCCATCCCCTTTTTGTTTTTTTTATTCTGTTTAGTCCCTACAATGTTTTCACTTTTGATTTTTCTCCCTGTTCTCATTATATTCATAATGTGAAAACAAATACATTTTTCTGTTACGGACATCTTTCTTTTTTTTTTTTTTTTTTTTTTTTTTTTTTTTTTTATTCCATAAATGTTTTATTGTGAACAAAAAAATGTTACACGGTTTTCACAAACAATAAGTGGAAAGACAACATGGTTCTTATTAACATGACTTATTTCGTTACAGTGCAACGAGTCGGTTATGTATTCAACTGTAAGTCAAACAGACGTTTAACAGAATAAGAAAGCCTCGAACTCGAGGTTTACCTCATCATCTGAGATCCGGAACCATCTTGGGTGGGAGCATCGCCTTGAATGTAATTTCAGGATTTAGGGGCTAGTTGAGGAAATGGACAAATGTAGTCAACTATGAGTCCATATGTTTGTTCCTGAACACGTGTGGATGTGTCGGGCTTGTAGGGTGGGGTCTGTTTGTATGGTACGTTAGTCTCGTCAATTTTTGAAAGGTGAGGATTAGATGGCGAATTACATCACGGAGTTAGGTTAGTCATGGGAGGAAGTAGATGGTTGTCGTCGTCGGTTCAATTGGGGTATGGGAATAGGCAAGGAGGAAGAGAGAGACGTGAATGGGATTGGGGGATGAAGTGGAAGATAGGAGTAGGTGGGGGGGGTAAGATAGGAACTGGGGTGTCTCCTCCCCAGTCTCCACCGGGCTTCAAGAGCAACATCTTTCTATGTTTCACTGTCCTAACTGAAAGTTTTGAGTCCTAATTATCAAGTGTATTAGACATTTGTAAAATTCATATGGAAACCTGTGGGGCACCGCAACCTAATGTATCCCTATATTACCCCGTATGTCCCTACGCACTCTTATGGGAGCACTCTGCTTGTGTATAATCCTGTATGTCCATGACAGCAATGTGTGTTTGTGTCAGAAACCATGAAATCAAGCCGAGACAGAAGTACAGTTAAATCACCCTTGTTTAATAATAAAAGTAAAAAGAACAACCATAGTCAAAACATAGCCAAAGTCCAGTAACCAGAACGGATAGTTAGCTAAGCCAGCAGTCAGGGATTTATGTAGTGGAACAGCAAGCAGGATCTGGAGCCAGAAGGGATGTCAGCAAAGCAAGTCTTGAACAGAATCGCAGGAGATAGTTTCTGTGATGTTGACTGAGGTAAAGGCAGAGATCCTCTGGACTAGGGATGAGCTTCGAGTTCGAGTCGAACTCATGTTCGACTCGAACATTGGCTGTTCGCAAGTTCGCCGAACAGTGAACAATTTGGGGTGTTCGCGGCAAATTCGAATGCCGCGGAACACCCTTTAAAAGTCTATGGGAGGATTTAAAAGTGCTAATTTTAAAGGCTAATATGCAAGTTATTGTCATAAAAAGTGTTTGGGGACCTGGGTCCTGCCCCAGGGGACATGGATCAATGCAAAAAAAAGTTTTAAAAACGGCCGTTTTTTCAGGAGCAGTGATTTTAATAATGCTTAAAGTCAAACAATAAAAGTGTAATATCCCTTTAAATTTCGTACCTGGGGGGTGTCTATAGTATGCCTGTAAAGGGGCGCATGTTTCCCGTGTTTAGAACAGTCTGACAGCAAAATGACATTTTGAAGGAAAAAACTCATTTAAAACTACCCGCGGCTATTGCATTGCCGACAATACACATAGAAGTTCATTGATAAAAACGGCATGGGAATTCCCCAAAGGGGAACCCCGAACCAAAATTTAAAAAAAAAAATGACGTGGGAGTCCCCCTAAATTCCATACCAGGCCCCGCCCCCCGTTATTTAAGAACTGTCAGACGAGGAGCGCCGTCACACAGCGGGAGCCTCCCTTCATGCCAGCATGGATGCGGAGCGGCCCGGAGAAGAAAATGAAGAAGAGAAGAAGAGAAGAAGATGAAGAAGAAGAGAAGAGCGGGAGCCTCCCCCCCATGCCATGGGTGCGGAGCGGCCCGAGGAGAAGAAGATAGAAGACGCCGCGGAGGAGATGCTGGACGAGAACGCCGGAGGAAGAACCAGAAGAGCCAGAAGAACCAGAAGAACCAGAAGATGAAGGAAGATAGAAGAAAGAAGAAATATTTAAATAAAGGAATTGTCAAAAACTGTCTCTTGTCATTTTTAACATTTTTGACAGTTTTTTAGTGAAATGGTAGGGGTACTTTTGTACCCCCTTACCATTTCACACAGGGGGGGGGCCGGGATCTGGGGGTCCCCTTGTTAAAGGGGGCTTCCAGATTCCGATAAGCCCCCCGCCCGCAGACCCCCACAACCACCGGCCAGGGTTGTGGGGATGAGGCCCTTGTCCTCATCAACATGGGGACAAGGTGTTTTGGGGGGCTACCCCAAAGCACCCTCCCAATGTTGAGGGCATGTAGCCTGGTACGGTTCAGGAGGGGGGGGGCCGCACTCTCGTCCCCCCCTCTTTTCCTGCGGCCTGCCAGGTTGCGTGCTCGGATAAGGGTCTGGTATGGATTTTTGGGGGGACCCCACGCTGTTTTTTTTTTTTTTTTTTTTGGCGCGGGGTTCCCCTTAAAATCCATACCAGACCTGAAGGGTCTGGTATGGAATTTAGGGGGAACCCCACGTCATTTTTTTTTTTAATTTTGGCCGGGGTTCCCCTTAATATCCATACCAGACCTGAAGGGCCTGGTATGGAATTTAGGGGGACTCCCACGTCATTTTTTTTTTAAATTTTGGTTCGGGGTTCCCCTTTGGGGAATTCCCATGCCGTTTTTATCAATGAACTTCTATGTGTATTGTCGGCAATGCAATAGCCGCGGGTAGTTTTAAATGAGTTTTTTCCTTCAAAATGTCATTTTGCTGTCAGACTGTTCTAAACACAGGAAACATGCGCCCCTTTACAGGCATACTATAGACACCCCCCGGGTACGAAATTTAAAGGGATATTACACTTTTATTGTTTGACTTTAAGCATTATTTAAAATCACTGCTCCTGAAAAAACAGCCGTTTTTAAAACTTTTTTTTGCATTGATCCATGTCCCCTGGGGCAGGACCCAGGTCCCCAAACACTTTTTATGACAATAACTTGCATATTAGCCTTTAAAATTAGCACTTTTGATTATTCATATTCGTGTCCCATAGACTTTAACGGTGTTCGCGTGTTCGAACAAACTTTTTTCCTGTTCGCATGTTCTGGTGCGAACCAAACAGGGGGGTGTTCGGCTCATCCCTACTCTGGACTGGATGTCTTAAGTAGGCAGGACTGATAGGATATCATCAACAGCTGAGTAACTGTGGAGAGATAGGAGCTGGCAGTTGGCCGACAGCTGAGCGGCCAGCTGAGAGAAGGAAGGGCTGAGCCTAGCCCTGACAGTTTGTGATGCTTTTGCATGATTTGCATCATTGATCTGGAACAGCCTTTGTAAAAAAAGAAAACAATACTATATTTTAAAACTGCAGACATCATATTAGTATGTGATGAAGAAAATGGGTTAAGGTGTGACTGATTGGAAACATTGGATGGAAATTGTATTAAAAATACATTATTAGATCAATGACAGTTATCTACCATAAACCACAATGAAAATAAATCTATATTTTTACATCTGATGTTAATTATGCCTGTTTAATAGAATATGGTAGGTTCTCCTTGGTAAAATATACGGTACATAACAGGTTGCACAAACTATGTTTTGTGTGACCTTGTCATATAAGTGAAGTTCATGAAGTTCATGAAAGAAGCATGTATCTAAAAAAAAGCGAGGGAATGCTTACCTTTTCTGCTACCTGTGTTGCTGAACTCTGATCCATTCCATGCAGGTCCTCTGAAGCCTGCTGAAAAAGGACTTCTAGGTATGCCAATCCCCTGGGTTTCTCTGCAGCTCCTAATGGTTCCACCCACTGACCACGATGACATACTGTCTCCTTTAATGATGTGAAGTCATCAGGGTTAGGGATGAGCCGAACACCCCCCGTTCGGTTCACACCAGAACATCCTGCCTCGTTGGAGTTGTGCCTCCTCCTCCACACTTTCCTCCTCTCTTCTCTCAGGCATCCAAGCACACTCAGTGACCTCATCATCCCCTCCCTCCCTGTCACTGGAACAAACTTGGCAGTATTCTGCAGCTGGGGAAACATGACTGCCAGTTTCTTGTCCTTCTGTGGCACCCTCTCTCTCTAGGCTCACGTTCCTCCCTTCCTCAACCTGTGAACCAACATCGGAGCCTTCAAATCACTACACATCCTCCAGCAGCATATAACCGACACTGTAGTCGAATAATTCTTGGGACTCCTCCATGCATGATGGTGGGGCTACAGAAGGAGTGACTGTGGACAAGGAGCCGGTGGAACAGGCTGCTTTGGCAGCTGTATTGGAAGGCAAACTACTCTGAGCCTGGGTGACAGAGGATGAGGAGGATGAGGACGGCTTTGTTATCCATTCCACCAACTCTTCTGTATGTTGTGGCTCAATAACATGGCCAGCAGCAGCAAAAAAGGACAAGCGTGCCCCACGGCAACCTGCAGAGGATGCACCATATCCACGAACACCACTGTTGACTGTAGACACAGCGTGTCAGGAAAGGTTCTCTCCGCTGGTAATATCAGCCATTTGGCATGCAGTACTGAGGCCCACCAGCAGGTGTCTTCTGGCAGTTTGGAGCTGTCAGAAGAACTTTTCCCTGCTGGTATTTTGTCATCTTTTCACCGCAGTACTGGCATCCACCAGCGGAGGGATCCTGGCAGTGTGGAGCAGGTATTACCTTCTGCAATCATGCTTCACCTGACCTCGTTAGCAGCTTTGTATAAATACCCGGCAAGTGCACACTCATCTTGCCCTGGTATTGTCCTTGTGCCCTGACCTGCAGCCTGTTTACCTGTGATGCCTGATTCCTGTATTCCATATCCTGAATCTGTTATATCTGTTCCTGTATCCCTGGATCTTTGCCCTGCAGCCTGATCCCTTGCATCTTGTTGTCTGTTTACTCCTGGTCCCCCATCTACTGATCTCCTGTTTATGACCCTGGCCTGGCTTGACTACGATTCTGGTACTACCTTTTGCTACATATGCTGGTTGGTTTATTATCACTGTTTGGTTGTTTGGTTTGTTCACTCTGTATTGGTGGTGTGTTCACATGTACATGCATTTACCTTAATAAACTTACTTTCACCTATTTATGTCTGGTTCACTCTGTTGCAGTCCGCACAGTTCTGGTCTTATCTGACAGAATACCAGGGCCATCCCTGACCGGAAGTGGCTGCACAGGGGAACCATTTTGATTCAGTTTGGTTGCAAACATGAATGCTGATGAGGTTATTTATTTGGCATCCGAAAGTGGTGATTATGCCGCCATTGAATAGATGGTCTAGTGACCAGTTGTTTGCAACTATACGTTTGGCTCACTCCCTGGTCGATCAGGGTTATATATTGTTTGGGGAGGTGCAGCCTTTGATCAAGATCTGTACTGAGCTGGCCCTGCCCTGTATTCCAGAGGGCCGTGATGATTTCACTCCTCCTTTTGATATGAATCATGTTGTATCCCTAGTATGGCTTTTTGAAGATGATCCCGCCGATTTTTGTGAGCACTGCTCAGCCTGTTCCCCAAAGGTGGTTGCTGAGTGCATTGTGTCTGCATAGTCTTTTGTTAGACAGGGAGGTTTAAAAGCACAGTTTGTACAACCTATACTTTCAGCATGGTCTGACATGGTGCAATCAGCTCCAGCCAAACAAACCACCTCTGCCACCAAACACCAGCCTACCCAAATGTATGTTTCCCCATCACCTATGTCAACCTCAGTTGCAGCTCAGTATACGCTGCTCCCAACCAAATACTCATATCCGGTCTCTGCTCCCTGTACCTATCCTGCATTCAACCCACCTGCCTCTTCTCAGCTGCCTACAAACCCACTGCTGCACCCCTTACCTACAGAGCTTCAGTGGCTAAGCAAAAGTTTTTTCCAACAAAGACGATCCTGCCAGTAACCCAACCTGCCTCCGCACCAGCTAATCCAATCCAGTCTGACATCCCAGTGCCTGCTATCCAGTCTGACATCCCAGTGCTTGCTATCCAACCTGACGTCCCAGTGCTTGCTATCCAGCCTGACGTCCCAGTGCTTGCAACCCAGTCTGACGTCCCAATGCTTGCAACCCAGTCTGACGTCCCAGTGCTTGCTACCCAGTCTGACGTCCCAGTGCTTGCTATTCAGTCTGACGTCCCAGTGCCTGTTATCCAGTTCGATGTCCTGATGTCCGCTTTCCAGCCTGATGTCCTGGTACCCACCTTCCAGCCTGAAGCGCCAGAGTTCCAGCCTAAAGCACCAGAATTCCAGCCTAAGGGGCCAGTGTTCCAGCCTGAGGTGCCAGTGTTCCAGCCTGAGGTGCCAGTGTTCCAGTCGGAGGTGCCAGTGTTCCAGCCTGAGGGCCAGTGTTCCAGCCAGAGGTGCCAGTGTTCCAGCTGGAGGTGCCATTGCCTACTTTCCAGCCTGATGAGCCCGCTTTCCAGTCTGATGTGCCCACATTCCAGCCTGATGTGCCCACCTTCCAGCCTGATGTGCCTGCTTTCCAGCCTGATGTGCCTGCTTTCCAGCCTGATGTGCCTGCTTTCCAGCCTGATGTGCCCACCTTCCAGCCTCATGAGCCCACTTTCCAGCCTGATGAGCCCACTTTCCAGCCTGATGTGCCCACCTTCCAGCCTGTTGTGTTCCTGTCTGCTGCCCAGCCTGATGTGTTCCTGTCTGCTGCCCAGCCTGAGGTGCCAGTGTTCCAGTCAGTGGTGCCAGTGTTCCAGTCTGAGGGGCCAGTGTTCCAGCCAAAGGTGCCAGTGTTCCAGCCGGAGGTGCCAGTGTTCCAGCCGGAGGTGCCAGTGCCTACTTTCCAGCCTGATGAGCCCGCTTATCAGTCTGATGTGCCTGCCTTCCAGCCTGATGTGCCCGCTCTCCAGCCTGATGTGCCCGCTCTCCAGCCTGATGTGCCTGCTCTCCAGCCTGATGTGCCCGCCTTCCAGCCTGATGTGCCCGCCTTCCAGCCTGATGTGTCTGCTTCCCAGCCTGATGTGCCCACTTTCCAGGCTGATGTGCCTGCTTTCCAGCCTGATGAGCCCACTTTCCAGCCTGAGGTGCCCGCGTTCCAGCCTTTTATGTTCCTGTCTGCTGCCCAGCCTGATGTGTTCCTGTTTGCTGCCAAGCCTGATGTGTCCCTGTCTGCTGCCAGGCCTGATGTGTTGCTGTCTGCTGCCCAGCCTGGTGTTTTCCTGTCTGCTGCTCAGCCTGATGTGCCACTGTCTGCTGCCCAGCCTGATGACCCAAAGCTTTCTGCCCAGCCTGATGACCCAGAGCTTGCTGCCCAGCCTGACGACCCAAAGCTTGCTGCCCAGCCTGTGTCCGTGCCTGCTGCCCAGCTTGATATGGCTCTGCCTGCTACCCAGCTTGAAGAGCCCGTGCCCGCTGCCCAGCTTGATGTGCATGTACCTGCTGTCCCGCTTGATGTGCCTGCTGCCCCACTTGATGTGCCTGCTGCCCAGCTTGAAGTGCCCATGCCTGCTGCCCCGCTTGAAATGCGCGTGCCTGCTGCCCAGCTAGAAGTGCCCATGCCTGCTGCCCAGCTTGATGTGCCTGCTGCCCAGCTTGATGTGCCCATGCCTGCTGCCCAGCTAGAAGTGTCCATGCCTGCTGCCCAGCTTGAAGTGCCTGCTGCCCAGCTTGAAGTGCCCGTGCCTGCTGCCCAGATGAAGTGCCCGTGCCTGCTGTCCAGCTTGAAGTGCATGTGCCTGCTGCCCAGCTTGATGTGCCTGCTGCCCAGCTTGAAGTATCCATACCAGCTGCCCAGCTTGAAGTGGCCGTGTACGCTGCCCAGCTTGAAGTGGCTGTGCCCGCTGCCCAGCTTTGAAGTGCCCGCTGCCCAGCTTGAAGTGCCTGTGCCCGCTGCCCCGCTTGATGTGCCTGCTGCCCCGCTTGATGTGCCCATGCCTGTTTCCCAGCTTGATGTGCCTGTTGCCCAGTTCGATGTGCCTGCTGCCCAGCTCAATGTGCCTGCTACTCAGCTAGAGGTTCCTGTGCCTGCTAGCCAGCTTGACGTACTTATTGCCCAATCTGATGTGACTTTGCCCGCTGTCTGGCTTGACGCCATGGATTTTCCCCAGCAACGGCTATTTGGAGTGTCCGGAGGTCGCTCCTTCGAGGGGGGTACTGTCAGGAAAGGTTCTCTCCGCTGGTAATATCAGCCATTTGGCGTGCAGTACTGAGGCCCACCAGTAGGTGTCCCCTTGCAGTTTGGAGCTGTCAGAAGAGCTTTTCCCTGCTGGTATTATGTCATCTTTTGACCGCAGTACTGGCGTCCACCAGTGGAGGGATCCTGGCAGTGTGGAGCAGGTATTACCTTCTGCAATCAGGCTTCACCTGACCTCGTTAGCAGCTATTGTATAAATACCCGGCAAGTCATCTTGCCCTGGTATTGTCCTTGTACCCTGACCTGCAGCCTGTTTACCTGTGATGCCTGATGCCTGATTCCTGTATTCCATATCCTGAATCTGTTATATCTGTTCCTGTATCCCTGAATCTTTGCCCTGCAGCCTGTTCCCTTCCATCTTGTTCTCTGTCTGTTTACTCCTGGCCCCCCATCTACTGATCTCCTGTTTATGACCCTGGCCTGGCTTGACTACGATTCTGGTACTCCCTTTTGCTACATATGCTGGTTGGTTTATTATCACTGTTTGGTTGTTTGGTTTGTTCACTCTGTTTGTATTGGTGGTGTGTTCACATGTATATGCATTTACCTTAATAAACTTACTTTCACCTATTTATGTCTGGTTCACTCTGTTGCAGTCCACACAGTTCTGGTCTTATCTGGTATATGACACAGAGGCTGCTTGCCCTCTTTTAGTGGCCTGTGAGTGTCTGCCTCTCCTTGGTGGCCTTCCGGACATAATGTATTTTTTGTTTTGCAACACCACACTGTAATAGATACAGTGTACACCGCCTTAAGTGTATTAGAAAGTATACACCACTGATTGCACTGTATATATAGGCTACACTGAATGCAGTGTATATATATATATATATATTGTACAAGGCGCCGTGGCTGGGTCCTGGAAGGACGCTATGTTTCCCCCCTGTTTGGACTGTGGGCCCTTTAAGGGAACAAAAAGGGTTAACTCACCTGTCCAAGGAAGTGGGTTTAAAACAAGACAGGAAGTTATAGAAGGGTGTGGAAGAGTGTAGAGGAGAATGTGGATGGTGTTTTTGTGTGCAGCAACAAAAGTGAACAGCAGTGTCCTGCCTGGAAGCTACCTGGCAGGGGAAGCTACCTGCAACAGAAACCAAGGACTGTTTAACTGTGATAGCAGTTCTGGACTTTGCAAGTCGGTGAGACTGGAATCTCTTTCTTTTGTTTTTGCTGCTGTAAAGCTATTTAAGTTCAATAAACCTCCTTTTGAGTGAAAAGCCTGTGTCCTGCGATCTAGCTGGTTCCCCCGAACTGTAAATATATATTAGTATTAGATACGGTGTACACCGCCTGCGCTGTATTAGAAACTGTACATCGGCTGCACTGTATTATATACTGTGTACACCACCAGAAGTGTAGTAGAAACTGTACACACTATACTAGATACTGTGTACACCGCTTGCACTGTATTAGAAACTGTACAATGGCTGCACTGTATTGTATACTGTGTACACCACGAGAAGTATAGTAGAAACTGCACACACTGTATTAGATATTGTGTACACTGCCTGCACTGTATTAGAAACTGTTCAATGGCTGCACTGTATTGTATACTGTGCACACCACCAGAATTGTAGTAGAAACTGTACACACTATACTAGATACTGTGTACACCGCTTGCACTGTATTAGAAACTGTACAATGGCTGCACTGTATTGTATACTGTGTACACCATGGGAAGTATAGTAGAAACTGCACACACTGCATTATATACTGTACAAACAGCCATTAATGTCTAAACCGCTGGCAACAAAAATGAGTACACCCATAAGTGAAAATGTCCAAATTGGTCATTTTCCCTCCCTAGTATCATGTGACTCATTAGTGTGAATGGGGCGCAGGTCTGTTTAATGTGTGTTATTATTATTATTATACAGGATTTATATAGCGCCAACAGTTTACGCAGCGCTTTACAACATTAGGGCAGACAGTACAAGTACAATACAATTCAATACAGGAGGAATCAGAGGGCCCTGCTCGTTAGAGCTTACAATCTAGGAGGGAGGGTCAAGTTTTACAAAAGGGTAACAGCTGTGGGGGATGAGCTAATGGAGAAAATAGTGCAGTTGTTAGATGGAGGCAGGATAGGCTTCTCTGAAGAGGAAAGTTTTCAGGGATCGCCTAAAATACTGGTCACTGGAAGTTCAAGATGACATCTCATGGCAAACAACTCTCTGAGGATATGAAAAAAAGAAATGTTGCTCTACATAAAGATGGCTTAGGCTATAAGAAGATTGCCAAGACCCTTAAACTGAGCTACAGCACAGTGGCCAAGACCATACAGCAGTTTAACAGGACTGGTTCCACTCAGAACAGGCATCGCCATGGTCGACCAAAGAAGTTGAGTGCACGTACTCAGCGTCATATCCAGATGTTGTCTTTGGGAAATAGATGTATGAGTGCTGCCAGCATTGCTGCAGAGGTTAAAAGGGGTGGGGGCTCAGCCTGTCAGTGCTCAGACCATACGCCGCACACTGCATCAAATTGGTCTGTATGGCTGTCGTCCCAGAAGGAAGCCTCTTTGAAAGATGATGCACAAGAAAGCCAGCAAACAGTTTGCTGAAGACAAGCAGACTAAGGACATGGATTACTGGAACCATGTCCTGTGGTCTGATGAGACCAATATAAACTTGTTTAGTTCAGATGGTGTCAAGTGTGTGTCGCAGCAACCAGGTGAGGAGTACAAAGACTAGTGTGTCTTGCCTACAGTCAAGCATGGTGGTGGGAGTGTCATGGTCTGGGGCTGCATGAGTGCTTCTGGCACTGGGGAGCTACAGTTTATTAAGGGAACCATGAATGCCAACATGTACTGTGACATACTGAAGCAGAGCATGATCCCCTCCCTTCGGAGACTGGCCGCAGGGCAGTATTCCAACAGGATAACGACCCCAGACACACCTCCAAGGTGACCACCGCCTTGCTAAAGAAGCTGAGGGTAAAGGTGAAGGACTGGCCAAGCATGTCTCCAGACCTAAACCCTATTGGGCATCTGTGGGGCATCCTCAAATGGAAGGTGGAGGAGCGCAAGATCTCTAACATCCACCAGCTCTGTGATGTCATCCTGGACATGTGGAAGAGGACTCCTGTGAAGCTCTGGTGAACTCCATGCCCAAGAGGGTTAAGGCAGTGCTGGAAAATAATGGTGGCCACACAAAATATTGACACTTTGGGCCCAATTTGGACATTTTCACTTGGGGTGTACTCACTTTTGTTGCCAGTGGTTTAGACATTAATGGCTGTGTCTTGAGTTATTTTGAGGGGACAGAAAATTTACACTGTTATACAACCGACCTTGACGTGTCAACGTCATGTCCAGCGCACCCCGCGCTTGGCGCCAAGGGATGTCCCAGTGTGGGAGCGCACTGTTTCCACCTCATGCTGTGCTGTGGATGGGCGGTCGCCCGCTGGAGCTGTTTGCTGCTTCGGTGTGATCCTGCTCCCCCTTTATGACACTACGTGATACACATGACGCTGGCAGGGACACACCCACATTGGGGTTTATCCAGCCTGGAGTGGACAGGCGGCTCACAGCATGCTCTCTCACCACTAGGAACGGACCTTTACCAGTCCAATCCCTACAGCACAGCACAGGTAACTGAGGACTTTTCCCCCATATGCCACACATACACACACTCATATATATATACACACATACATACACTCTCATACACACACAGTCATAAACACTTCTACTCGCAAACATACACTTACATACTCACATCCTACACATTTAATCACACTCTCATACCTACACACACATATCATTTGATTTACTCCACCATCACTGGTTAGCACCTCAAATTCATTTCTAGGTATATTCATATACATTATCATACACATACATACATTTATATACACAATCTTCAACTCACTGTATTTACACACTAATTGACCTCTCTCGTCATCTTTTATTAGCTATTTGATCATTGTATTTGCACTATTATTATTATAGTTATTCAACCCTTTTTTCTCTCTCACACAGAATGTGGTAGACAACAATTTCACACATATTTTGCACCATACCTCCATGCTGTGGCCATCAGACCTGCTCCATGGCTGTATTTCACTCTCTTTTTTAGGAGGTCTCCCGCCTCAACTCCGGGTGAGACCACTTATACCCAGCCACCGATTTATCCCATATTTGGAGCTGACCCTATTTCTTGGGCTGCTTTGTAAGTAGCACTGAAATTGCTCTTTTCTTTATTTTTTAAGGTAGACTGCATTTTCATAGATAGTTCATCTAGTTATCAATTTCAATAATTATTAATGTATTTACTTTGTAGTTCAATCTATGCATCCAACTCCTGACGATTGGCAAAAGGCCATGAAACGCGTAGAGTGTTCATCCAGGGATGACAAGTTAAGCTTGCCCCAACAACTGTAACAGAACATCATGCTTATTGTTCACATTTATTATGCTAAATTATGTATCTATTATCTGTATATCCTTGATTCTTTCTATGACTTTTATTTTCTGTCACAAATCATGTTTAGTAACTCATTAATTAATTATTTATTATTAAATGTATTATTATATCAATTATGTTGATTGTTTTTTTTTATGATTATATTATATATATCATAAATGTTTTATTTGTTTTTCGTCTAACCATGTGCCTGAGTAATACTACCATGAACTACCCCTAGGGGCTTGTGACATTCAATTCATTTATATTTCATATATATTATTATATACATCCACATGCCTCATCTAAAGTCCCACCCCTTCAAATCCCCCCCCCCCAAATTTTTTACACATACAGCATCTTACAAAAGTGAGTACACCCCTCACATTTTTGTAAATATTTTATTATAGCTTTCATGTGACAACACTGAAGAAATTACACTTTGCTACAATGTAAAGTAATGAGTGTACAGTTTGTATAACAGTGTAAATTTGCTATCCCCTCAAAATAACTTAACATACAGCCATTAATGTTTAAACCGCTGGCAACAAAAGTGAGTACACCCCTAAGTAAAAATGTCCAAATTGGGCCCAATTAGCAATTTTCCCTGCCCGGTGTCATGTGACCCATTAGTGTTACAAGTTCTCAGGTGTGAATGGGGAGCAGGTGTGTTAAATTTGGTGGTATAGCTCTCACTCTCTCATACTGGTCACTGGAGTTCAACATGGCACCTCATGGCAAAGAACTCTCTGAGGATCTGAAAAAAAGAATTGTTGCTCTACATAAAGATGGCCTAGGCTATAAGAAGATTACCAAGACCCTGAAATCTTGAGCTGTAGAATGGTGGCCAAGACCATACAGCAGTTTAACCGGACAGGTTCCACTCAGAACAGGCCTGGCCATGGTCGACCATAGAAGTTGAGTGCACATACTCAGCATCATATCCAGAGGTTGTCTTTGGGAAATAGATGTATGAGTGCTGCCAGAATTGCTGCAGAGGTTGAAAGGGTGGGGGGTCAGCCTGTCAGTGCTCAGACCATATGCCGCACACTGCATCAATTTGGTCTGCATGGCTGTCATCCCAGAAGGAAGCCTCTTCTAAAGATGATGCACATAAAAGCCAGCAAACAGTTTGCTGAAGACAAGCAGACTAAGGACATGGATTACTGGAACTCTGTCCTATGGCCTGATGAGACCAAGATAAACGTATTTAGTTCAGATGGTGTCAAGTGTGTGTGCACCCAGGTGAGGAGTACAAAGACAAATGTGTCTAGCCAATAGTCAAGCATGGTGGTGGGAGTGTCCTGGTCTGAGGCTGCATTAGTGCTGCCGGCACTGGGGAGCTACAGTTCATTGAGAGAATCATGAATGCCAACATGTACTGTGACCTACTGAAGCAGAGCATGATCCCTTCCTTTAAGAGACTGGGCCGCAGGGCAGTATTTCAACATAATAACGACCCCAAACACACCTCCAAGATGACCACTGCCTTGCTAAAGAAGCTAAGGGTAAAGGTGATGGACTGGTCAAGCATGTCTCCAAACCTAAACCCTATTGAGCATCTGTGGGGCATCTTCAAATGGAAGGTGGAGGAGCGCAAGGTCTCTGACATCCATCAGCTCCATGATGTCATCATGGAGGAGTAGAAGAGGACTCTAGTGGCACCCTGTGAAGCTCTGGTGAACTCCATGCCCAAGAGGGTTAAGGCAGTGCTGGAAAATAATGGTGGCCACACAAAATATTGACACTTTGGGCCCAATTTGGACATTTTCACTTAGGGGTGTACTCACTTTTGTTGCCTGCGGTTTAGACATTAATGTCTGTGTGTTCAGGTATTTTGAGGGGACAGCAAATTTACACTGTTATACAAGCTGTACACTCACTACTTTACATTGTAGTAAAGTGTCATTTCTTCAGTGTTGTCACATGAAAAGATATAATAAAATATTTACAAAAATGTGAGGGGTGTATTCACTTTTGTGTGTATATATATATATATATATATATATGAAAGGGGTGGAGGCATGCCGATGTTTTATTTCAGGCTGAGACAGGTCACATCCAAATTTAGCGCTCTTTTACACTGTTATACAATCTGCACACTCACTACTTTACATTGTAGCAAAGTGTAATTTCTTCAGTGTTGTCACATGAAAAGATATTATAAAATATTTACAAAAATGTGAGGGGTGTACTCACTTTTGTAAAATACTGTGTGTATATATATATATATATATATATATATACACCGCCTGCACTGTATTAGAAACTGTACACACTGTATTAGACACTGTGAAGAGAAAGGAGAGCAAATGGTCTGTGCTTGTATTGTGCCACATCCAGTATTCAAGAAAAAGAGAAAGGTTTCCCCTAAGCAGACTTTTAAGGCAACTAATAGTATCACATGTACAGATGTGTAGGTATAGTAATAGAAAAAACTTTATTAATAATTTCTACATAGTTAAAAATGAATATCAGAATGAAATATTAATTTATCTAGACAAAGTCAGCTAGTATTACCGTGCTGAAACATCCAACGTGTTTCAGAGTACAGTTTAATCCCTCTTCAGGGGTGCATAGAAAGGAGAGATTCATCTATAGCATAATTGAAAATATAAATATATTCAGTTTCACATGTAAAAGATTGCAGTCATGTTACACAAAATACCAAACATTTTAATAGACAACTTACATAGTGTTGAAGAGCAGGGTGATTTTCAATATTTCATTATATGAATATTAAAAAGGTAAGTAGATAACATGAAGAACTGTGCCGATGCAGTTGCTCTCTCAAGGCCTATGGGCATCAAACAAAGCAGATAAAGAATCTCTACACAAGAGATTTGTTATTGTAAATGTCGTCCCCGGGGGAGAAAGTAATCTCCTTACATTTCCAAGGCAGCAGAGTGACCAGAAGAATATACTGAGGCCAGAATGTGGAAATCCCTAAAAATTAAAACATCATACTAAATTAGAGCTCCAAAAAAGGAGCAGATAGACAATGCATCTTGATGTGGATACAAATAGCTGCATATAGGGGTAAAAAATAATGAGGTACCTGAGTGTCGTGGATGCATGCAAACAAAAAGCAGCAGAGGAAACCACAAGTAGTTGGAGGACGAATTTACAGCAACTGTGGAGATGGTAGAAAGGTATCTGTCAATTAGACGTAAATTTATAATAATAGATATGTAAGTCAAAGGCAGGGGGATATAAAAATGTGTTATATCCATATTTGATACTACCTTAATTGGGAGTGTAACATATTGCATAGTAATGACAAATGCAAGATAGAAATATGCATATATATTTATATGTCAGGGGTATATTAATTGACACTTGTAGTGATGATAAAAAAAGTATTTATATAATACATGCCAAATGGGCAAAAAATAAGTGCATTGTCATGGCAGTGGAAGAAACAATATGCTCCATATAATACGGTATGTTCATGGAATATATATAACTGAGGTATTGATTTAGTTAATGGGTACTGAGGCAAAAATAAATAGCAAGGTTCAATTGTCAAAGGTCCGCTGATGTTGTAAAAGTTTACCCAAAGTATACAGGAAAATATAACGTAGCCAAAAGTACAGTAACATTAATCTGGTTTGTACCATAACGTAGCCAAAAGTAGCATTAATCTGGTTTTTACCATAATGTAGCCAAAAGTAGCATTAGTCTAGTTTTTACCTTGTTTGGAGAGTAGTTGCAGAAGCCAGCCGCACACCCCACACCACATCAGAGGATGGCACCCTGGATCGTGTAATTTTCCCTGCAGACTTTGGGGGCTGATTTTTCAACAACAGAGGAGTTCAGCAGTGTGGACAGTAGAAAAAGGCACTATTCCAATTGTTGTTTTAGCTTTCAAATTAATGTATAAAGCGCATAAAAGATATGAATTACAGATTCAAAGTACTTGAAAAATGTCTTTACATTTTAGATAAAACAGTTTGTGGCAAATTTAGATATTACTGATTATTTTGAATAGAATATATTGTTATTAATTATGATTAATTCTCACATCTATAGCAGAAATAAAGTTTGAAAGTAAAGAATTGTACAATCAAATGAGTGGCACAAAATAACCAAAGCACAAAAATATTAAACTGTTCAGATACAAAATAAAGAATCAGACCCCCAGCACTTCCTGCTCAGAAGTTGCCTAGGCTTTTCAGATTCATTTTGAGAGATCGCTTTTGGCAGTTTAGGGGTTTGGACAATTTACAGTGGCTTAGACAACTTCTGACCAGTGAGTTTTGGGGAATCCATTTTATAAGTATCTGCACAATATAAGGTTTTTTGCATTGTTGCATGTTGCCTATTTTGGTGCCACTCACAGAATTGTATTTACTTTTAAAATGTATAAAAAAGTACTGTGATATAAAAGCCTTAGAACTGCAAAACTAATCATATTTTTAATAAAACGTGCATGCAAATTGTAATCAATCTTCACAACAATGTAATATGTTGGTATTCATCATTTATAATAACAAATAATTCTATCCCAATCCAGAGTTGTCCAGAGACATATTTTATACAAAAAAATGTCAATCCCCTCTAGCATATGGTAGCAAAGATGCCTTAAGTCTAGCTATAAGAAGAAATAGCATACTTTTATTGTGCTGTCAATGTGAAATATATTATTAAATTCCATTCTGTAAGTGTCTTATGCTTCATTCATCACAACTTGCATTACAACTTTCATTCCACATTTCCCAAAAGGACAATATCTAGAGAACTAATATCAGGTAAATTTGCAAAGTTAGCTCATGCTGTCAGTAAGGAGAAACATAACAAAACATAAAAAAGGAAAATACAATGTGATCCCATTCCTTTATAAAATGCTTTAAAATAAGTTGGGTCAAGTTTTAAGTTTTCTTTTTGACTTTCTGAAACAGTTCATTTCACTTTTCTCCTTAGTAACAGTTTTGATCAAGTAGTATTTTTTACTATAGTAGTAATATAGTAATAAAAAAACACACACATGCACTCACATATAAGTTCTTGCCCTTCCACATACATAAGGAAAATAGAAACATAGTGCAGCACTCACTACGGGGAACTTGTAAGTCCTTGTGGAATTCATAATCAGGTTCTCAGGCTCAAAGTGTCCTCCCACACTGCAGACATGAGTAAACAAGGAATGGGAGCTTGCAACTCTAATACCGAAAATTTGATTGAAGGCTACAGAGCAATGACATAGGAGAGCTAACACAAGAGGTCACAGGTTAGGGGTGGTCCCAATGTTCTAATCGAACGCAAGTTCGACTCGAACATTGGGTGTTCATTTGTTCGCAGATGAACCAAACATATGGGGCGTTCGCAGCAAATTTGAGTGCCACAAAGTGCCACATAATGCACTGTGAGATCGCAGTGCATTGACAGCTGCTGATTGGCCAAAGCATGCACCTGACCTGCATGCTTTGGCCAATCACAGCGCAATCTGCTGTGAGAGCCATGATTGGCCAATCATGGCTCAGGGAGCTAAGTCCACGCCCCACACTATATAAGGCTGCTTACACTGTGGCCGTATGTAGTGTAATACTTGGAGCAGTGTGTAAATGGGTGGTGCTGCGCTAATCCTAAATACAAAAACCAGGTGGCTTAGGTGATAATCATAATTTATATCACCAGAAGGATAAAAAAGTATTATAGAGACTGGTTAGATAACTAATACAAGTGGTACGTATCACTGAACTGGATATAAATATCATAAGTGTAACAAAATAAATATAATAAAACACACGTATTAAAAACTTAGATCACAATAGTAAATATCTGACTCAAAGTCAGTGATAGAAAACAATCCTAAATAAAGTGCAAGGTGGTTCAGGCTATGTACATACACAGCTCAAAAGTGACAATGTGCAATGTGCAAGCAATGTGCACAATGTGGAGTGGTGTCTATACCTCTATAAGATAGGGTATTGATAAACTAAACTTCATATAAAGTGCAAAATGTGCAAAAACCTCCAGAAATAGATACGGTATAAATGTCCCAAAAAATATGTGGAAATAAATCAAAAATGAAAAAAATTGAAAAAAGGTGAGAAAAAAGAATTCACAAAAAAAGTCCTTTTATAAATGAAATTTGTGACAGCAACGTTCTAGCATGCACACGTTGCAATTAAAGTGCTTTAGGTGAATCACATCAAGTGCTTCTTCGTGTGCAGACACTCAAGTGGGTAATGGCCCCTTACCTTAAGGTAATGGGGCAAAAGCATATGACCAAGAGAACTTTTGTAACATCCACCTAGGGGCTCCTGCGCGTCCCTCACTGTCCCAGATCCTAGGATGCGGTTCCCTCAGATGTAGTGCGGGGGGGTTGTAAAAAATGATAAGGCAGGAAGAAACCCAATAGTGTAATTCCGTTTGATAAAAGTAACTTGTTTTTATTACAGAAATACAGGTACTCACATTTAAAATTGAAAAACAGCGGTTGTATCCGACGAGCGGCGAGCTCGTAAGCCTCTGACAGTGTGTGCAGTCTGTCCCGTCCCTACGCGTGACGTCACACCACACGTGACTTCTTCAGGGGATAAGTACAGGCTGAGAAAGTGTCCTTAAATAGTTTAGTATTGGCCGGCAATGGGCGGCCATTTTCCCGGAGTCTAATGCATTTTAATGCGGTGGCCATTTTCCTAGAGGTTATAAGACGCAAGTTCCGCTTATGGTATGCGTCTGTGTGAGGCATCAGCTGACTTATAGGGCCAATAGGTGCTGTTCAGCTAATTTAAGCCGCTAGTACTGTCAGCAGAGAAAGACAAGTACTGCTTCTGATGTTAGAAGCCAAGCGGGGAAAAACCGAATAGGGAATTCGGATAAAAGAATGAGGCTGGCTGTGAAATAGCTAGATAGAGTTGGCGCGGTAGTTTTAGCATATCAGCATAAATAACAAACAACACCCGCCCTGGCTTGAGTCTATACTGGGCAGAGCTTATAAGATAATATAAGCGATGGGTCTGATACTCAAGAACGAAGGAAAGAGAGAGGCAGCAAACACTGATAGCACGCTTAGTGTACATAATATATTAGAATATAAAACCAGTCCACACAGATATATAATATAAAATTGACTAGAATGTCATTAAGTTTGTTACCAAAGGACCTGTTGTTTAGAAACAGTTATATACTTTTAATACATATTATAATTTATAATTAGCAATAACAATAAAATAAAATAAAAAATAGACTCAAATTTGACTTAGTCATAGAAAGGAAAAAAAGAGAGAGAGAGGGGCTACAACAAATGTAGGTGATAGTCCAATGGGGACATTTATAGGTACCTCCAGTCAATTCAACCAGATTCTGTGGGAATATGAATGGACATAAAGAAAAAACTTTGGCCTTTGACAAGAGTCTCCAGCAATTGGGTGTAAGCAAGTTGTTTGTCAAATATATGGCAAAATATGAGAGTCTAGGCATAGAGGCCATAACAGACATTGCATTAAATTATTGCATAGAAAATAGAACAGACACAGTAAGTATTTTTTTAAAAATAAGTATAAAATCTACATTTAAAAATTTATATTTCAAAATATATATTTAAAAATCACTCAGGAAGCAGTTTAGGTCAAACTCTATGTTTAGACCACGGGGCCAGAAAGTATCCAAGGTGAAGATCCATTTGGATTCCAGTTTACTTAGGGTTCTCACCTTGTGGCCTCCCCGCCAGTGTTTGATGTATGGGGTAATGCCCCAAAAACTAAGATGGGTGGGATCTTTGTTATGGCAAGTGAGAAATGTTTTGACACACAATGTTTATCATAGCCGTTAAGGATATTTTTAACGTGTTCCTTAATACGAACTCTCAGGGGTCTTTTTGTACGGCCTACATACTGAAGACCACAGCTACATTCAAGTGCGTATACTGCCCCTTCGGTATTGTAACAGATGAAATCTTTAATTTCATGGTTCTCTCCTGTGCTAGTTGAAGTGAAGTGAAACACTTTCTTGTTTGGACGTTTGGTCCTTAGGCAGGCGAAACACCTTTTGCACGGAAAAAATCTGTTACCGGTAAAAAAAGAAAACAGTTTCTTGGGTGGGTCTACAACATTTTTTACTACTATATCCCTAATCGTGGGTGCCCTTTTATATATAAATTTCGGACTCTTGGGGAGAATATCTTGTAATTGCTTGTCTGCCAATAAAATATGCCAATGGCGCTTGATTATCCTTTCTATTTTCTTGTATTGTACGTTGAAATCTAGGATAAATGGTATTACCTCAACTGTATTTTTTTGTTGTGTGGTCTTTTCTTCAATCAGTTGGTTCCGATCAAGTTTAGAAACTTCAGCAATTTTGGTCTTAATAAATTTATGATCATAGCCTTTTGACATAAACCTCTCGCCCATTTTTTCTGCTTGTTCGAAATATGCATCTATTTTGGTACAGTTTCTCTTTATCCGCATCAATTGCCCTTTCGGAATATTAAGAATCCAGTTTTTATGGTGGCAACTTGTGGTTGGGAGGTAGCTGTTCCTATCAACTCCCTTAAATTGCGTCTTCGTGCTGAATGTGGAATTGTCTAGTGAAATCTCTAGATCCAGGAAGTTAATTTTTTCTGAGCTGACATCCCAAGTAAGTGAGATATTTCTATCGTTATTGTTAAGTTTCACAAGGAATTCAATTAGGTTGCTTTCTTCTCCATCCCACAATATAAAGATGTCATCGATATATCTTTTGTATATGACAAGCTGGCTTGGGCGCTCACTAAAAACATTGTATTCTTCCCACTGTGCCATGAACAGGCCGGCTATACTCGGGGCAAACCTGGCACCCATAGCCACCCAGGTCTGCTGATGGTAGTAGGACTTATCGTACCAAAAGTAATTGTTTTTGAGGCTGAATTCTAAACATTTAATCAGGAACTTCCTCTGTATGCCGTATGATGTGGAATGATTGTGTATAGAGCCGACACATCGGCAGTGGCCATAACCCATGATCTATCCTCTCCCTGGATGTTCTCTGTTAGAAGATTTTAAGTTCATTATTATTTTAGGTGATAAAAGTTTCTGAAAAAATATATGAAACACATAAATGTTATATGTAATTTGTGATGGTTTCTGAAGGTTAACAGGATGGAGGACAGAGGACAGAGGAGTGGTTTAGCTGGGTAGATATTTCTATTTTGAGTTGCTATGTCAGGACAATGGGTGGAGTAATGTTGCTTATCTTTAGACTATAGCCATTTAAAGTATATATGCAAATATGGGTATTACTAGGATATGCTGACGTAACATTTTGAAACAGTATAAGAATGGATCAGATTCATGGTAGAATAGGAATGGAGTAGGGTTGAAGAGAGAGAAGTAACCCAACACTTTGAAGAATGTAACATCAAGATGTCTCCTCCTCCTCCTCCTTCTGAGACCATCACCATGCCACATGTTATCGATGTAAGTCTGGTCTTTGCTTGTCTTTCTGAACAAATAAACAACCTTTCTGGAAGCATCGTATGAACGAAGGATTCTTCAATTTCTACTAAGAAACTAATTCCTAAAAGTAAGTTGGAAATGCGGCCTTGGACAAAGTACAGAAACATATCTCCTATACACCCTACCCTCTAGGAGAGAGGACACTGATATTTATATAACATATAACACAAAGACATTGCTATACATCCAGAAACGCCCCTGAGAATGAGAAATGATAATATCTAGAATTATAGATATTATACTTTTCTTTCAATGGCGAGCAAGCTAAAATGGTCAATTTTTTCCCACTCCTTGACAAAGGGGGGAAACGAACACAATTTTGTGATTGATCAAGTCTCGGGAAAAAACGATCAAAGAACCTAGAAGGAGGCGTTTGCGTCAGATGTGGACAACAGTTCAGTAAAGTCGAGGGTGAGTTTTTCTTTGTCTGTTTTCTCACCTCTAGCCAAAGTTTGTAACTTTGAAAAAAAAACAAAAAAAAGGAAGACCCAGCCTACGAAGTTGATTGACAAGGCCATTTGGACGGTATGCTTCAAGCTATTGTTGGAAATCCAAGACTTTGTGAAAACGTAACGTTACGTACGTGAAGATTTCTGCCAAGGTTAGTTCCTAAGAAGGTGAGAAAGTCTCACATAAGAAAATATTGGGTAGTTGCCCAATAAGAAAAAATGTTGAATCAGGAACTGAGACTTCACGTTATTTGAAAAAGCTACCATTGAGGTACAACAGGCAAATGTATGTACTATTTGGGTGAGCTAAGATGAAAGTCGGATTTTGATGTTTGAAGATGGAAAGTCCAAGAAGCAGGCAAAGAAAAATCAACAGGCAAGAACACTAAAGCACACTAAAGCACACTACAGCACACAATACAAGGAACAAGGCAAAAAGCTACAAGAAAATGATTCTTCCAAGAAAAGGCAACAAAGGAAAGAAGAAGCAACGAAAGAAAGAAAACGCAACAAAAGAAAGAAAAAGCAACAAACGAAAGAAAAGGCAACGAACAACAAATTTAAAGGACATTATTCATCTCTTGTTTTTTTTAAGTGCGCACAGGACTATCATACTAACAAGGGGTGAGTGTGTTTGTTTATATAAAATGGTAACATGGGATGGTTAACATCTCAAGGCTCAGAAGTATTTTCCTGTACCATCAGGAATACATGCAGTAGTAAGGTAATTAATTAATGCCAGAGTGTAAAGAAGTTATTAAATAAGGAAACTAAGTTTAAAGCTGCATGTAAATGTTTATGATGTTTATGAATATTTTAGCCCTGAACAACAGAAAATGTGTGTTATTACACGTGGTCATTTTAAAACATATAAATAGGGGGCAGAAAAAGTTTTCAGAGAAAAAGTATTGATTAAGATTGTGGAAAGAACTGTATGAAATTGAGATTATGGAAATTAACATGGTGTTTAGTGTCTTACAAAAATCCTATAGATTTGGTTGTAGGAAATAATAAGTTAAGGATTGAACAATTTTTACAAAAATTCCAAACTTGGATTTGGTTATTAAATTAAAAGTAGTAGATTGTTCTAATTTATTTAAAACTACCCAGAGAAAATATAAAAATATGAAAGTTTTGTTCAATCTAAAAAAATTGTAAAAATAGCAATTGTTAATAGTCTTTGTAAATTAGTATTTCTGGTAAAAGTAAGGACTTTGATTGAGGGAGGAGTTTTCTCGGGGATATGGCCAATCGCAGTTTTTGGGCAGGATCCAATCTGTGAGTTTCACGAGATTGTCCTCTATACAATTTTTTTGTCATTACTATAATCAGGAAAGTCATATAACGTAGTGTACATGATTTTTGGCAGATGTACAAACAAAATATGTTTAAAAAAAGTGGTAAAAAGGTTAAACATTTTAAAAACGAAAAACTAGATTGTTACCGAATTGTACAGTGTATTGTATACAAAGCATGATAGCTAAGATTGACTGTAACAGATCATTTTCTGAAGAGTTTGTGACATGCGAGGAGTGTATTGCCAACAGAGAAATGCAGATCAAGTTACACAGACTAGTCATCATGTCATGACAGTTTTCACTTCTGTGGATCAAAGTCTTCCAAATATCTGGAAGAGGGTTCATGGATGAGAAAAAATACATTTTTAAAAGGTATTATTACTTATTAAAGTAATTGTTTTTAAAAAAATAAGATTTTTTGGGTCTTAATAACTTTTCTCAAGAGTTCATTGAGATTTTTCTAGACAAAGTATTTGTCTGAGTAAATTTTAATGAATTATATAGGCTTACTGTAGGGCAAATATTTTTAATTACAAGAGAGAACTTGTATACAATAATTTGAAGATCTAAAGAAAGCCCTTATTAATTTAGTATTTTTGATTAATATAGAGATCTCTCTCAGCCATTTTATATTCAAGTGTATGTGGATGATGAGACAATTTCATTGGTATTTATAAAAAAATGTGTTAGGAGAGCATTGTCCAATGCTACAGATCTGAGACATTGTGGGTTTTGCACCATTTGTTTTGAAAAGCATCTTATGTTACACTAAAGGTGTTATTACAAAGAAAACAGGAGGTGTCAACACACACAGCTTTGTCTAGTGGCAATTGGATGTTAAAAAGATCAGTTGTAGTGGTATTTAAAAATACATGGGGATTAAATAGATGCAGTGTGAGGGATAGAACCACAGTTGTATAAATGAAGGAAAAAGTCACTTTGTCAACTTTTAGTGGACATTTATTGGGAAAGAATTTCTTGTGCTTCTATAGATGGATCCAAATATTGGCACAATGGAATGACAATATTAAACTTTCTGTAAGTGTCTGCATTAAAAGCTGAACTTTAGACTGCCATGTGTTTAGCAGTCAGAGTGACAGGCATGTGTGGCTCATTCAATCATACTGTATGAGAGGAATGTTTTTAGTTCTGAAAAGAAATTTCAACATGATCAAATTTCTTTCAGAAATAGAATATTTGGGAAAGCCCAACCTAAATTGTCAGTGTAAAGGAAAAAATACAATAATCTGGTAAGATTATTCTTTTACAAGATTTAATATTAGTCACAGGATAAAGAGGGGGACTATGAAATTTTGTCTTAGAGTCAGTACAGATTGATTATGGAGATAAAATTTATTGTAAAAAAAAAAAATAATAATTGGTTCCAACAATAATGGATAGAGTTATTTTTAAATGAAAATATTTCTTTTTGCATATCCAGGTACCTGACTGACTGACTGATTGATTGATTTTTTTTTTGTTTAAGCTAATGAAAGAAATTCTGAACTACTCATTTTAGAACACTTTGTCATCAAACTTCTGAATAGTGTTTTATTTGTTTATAGAGCAATCCAATAGGAAAGAGTAACCTGATACTACAAAGTATTGAGGAATTTGGCAAATCTTTATAGATTGATTACATTAGTTTTTTCCACCTGCTTCAGGAGGATACAAGGATGTTGTTTTTTTTAGTTAATGTTTCTTTTTGATAAATTAATTGAGGTTATTCTAGAAAATAATATTTTTAACAAAAGCTAAGTTGTTGTGAACTTATGTCATATTCCATTGGGGTTGGATTTCAAACCATGGAATCAGATTATGATTTAAAATTTTGCAGCATATGTATGCAATTTTAGGTATTTAGTAAAGTTTTTGTTTCTTATCAGCTTAAATACTCAGGTATTGTAGAACGTATGATTAGTATTATAAAGTCTAAATAGGGTAAGATGATTCAAGAATAAGGTAAAGATTGGGTGACTTATTTACCTGTTATAGTCTTAGTTTAAAAACTTTATTATTTTTTTAAACATTAGGTTTGTTAACTTTTTGAGTTAATGACAGGATGTCTTTTGAGATTAGCATACTCCGTTATTTTTATATAATCTGTTGTATAGAAAGAAGTGTGGTTGCAAACTTTACAAGCAACAGGTGCAGGTATTTCAGAAGTTTGTTCACAAATTATGGCTAGGCCTTTGCTAAATTTGAATAGAAATCATGTCTTGAATGAGATTTCTACTTCTAATGAGTATGTTTAGTAATTTATTCTAGTAGCTAAAGTTATGGTTAAGAATTAAAGATCTGAAGGTACCAGGGATGCCAACAGAGATGTCAATTGGGATATCAATTGGAAAGATTATTTTGTATTTTTAAGGTACATTGGAATTATACTTTTTGTTTCTAAAGAATTGGTAATAAAATAAATAAAAATAATTGGTAAAAATAAGAATAAAATGGGTAAACATAGAAAGGATTATCAATCTAGAATAGTTTATATTAAATAATGAAAATTTCTAAGGAAAACATATTTTTATAAGAATTTGATATTTGTTTTCAATTTCTTTTATAGATATGTCTTTCGTTTCTAAATTTAAAGAACATGATTAGATAGATAAATAAATAGAAAGATGGATAGAATATATAAAACATGACAATCAAATAATGGGAAAGTTTTATGTTTTTTATGTATCTACAGACGAGTAGATTATTTATTATGTTTATAATTGTTCTGTGTCAAGGATAAAGTATAAAAACTTACATTGTAGAAGTTATTTGGTTATTGAAATTTCCAGGAATGGAAGAAATTTTATTTATTGATTAATAATTTATATTACAAAGCGATATAATTTGATTTTTCAAAGATATGTATTTCATCTTTATATTAAAATAGTCAAATTATATGGTTAAAGTCATAAGAGTTTTCACAGGAAGTTAAATTAATTTATGAAGTTGAAGGAAGAAAATCTTTAATATTACATGATTTAGATGGAGAATTAATTAAAATTAATTAATATAATAATTTAAATTTTCTCAATGGAATGAAATAGTTAAATATTTTTCATAGGGATATCTGAGTTTTGGAAAATGTTTATGTACAATATCTGACACACTAAATTGTATTACTGTTTATTGTATTGTATTAATGTTATTGTATTGTTTGTATTGAAAATGTGGATCAGAGACATTTATTATTTAAGATGAATGCACTTATTATATCTGTTGATTATAGTGCATTGAGGGGGAATTGTTAGAAGATTTTAAGTTCATTATTATTTTAGGTGATAAAAGTTTCTGAAAAAATATATGAAACACATAAATGTTATATGTAATTTGTGATGGTTTCTGAAGGTTAACAGGATGGAGGACAGAGGACAGAGGAGTGGTTTAGCTGGGTAGATATTTCTATTTTGAGTTGCTATGTCAGGACAATGGGTGGAGTAATGTTGCTTATCTTTAGACTATAGCCATTTAAAGTATATATGCAAATATGGGTATTACTAGGATATGCTGACGTAACATTTTGAAACAGTATAAGAATGGATCAGATTCATGGTAGAATAGGAATGGAGTAGGGTTGAAGAGAGAGAAGTAACCCAACACTTTGAAGAATGTAACATCAAGATGTCTCCTCCTCCTCCTCCTTCTGAGACCATCACCATGCCACATGTTATCGATGTAAGTCTGGTCTTTGCTTGTCTTTCTGAACAAATAAACAACCTTTCTGGAAGCATCGTATGAACGAAGGATTCTTCAATTTCTACTAAGAAACTAATTCCTAAAAGTAAGTTGGAAATGCGGCCTTGGACAAAGTACAGAAACATATCTCCTATACACCCTACCCTCTAGGAGAGAGGACACTGATATTTATATAACATATAACACAAAGACATTGCTATACATCCAGAAACGCCCCTGAGAATGAGAAATGATAATATCTAGAATTATAGATATTATACTTTTCTTTCATTCTCTATGACTCGTAACATCTCTTTGCTATCTTTCAGATATGCTTCTGTTTTCTGAACCGCCGGCTGTAAAAAAAGTCTATATACTGGCCCATCCTCGCTGTTATTGACTCGATGCCATTAACTATCGGCCTAGGTGGTGGGTCAGTTCTATTTTTGTGTATTTTAGGTACTGAATAGATGATTGGTGTACGACAGGAATCTGGTATGAGGAACCTTGCTTCTTTTTTATTCAATATTGCCTTCTTTACCCCCAGATGAACAACCTGCTCGAGTGCTTTACGACACCCAAATACTGGGTTCTTCAATAGTTTGGTATATGTGTTGGTATCATTCAGCATAAGGGTCATTGTATTATGGTATTGTTCTTTAGAGAGGATCACAATCCCTCCTCCCTTGTAGGCTGGTCGGATGACAATATCCCGCCTCTTGATTAGCTTGCGAATCCCACTTTTAATATAGTTAGGTTCTTCTTTCTTCTTAATTTGCACATCTTTTATTTCATCTACAACTTTTTTTTAAAAACATCAATATGTTTATTATCTTTTGCTGGCGGATTAAAAACAGATTTGTTCCTGAGTGAACTATGTAAAATCCCATTATCTGGTGGCTGTGCTATTCTGGGCATCGGGGGATTTCCTACCATGTATCTTTGTATATTTAGCTTTCGTACAAATTTTTGGATCCCGATGTAGGTCTCAAATTTATTAAGGTTTTTTGTGGGTGCATATTTCAACCCTTTGTCGAGTACCCCAACTTCTTCGTGTGTCAATACCCGCCCACTGAGGTTAAAAATCCCCTCTCCTTTTACTCTCTCTTTCTTTTGCTGTCTCTTGCCGCATCTTCGTCCTCTCTTCTTTCGGGGCTTTTTCTGAGACCTTGCATCTCGTCTAGATTTCTCACCGGATGATTCTCTCTGCTCCGGTCTAAAAAAGGCCTGTTTAATTCTTGGTCTCCGTATGGTGGAGGGTAGGGTCTGGCTGATCTTTCTTCTTCTTCATTGTAAGTGGGGACTGGACTTTGTTCGTCTGACCGATAATTTCTCTGCGGTGGGCCTCTTCTGTCTTCATATCTGTATTCTTGCATGGGACTTCTGTCTCTTGGTCTATAATATTCCAAATCTCTATTATCTCTATATTCTTGCATAGGTCTCCTTTGGTCTCTGTATTCATATGGTGGGCCTCTATATTCTCATTCTTCGTATGGGGGTCTGTACCAGTTATTCCGGTTGTAGGGTCTTCTGTTATTCTTCCCATAGTAAGGTTTTCTACCTCCATTTCGTGGTGTCCGGTTATTTTGTTGGGCCTCCTTTCATTCTGGTATGGAGTATAGCTTTGATATTCGTTGTTTCTACCATCATTCTCTCTTTGTCTTGGGGTCATAGTTCTATTTTCTTCTCTAGGGTCCTGATGTCTTCTATTTTCCGTAACTGGCCTAGGTAGTTCATTTTGAGGCTGGGAATACATTCTTACTGTTTTTTCGGGTGTAGAATATGTAGATAAGGATTCAATTTTTCCCAATTGGCTTTGCCATTTAAAGACTTGGTCATTGCGAAAGTCATTGGTGTCTCTCGTATGTTTCTTACTTTTCCTTTGTTGGACCTCTTTATCTTTTTTGGCAAGGTCCTTATTCAATTGAGTCATTAAAGTCTTGTATTCAATCGTATCCTTATATTGTTCTATTTCTCCTTTGAGGTCCGCAATATTCTGGTCTATTAGCTTGTTTTTCCTCCTTTTCCTATCTAACAGGAAACCTATAAGTTCTAGGTCTTTATCATTGAAAAATTTATACCACTCGTCATTTGATTCCTGGTCAGTAAGCCCATCATTTGGGGGGACATCCCACCTTAACCTTCTAGGGACAATGCTTTCTTTGAGGTATGTCTCAAAGGTGCAGATGTCCCACCAGAGGCTCACTTTCTTTTCCATATTGTGTCCTAGCTTGCGCATTAGGCTTTCGAGGTCTAGATTACTATTGGTTTTTGTATTAGTGATATTGACTACTTCTTCTAAGTTCACTTGCCTTTTTTTCATATACGAGAACACATCCATGATTGCCGCAGGAATGGGGAGTGTATATAGGTAAACCAATATTTAGGAGAATTATTCCCGCGCTATCAAATATGGAGGCGGCTGGAGGTGGAAAAGCTGCATGCGCCGGTTCGTGTAAACACCTGACCTTTTGAATAAATAAATAACACCTGACCGAAAGGGCAAATGATGCGGATAAAGAGAAACTGTACCAAAATAGATGCATATTTCGAACAAGCAGAAAAAATGGGCGAGAGGTTTATGTCAAAAGGCTATGATCATAAATTTATTAAGACCAAAATTGCTGAAGTTTCTAAACTTGATCGGAACCAACTGATTGAAGAAAAGACCACACAACAAAAAAATACAGTTGAGGGAATACCATTTATCCTAGATTTCAACGTACAATACAAGAAAATAGAAAGGATAATCAAGTGCCATTGGCATATTTTATTGGCAGACAAGCAATTACAAGATATTCTCCCCAAGAATCCAAAATTTATATATAAAAGGGCACCCACGATTAGGGATATAGTAGTAAAAAATGTTGTAGACCCACCCAAGAAACTGTTTTCTTTTTTTACAGGTAACAGATTTTTTCCGTGCAAAAGGTGTTTCGCCTGCCTAAGGACCAAACGTCCAAACAAGAAAGTGTTTCACTTCACTTCAACTAGCACAGGAGAGAACCATGAAATTAAAGATTTCATCTGTTGCAATACCGAAGGGGCAGTATACGCACTTGAATGTAGCTGTGGTCTTCAGTATGTAGGCCGTACAAAAAGACCCCTGAGAGTTCGTATTAAGGAACACGTTAAAAATATCCTTAACGGCTATGATAAACATTGTGTGTCAAAACATTTTCTCACTTGCCATAACAAAGATCCCACCCATCTTAGTTTTTGGGGCATTACCCCATACATCAAACACTGGCGGGGAGGCCACAAGGTGAGAACCCTAAGTAAACTGGAATCCAAATGGATCTTCACCTTGGATACTTTCTGGCCCCGTGGTCTAAACATAGAGTTTGACCTAAACTGCTTCCTGAGTGATTATTAAATATATATTTTGAAATATAAATTTTTAAATGTAGATTTTATACTTATTTTTAAAAAAATACTTACTGTGTCTGTTCTATTTTCTATGCAATAATTTAATGCAATGTCTGTTATGGCCTCTATGCCTAGACTCTCATATTTTGCCATATATTTGACAAACAACTTGCTTACACCCAATTGCTGGAGACTCTTGTCAAAGGCCAAAGTTTTTTCTTTATGTCCATTCATATTCCCACAGAATCTGGTTGAATTGACTGGAGGTACCTATAAATGTCCCCACTGGACTATCACCTACATTTGTTGTAGCCCCTCTCTCTCTCTTTTTTTCCTTTCTATGACTAAGTCAAATTTGAGTCTATTTTTTATTTTATTTTATTTTTATTGCTAATTATAAATTATAATATGTATTAAAAGTACATAACTGTTTCTAATAGGTTTTAAACAACAGGTCCTTTGGTAACAAACTTAATGACATTCTAGTCAATTTTATATTATATATCTGTGTGGACTGGTTTTATATTCTAATATATTATGTACACTAAGCGTGCTATCAGTGTTTGCTGCCTCTCTCTTTCCTTCATTCTTGAGTATCAGACCCATCGCTTATATTATCTTATAAGCTCTGCCCAGTATAGACTCAAGCCAGGGCGGGTGTTGTTTGTTATTTATGCTGATATGCTAAAATGACCGCGCCAACTCTATCTAGCTATTTCACAGCCAGCCTCATTCATTTAGCAGAAATCCCTATTCAGTTTTTCCCCGCTTGGCTTCTAACATCAGAAGCAGTACTTGTCTTTCTCTGTTGACAGTACTAGTGGCTTAAATTAGCTGAACAGCACCTCTTGGCCCTATAAGTCAGCTGATGCCTCACACAGACGCATACCATAAGCGGAACTTGCGTCTTATAACCTCTAGGAAAATGGCCACCGCATTAAAATGCATTAGACTCCGGGAAAATGGCCGCCCATTGCCGGCCAATACTAAACTATTTAAGGACACTTTCTCAGCCTGTACTTATTCCCTGAAGAAGTCACGTGTGGTGTGATGTCACGCGTAGGGACGGGACAGGCTGCACACACTGTCAGAGGCTTACGAGCTTGCCACTCGTCGAATACAACCGCTGTTTTTCAATTTTAAATGTGAGTACCTGTATTTCTGTAATAAAAACAAGTTACTTTTATCAAACGGAATTACACTATTGGGTTTCTTCCTGCCTTATCATTTTTTACAACCCCCCCCCGCACGATCTGGGACGGTGAGGGACGTGCAGGAGCCCCTAGGTGGATGTTACAAAAGTTCTCTTGGTCATATGCTTTTGCCCCATTACCTTAAGGTAAGGGGCCATTACCCACTTGAGTGTCTGCACACGAAGAAGCACTTGATATGATTCACCTAAAGCACTTTAATTGCAACGTGTGCATGCTAGAACGTTGCTGTCACAAATTTCATTTATAAAAGGACTTCTTTGTGAATTCTTTTTTCTCACCTTTTTTCAATTTTTTTCATTTTTGATTTATTGTATGTATTCCACATATGTTTTGGGACATTTATACCGTATCTATTTCTGGAGGTTTTTGCACATTTTGCACTTTATATGAAGTTTAGTTTATCAATACCCTATCTTATAGAGGTATAGACACCACTCCACATTGTGCACATTGCTTGCACATTGCACATTGTCACTTTTGAGCTGTGTATGTACATAGCCTGAACCACCTTGCACTTTATTTAGGATTGTTTTCTATCACTGACTTTGAGTCAGATATTTACTATGGTGATCTAAGTTTTTAATACGTGTGTTTTATTATATTTATTTTGTTACACTTATGATATTTATATCCAGTTCAGTGATACGTACCACTTGTATTAGTTATCTAACCAGTCTCTATAATACTTTTTTATCCTTCTGGGGATATAAATTATGATTATCACCTAAGTCACCTGGTTTTTGTATTTAGGATTAGCGCAGCACCACCCATTTACACATTTATTCAAAAGGTCAGGTGTTTACCCGAACCGGCGCATGCAGCTTTTCCACCTCCAGCCGCCTCCATATTTGATAGCGCGGGAATAATTCTCCTAAATACTTGGAGCAGATTGAGAGAACTTGAGCTAGATTAGGCAGGTTAGTTAATGACGCGCAGACAGTTTAATACATATATATAGATATATATATCTATATATATACATACACAGTATCTCACAAAAGTGAGTACACCCCTCAAATTTTTGTAAATATTTTATTATATCTTTTAATGTGACAATACTGAAGAAATTACACTTTGCTACAATGTAAACTAGGGATGGGCCGACCACCCCCCCGGTTTGGTTCGCACCAAAACATGCGAACAGGCAAAAAATGTGTTCGAATGCGCAAACACTGTTAAAGTCTATGGGAAACGAACATAGAAAATCAAAAGTGCTAATTTTAAAGGCTTTTATGCATGGTATTATCTTAAAAAGTGTTTGGGGACCCGGGTCCTGCCCCATGGGACATGTATCAATGCAAAAAAAAAGTTTTAAAAACGGTCTTTTTTTGGGAGCAGTGATTTTAATAATGCTTAAAGTGAAACAATAAAAGTGTAATATTCCTTTAAATTTCATACCTAGGGGGGTGTCTATAGTACGCCTGTAAAGGGACGCATGTTTCCCGTGTTTACAACAGTCCGAGAGCAAAATGACATTCCTAAAGGAAAAAAAGTCAATCAAAAGTACTTGCGGCTATAATGAATTGTCAGTCCCGACTCCCGGCAATACACATACAAGTTCATTGATTAAAACAGCATGGGATTTTTTTTTAAAAATGCATGGGGGTCCCCTTAAATTCCATACCAGGCCCTTCAGGTCTGGTATGGATATTAATGGGAACCCTGGGCCAAAATGTAAAAAATAAATGGTGTGGGGGTCCCCCTCAAAATCCAGACCTGATTTTAGGGGGAATCCCGCACCAATTTGTTTAAAAAAATGGTGTGGGGTCCCCCCAAAATTCCATACCAGACCCTTATCCAAGCACGCAACCTGGCAGGCCACAGGAGAAGAGGGGGGCAAGAGAGTTCCCCCCCTTCTGAACCGTACCAGGCCACATGCCCTCAACATTGGGAGGGTGCTTTGGGGTGGCCCTCCAAAGCACCTTGTCCCCTTGTTGATGGGGAGAAGGGCCTCATCCCCACACCCCTTGCCAGCTGGTTGTGGGGGTCTGCGGGCGGGGGGGCTTATCGGAATCTGGAAGCCCCCTTTAACAAGGGGACCCCCAGATCCCGGCCCCCCTCTGTGTGAAATGGTAACAGGGTACAAATGTACCCCTACGATTTCACAAAAAATGTGTGAAAATGGTAAAAAAAAAACATAATACACGCCTTGGGACAAGTCCTTTATTTAAAAAAATAAAACTGTCCCACTGAGTCGTCTTCTTCTTCTTGCGCTCAGATGGACCGAAAAAGAAAAAAAAAGCCGCACGTCGCCTACAATCTGCCTCCATGGGAGGCACCCGCTGTAATGATCGACCGCTCTCAGGTGACAGCTCATTTATGACTGAGGGCGGGGACACACTATGACATCGCCAGTGACCCCTCCCCCCTCTGATGCACAGGGACATCCCTATGGCTTTCCCGTAGAATTAGAGGGGGGCGGGGCCACCCGGTCGCCCCTGCCTCTGACGCACGGGGACATCCCTATGGCTTCCCCGTAGCATCAGAGGGGGCAGGGTCACCCGGTTACGTAGCTGCGAGTACTTTTAACTAAATTACTTTTTTTCCTTTAGAAATTTCATTTGTCTCTCAGACTGTTATAAACACGGGAAACATGCACCACTTTACAGGCATACTATAGACACCCCCCAGGTACGAAATTTAAAGGAATACTACACTTTTATTGTTTCACTTTAAGCATTATTAAAATCACTGCTCCCAAAAAACGGCCGTTTTTAAAACTTTTTTTGTATTGATTTTTTTTGTTTAATAAATTTTTATTATTAAAGAAAAATATAACAAGGATACAATTATATCTCAAAATAGAAATCATTTCCATTTTAACAATAGCATATAGAATGAAAGACAGTACACATATACCGTACCAGTTAGGAAAATTACGTAATAGCCTCTAGGTAGATACATAGAGTAAGCGTACTAACCGACTAGGCAAAAATATATACTATGTGAGTACCATGTATTGAACGTAATTGAGTAAGAACATAATACATTGGTTTATTGAAAGTAAACACTTAAGAGGTAATATTGGGGAAAGTGTAGAGAAGGAGAGAATAGAAGAAAGAGGTGAAAGAAAAAAGAAAAAAAAATTAAAGAAGGAATATAAGAGGAAGAAATGAAGGAAGAAGGGTGTGAAGGGAAGAGGAGGGAGGTTAAAGGTTAAAGGTTGCCGGCATGCAGGGCCACGTATTAAAAAGAGGGTTGCATTAGCGAGGTGAGAAATATTGCTAGGTGGCTAAGTCTGATTGATTGGTTTAAGGGGTTTCGGTAATGAGATTTATATATGAGGAATTGGTCTGAAATTTTTTACAAGGGTCCCATATGAGAGAATGTTTTTGAGAGGTCCCTCTGAGATCGTGGGTAATACTCTCCATGAGGTGTACGTTGTCAATCATTTGTAGCCAGCTTTTAATAGAAGGAATTACTGGTTGACCCCATAGGGTGGGAATCAAGGCCTTGGCAGTGTTCAATAGATGAGGAACGATTGAGCGTTTGTACAACCTTATGGGAGTTTTTGTAACATGAAAGAGGACAGCCCACGGGTCGTTTGATATGTGAACATCAGCAATCTGAAAAATCAGATCACGATTGACATCCCAGTATGGACGGATAAGTGGACAAAACCACCATATGTGTGCATGGGTAGCTTTGTTCCCACAGTTCCTCCAGCACAAAGGGGAGCTGGCGGGGAACATTTGATGCATTCTAACTGGGGTGTAATGCCATCTAGTAAGCAATTTATAGTTGACCTCCGACATCTTTGAGGCTAGAGACGAGGTGTGGGCTAGTTGTAGGATCCTATCCTTTTGAATATCAGTTAGGGAAAGGTCAAATTCAGCTTCCCATTTAGTCAAGTAATGTGGGAATCCGGGATTTTGGAGAGCGATAAGGGCTTTATAGAATAACGAAATGCTATGTAGGGGGGGGTCTTTAAGATAGAATATAGCTTCTATAGCGTTTAAATCATTAACGCCCCTAAGTGGAGTAGCGAGAGAGGTTAGGAAGTGTTGTATCTGGTGGTATCTCCATTTATCTAGGTACGTGACAGGTTTAGGGGCGAGGATCGCAGATAGTGGTTGTAGTACCTTGCCATTTAGAATATGATGGAGCAAAAGAGGTTCTTCGAGTCTCCATGTCTTAAAACCTGAATCTAGAAGACCCGGTAAAAAGTATGTATGATTGAGGAGAGGTAATAGGGGGGAGTCATATGCCCAGGAGAGTTTTTTATGTAAGGCATCCCAAACATCTAGAGAGGATATGGTGAGAGTCGAGGTATTATGAGCAAGGTTTCTGTGAGATTTGGGTATCAGAGGAGCCGTTGAAAGATCCATGCCACTCAAGAAATACTCAATTTGTACCCATAGCTTCGAGTTAAGAGCATATTTCCACTCAGCGAGTCTGGCCAATACAGTCGCTTGATAATATGCTTTGAAATTGGGAAGTGCCAGGCCACCTGAACATTTGGAAGGAAACAATGACTCCCTGGATATTCTAGGATGTCTGTCCTTCCAGACAAAGCGGGAAACCATGGACTGCAAGATAGTAAAAAACCCCACTGGAACACTCAATGGCAGCATTTGAAAAAGGAAGAGAATGCGAGGTAAAATATTCATTTTAATTATATTTACTTTCCCTAACCAGGTGTGAGACATGTTGGACCAGTTTCGTAAATCATTTCTGATCTTGTTTAGCATGGGAATATAATTATAGCGAAAAAGAGAGTGGAGATTGGGAGTAAGATAAATGCCCAAGTATTTTATACATTTTTGTTCCCATTTAAATGGAAAGAGGGGTTTAAGCGAGAGAGCCTCAGACTTAGGGATGTTAATGTTTAAAATTTCCGATTTAGATGAAAACAAGGAAAATTCAGACATCAAGTTGGGGATCGAAGTACGTGGTTGTTGAATGAAAAATAGAACATCATCTGCATATGCTGCATATTTGTGGGATTTGTTGCCTATTTGTATGCCTTTGATATTAGCATTGTTTCTAATAGTAGCCAAGAAGGGTTCTAAGGTAATAGCAAACAGGAGAGGGGAGAGAGGACACCCCTGCCTGGTTCCATTGTGCAGAGCAAAGGGGTCACTTAGCGTCCCATTGATTCTAATTTGAGCTGAGGGATCAGAGTATAGGGATGAGATACGGTGGAACATTTTAGGTCCCAGGCCAAAGTGGCGTAGGGTCATTTTAAGGTACTCCCAGTCCACCCTATCAAAAGCCTTCTCCGCATCTGTAGAGAGGAGTAGGGTGGGCTGGGAGTAGCGCCGAACATATTGAATTAAGGAGATTGCCCGAAGGGAATTATCTTTTGCTTCTCTAGAGGGTATGAAACCTGATTGGTCGGCCGAGATCCATTTGGGTATAAGGGGAAGTAAGCGGTTTGCCATGACTTTGGCGAATAATTTAGTGTCAACGTTAATTAATGATATTGGTCTATAACTGTTACAATGGGTAGGGTCCTTATCTGATTTGGGAATGACAGTGATGTGGGATGAAAGTGATTCCGGGCGTAGACCTGAAGAGTGAGAAATAGAGTTGGCATATGCAGAGAGGCGAGGAAGTAAAATGTCACTAAATGTTTTATAGTAAAGAATAGTGAACCCGTCTGGTCCAGGGGCTTTACCGGAGGGGGAGGACTTTAATGCAGCTTGAAACTCCTCTACCGAGAAGTCTGCTTCTAATTCTTTAAGGATGGATACGGGCAATTTAGGAAGGTTAGCCTCTGTCAAATAGGAAAGCATACGATTCCATCTCTCTTTATGAGGAAGAGAGGACAAGTCATTTTTGAAGTTATACAGGTCTGAGTAGTAATCTCTGAAGGCTTTAGCGATATCTGGAGTTGCATAAGCTAGTGAACCTGACGGGAGTTTGATTTTGGGAATAAATGATTGCGATTGCTTAGTCTTTAATGATCTAGCTAACAATCTGCTAGGTTTATTCCCCCATTCGTAAACTTTCTGTGACAGGCGTTGGAACTTTCGCTTGGTGTCTAAATTAAGGAGGGATTTCAGTTCCTCTCGTTTAAGTGTGAGGGATTGGAGATGTGTAGTATGTAAAGAAAGTTTATGTTGTTTGTCAAGAGCCGCTATCTGTTGTAAAACTTGGTCAATTTGTCGGCCATGCTCCCTTTTCCTCCGAGCACCAAGCTCAATGAGTCAGCCTCTAATAGTGGCCTTGTGAGCCTCCCACACAATGGAGGGGGAGGTATCAGAAGGTTTGTTTTCCTTGAAATACTGTGATAGGTGAGAGGCCAACATGGAAACCTCCACTTCATCAGAGAGAAGGGAGTCATTCAGCTTCCAATTGGTGGTGCGTCGGGGAAGGGAAGGCATGGTCAATGTCATCGACACAGGTGCATGGTCTGAGATAGACGCGGTGCCTATATGAGTAGAGTGCAAGAGAGGAAGATGAAAGTGATCTAAGAAAATATTGTCAATTCTAGAGTATGATTGATGCGTTGAGGAGTAGTGTGAGAAATCCTTCTCCTTGGGGTGAAGAAGGCGCCATACGTCCATTAATTGGAGATCAAGGAGACGTTTTTTCACAAATTTCAGGCGTTTGAAAGAAATATTAGAGCGAGATTGTGACGTATCAATAGAGGGGTCTAATGGCATGTTTATGTCCCCTGCTAGGATAGTAAGTCCTTTAGCAAAATGTGACAATTTAGTCAGTATTTGGGAGAAAAAGGTTGGTTGATTATGATTCGGGCAATATATGTTCGCAAGAGTGCATTGAGTATTTCCAATAAAACCCCTAAGAAAAAGAAAGCGACCGTGATCATCTGCAAGCATTTCAGATAACCTAAAGGGCATGTTTCTGCAAAAACCAATAGCTACCCCCTTAGCTTTATTAGTGTCCGATAAGCTATAATACCACTGTGGAAAGTCGGGTGACGTCAGTTTAACGGGTGTCGTGTGAGTTAAGTGGGTTTCCTGCAGAAAGGCAATGGAGCATGTAGCTTGTTTCAGTTCCCGGTATACTTGGTGTCGTTTAGCAGCAACATTAAGACCCCTAACGTTATAGGATATTAGCTTTACCTTAGCCATTCAGAAATAAGGTGTAATCCTTCAAACAAGTTAGCCAGGCATGCTAGCAGGGAGAGGGAAGTGAAGGAAGAAAGGGAAGAGAGAGTAAGTAAAGAGAGAGATGAGGAGAGAAGGAAAAGGATAAACATATATAGAAGATATACATGTAAATCAGAAAACCTGTGGGAGATGAATGAATGTCACACAGAAATCTGCAGTGGTCCCGTTGGGGAAAGTGAGAGCGAAGGGCCATCCCGATCCCTGAGCAGGGGTGGAATGGGACAACTTCAGGGCCGTTCACACTCGCCCACCCCAGAAGGAGATGGGGGCGAGGTTATGCTATAGGAGGGAGGTAGTAAGGGGTGTGCGCTCTGACAGCGCACGGCCTGTAAAAAAAAACAAATTAACAGATAACTTGCAGCTAGCAAGAAATCAATAAGTTCCAGTTAGAAATATGAAAAACCGTACAAATAGTGCAAATAAAACCAAAATCAATATAAACAGTGTACATCCTACAGGGTATCAAAAATGTAAACCATTTTAGGGTCTGATCCATATAATCCAGGGGTGTCCAAACTACGGCCCTCCAGCTGTTGCGGAACTACACTTCCCATGAGGCATTGTAAAACTCTGACATTCACAGACATGACTAGGCATGATGGGAGTTGTAGTTCCTTAACAACTGGAGGGCCATAGTTTGGACACCACTGATATAATCCAAAGGAAAAGAAAAAAAAGGAAAGATCAAACACTGGTCAAAGTAGTGTCGAGTCCGCTTTAGTCAAAAGTAGGCAGGTAGGAGTAGGAAGAACATAGCGGCCAAAGTCGGACTCTATAAAAAAAAAAAAAAAAAAGGGGAGAGACCCTGTAGGAGAGACAACGTCCACACTAATGACAAAAGTATGGGTGAAGAAGTAAGTAGTTCAGCCATGTTTTTGTGCAGAACTCGGGAGAGAAGTGCTCTTCTTCTTTGAGGGGGTTTTTTTCCAAGGAGCGTCAATCGGGCAAGAGAATTTAGGGATTGGATCCTGCCAGCCTGGGAGTTCCATGGGCGGGAGATGTAACTCCTGCGGGAAAGATGAAAGTTCCTCAGGAAATCTCAGCGTATGGGAGCGACCATTTTTTGTGGCAATCAGGCAGGCAGGAAAGCCCCATCTGTATGTGATCCCATCAGAGCGTAGCCGGTCAAGGAGCGGTTTTAAGGCTCTACGACGATCTAGAGTGTCCTTGGAAAGATCTGGATAGATGGTAATAGTTGCACCGTCAAAGTCAATGCTAGGGAGTCCCCGCATCTTCACCATGATGGCATTTTTATCTTCAAAGTAATGCAGGCAACATATAACATCCCTGGGTAGGTCTGAGTTGGCATTACGGGGTCGTAGGGCACGATGCACACGGTCGAAGCGTAACGGTGCAGTGGCAGGGTTACCCAGAATAGTGTTGAAAATGCCCCTTATAGAAGGTTCAAGATCAGAGTCTCCAGTGGCTTCCGGCAGACCTCTAACACGTATATTACTTCTACGGTTACGGTTCTCGAGGTCTTCAAGATTGTATAGAGATGCACGGTGGGCGAACGCCAACTGGGTAACAGTGTCTTGTAGTTCTTTAATAGCTACTGCTTGCGTGTCTTGTCGCTGCTCTGTTTCCTCCACTCTGACCAAGATATGTGACATGTCAGATCTAACTGCAGTTATTTCTTTTTTAATGGATTTCTCCAAACCGTGAAACATGCCTGCAAGTTCTTTTTTGAGACCACTGATAAGTACAGACATTTCAGAACCCGCGGGGGATCTGGGATCATCCATGAGATCCGAGCAGTAAGAGGATGCCGGGGAGCTCTCTCTCACCGATGCGGCGCGGGATGATGGAGAAGCACTTGTTCTCGAGGCTCTGGCTTGGTTACCACGTGCGTTGGCTAAATATTGCTGAATAGAGCCAGTAGCGGCTGGATTGAGTAAAGATCTCTTATTTGGACGTTTAGCAGGGGCAGACCGGCCTTTGGATGGTTTTGCAGGCATAATTGGAACTATATGGCCGAAAGCTGTAAAGAGCACCCCCCTCACATCTGAACAAAGTTACATCAAGGTACTATCAGCATACAGAGGGATTCTCATTAGGGACGCAAAGCTGGCTTCTGTTCTCCAGATGCAGGCCAGAGCCACAAATCTTCACAGCGGCAGGGGTCAGTCAGGAGCTGCAATGTTATTTGGGGCTCAAAAAAGACAGCTGAAATCTGTAGTCAAAGTCCCAGCATATGATGTGTAGCACCGCTCTTTGAGGGGGGGGACCCTGCTGCGGGGGACAGTGAGGGAAGTCAGTGAGGTTCGGTGAGGCAAAAAAGTCTGAAAGGGTGTATAGGGAGCACCAAGATGGCCGCCGGCCTCCAGGGGTAGGCCGGAGCCGCGGACTTTCCTAACGGCTTCGCCCGGACGGGTGGGCACCGCTTCTAATAGAATAGTCTAGTGTCCGCTCGGTGCGTGGGTAAGGGATGGGTGTTGTTACTCACTGTGTCCCAGCTGCTGATTGGTGTCCAGAGCCTGAGTATCCCAGGCCGGAGGCTCCGATCGAGTCACAGGCTGCAAGATGGCGACCGGCCCCAGGGAAGAGAAGCTGTGGATTTGCAGGAGAATCACCTCCATTGGTCCCTGGCAATCTCCGGAGGGACGGGAGGCCACCGATCCAAGGTAGATGCCCGTACAGCGCCCGGGTCACAGGGACGCCAGGCTGGAGGCCCCGTGCAGGCAGTAGGCTCCAAGATGGCGACCGGGACCCCGGCGCAGCGCGAACCGTAGGCCCGGACCAAGATGCACGGCTGGAGCTAGGAAAGACCCCTCTCGGAGTATAGCAGAAGGGGTCCAGAAGGCTGTGTAGGGGTGATGGAGCCTCAAAAGGTGGTTTAGCATCCGGATGGTAGCAGATTACAATTGCCTTTGAGGAGCTCGGTCACCTTGCGTCCTCCTCGGTGCTCGTCCAGACACGCCCCCCTTTGTATTGATACATGTCCCTGGGGCAGGACCCAGGTCCCAAAACACTTTTTATGACAATACCATGCATATAAGCCTTTAAAATTAGCACTTTTGATTTCTCCCATAGACTTTTAAAGGGTGTTCTGCGGCTTTCAAATTTGCCGCGAACACCCCAAATTGTTCGCTATTCGATGAACAGGCGAACACCCGATGTTCGAGTCGAACTTACGTTTGTCTCGAACATTGGGACCATCCCTAATGTAAAGTAGTGAGTGTACAACTTGTATAACAGAGTGAATTTGCTGTCCCCTCAAAATAACTCAACACGCAGCCATTCATGTCTAAACCACTGGCAACAAAAGTGAGTACACCCATAAGTGAAATTGTCCATGTCCTGTGATCTGATGAGACCAAGATAAGCTTATTTGGTTCAGATGGTGTCAAGCGTGTGTGGCGGAAACCAGTTGAAGAGAACAAAAATAAGTGTGTCTACAGTCAAGCATGGTGGTGGGAATGTCATGGTCTGGGCTGCAAGAGTGCTGCCGGCACTGGACAGCTACAGTTCATTGAGGGAACCGTGAATGCCAACATGTACTGTGACATTCTGAAGCAGAGCATGATCCCTCCCTTTAGAAACTAGGCTGCAGGGCAATATTCCAACATGGTAACGACCCCAAAAACACCTCCAAGATGACCACTGCCTTTCTAAAGAAGCTGAGGGTAAAAGTGATGGACTGGCCAAGCATGTCTCCAGACCTAAACCCTATTGAGCATCTGTGGGGCATCCTCAAATGGAAGGTGGAGGAACGCAAGGTCTCCAACATCCACCAGCTCTGTTATGTCATCATGGAGGGGTGGAAGGGGACTCCAGTGGCTGTGAAGCTCTGGTAAACTCCATGCTCAAGAGGGTTAAGGCAGTAATGGAAAATAATGGTGGCCACACAAAATATTGACACTTTGGGACCAATTTGGACATTTTCATTTAGGGGTGTATTCACTTTTGTTGCCAGCGGTTTAGACATTAATGTCTGTGTGTTGAGTTATTTTGAGGGGACAGCAGATTTACACTGTTATACAAGCTGTACACGTATAATAAAATATCTATTCAGTGTAGCATTCAGTGTAGAATATATATATATATATATATATATATATATATATATATATATATATATATATACAGTGCAGGCAGTGTATTAATAGATATCTATCTATATAGATAGATAGATACCGTATTTATCGGCGTATAACACGCGCCGGCGTATAACACGCACCCCAATTTAGGAGGGAATTTTAAGGAATAAAAACTTTTAGGAGGGAAGTTGAAGGGAAAAAAACTTACATTTAAATGCCCATCATTGCAGCCTTCTCAGTGCAGCCTTGACCCAGTGCAGCCATGTCAGTGCAGCCTTGTCAGTGCAGCCTTCCCCAGTGCAGCCTTGTCAGTGCAGCCTTATCAGTGCAGCCTTGTCAGTGCAGCCATGTCAGTGCAGCCTTCCCCAGTGCAGCCTTGTCAGTGCAGACTTCCCCAGTGCAGCCTTGTCAGTGCAGCCTTCCCCAGTGCAGACTTCCCCAGTGCAGCCTTGTCAGTGCAGACTTCCCCAGTGCAGCCTTGTCAGTGCAGCCTTCCCCAGTGCAGCCTTCCCCAGTGCAGCCTTCCCCAGTGCAGCCTTCCCCAGTGCAGCCTTGCCCCATTGCAGCCGTCGATCCCCTGTCCCTGCCATATTGGGCTTCAAAATCGCCGACCGCGATTTGAAAATGGCGCCGCCGGCGCCGAAATACACAGAGCCGGTCCTCGGCTCTTTCCGGCGGCTCTCGTTCATTTTCGGCTCCACTCGTAGTCCCGAGTGGAGCTATCCGAACCTAGCCGAGTAGGTTCGGATAGCTCCGCTCGGGACTACGAGTGGAGCCAAAAATGAACGAGAGCCGCCTGAAAGAGCCGAGGACCGGCTCTGTGTATTTCGGCGCCGGCGGCACCATTTTCAAATCGCGGTCGGCGATTTTGAAGTTTTGACACCACGGGATCGCAGGGGATCGGCGTATAACACGCACCTGCGACTTTCCCCTGATTTTAAGGGGAAAAAAGTGCGTGTTATACGCCGATAAATACGGTATCTATATATATCTATATATAGATATATATCTATATATATATACCGTGTAGTATATATATTCATATACAGTGCATTCAGTGTAGACTATTTATACTATATATATATATATATATATATATATATATATATATATATATATATATATATATATATATATATATAAATATTTACAGTGCAGTCAGTGTAGAGTATATAATACAGTGCATTAAAGTGGTATAGTGGACCCTTTGGGTCTGGTATAGATTTTAAGGGAAACTCCATGCCAAATTTAAAAAAAAAACAGCAGGGGGTCCCCCCAAAATCCATACCAGGCCATTTGGGTCTGGCATGGATTTTAAGGGGAACTCCATGCCGAAATTTAAAAAAAAATGGCAAAATCCATACCAGACCCTTATCCGAGCAAGCAGCCTGGCAGGCCAGGAAGGGGGGGATGAGCGAGAGCCCCCTCCTGAACCATACCAGGCCACTTGCTCTCAACATGGGGAGGGTGCTTTGGGGTCCCCCAAAGCACCTTATTCCCATGTTGATGGGGACAAGGACTTCTTCCCAACAACCCTGGCCATTGGTTGTCAGGGTCTGTGGGCGGGGGGCTTATTGAAATCTGAAAGCCCCCTTTAACAAGGGGGCCCCCAGATCCCACCCACACCTCTGGGAATGGGTATGGGGTACATTGTACCCCTACCCATTCACCAAAAAAGTATCAAAAAGTTGATACTTTAACTTTAATAACTGATAATAACTTGATAACTTTATTAAAAAAGAAAAAAAGTGTCCCGCGATGTCCATCCATCTTCAATCGCGCCACCCAATGGACCCAAAAAATAGAAAAAAAAAGCTCTGCCTCAATGGGAGGCCTCCCGGCGACTGCTGTCACTTGACTGTGACATCTGTTAGATAGGCAAGGGCAGGGCCACCCCATGATGTAACTGAGTGACACCACCCCCTTCTGAAATCATGTGATGTCAGAGGGGGTGGGGTCATCTGGTTATGTCAGTGGGTTTACCCTCCCTTGCCTATATAAAGATTGTCAAAGCCAAAAGACGCTTTTTTTCATTTTATTTTACTATTTTTTGCATCCGTCGGGCGGCGGGATTGACGATAGATGTACATCACAGGACACTTTTTTTCTTTTTTTAATAAAGGAATTGCCAAAAACTGTCTATTGTGGTTTTTACTTTTTGACAATTTTTTGGTGAATGGGTAGGGGTACAATGTACCCGATACCCATTCACATAGTAGGGTGGAATCTGGGGGCCCCCTTGTTAAAGGGGGCTTGCAGATTCTGATAAGCCCCCACCCGCAGACCCCAACAACCAATGGCCAGGCTTGTCGGGAAGAGGCTCTTGTCCCCATCAACATGGGGACAAGGTGCTTTGGGGGGACCCCAAAGCACACTCCTCATGTTGAGGGCATGTGGTCTGGTATGGTTCATCATGTCCTCTAGGCTGCAGGCTCAGATAAGGGTCTGGTATGGATTTTGGGATGTCAGAGGGGGTGGGGTCATCTGGTTACGTCAGTGGGTGTACCCTCCCTTGCCTATATAAAGACTGTCAAAGCCAAAAGACGCTTTTTTTTTCATTTTATTTTACTATTTTTCGCATTCATTGGGCGGCAGGATTGATGATAGATGTACATTGCAGGGCACTTTTTTTTCTTTTTTTAATAAAGGAATTGTCAAAAACTGTCTATTGTGGTTTTTACTTTTTGACAATTTTTTGGTGAATGGGTACGGGTACAATGTACCCGATACCCATTCACATAGGGGGGCGGAATCTGGGGCCCCCTTGTTAAAGGGGGCTTCCAGATTCTGATAAGCCCCCACCCGCAGACTCCGACAACCAATGGCCAGGCTCGTCGGGAAGAGGCTCTTGTCCCCATCAACATGGGGACAAGGTGCTTTGGGGGGACCACAAAGCACACTCCTCATGTTGAGGGCATGTGGTCTGGTATGGTTCATCATGTCCTCTAGGCTGCAGGCTCAGATAAGGGTCTGTTATGGATTTTGGTGGGACCCCCATTTTTTTAAATTTTTTTTTAAATTTTGGCATGGAGTTTCTCTTAAAATCCATACCAGATCTGGAGGGCCTGCTATGGACTGGGAGGGAGACCTGTGCCAATTTTTTCCTTGATTTTTCATCTATATTGCCAGGAAGATAGACAAATTGAGGGGCCAGTCCCCAGATGGTCCTCAAAACAAGAGGGGAGTATGGACTATTGCGTTACAAGTATAATTATAGGTAAGAACATTGTAAAGTTTTATTAATACAAAATCAATATAAAATCAGGTAAAACATACATTTATAGATACATAAAAATTTCATAATGAACAATCAATAGATATCACCAGTAGGGATGAGCTTCGAGTTCGAACATTGGCTGTTTGCAAGTTCGCCGAACAGCGAACAACTTGGGGTGTTCGCGGCAAATTCGAATGCCGCGGAACACCCTTTAAAAGTCTATGGGAGAAATCAAAAGTGCTAATTTTAAAGGCTTATATGCAAGTTATTGTCATAAAAAGTGTTTGGGGACCGGGGTCCTGCCCCAGGGGACATGGATCAATGCAAAAAAAAGTTTTAAAAACGGCCGTTTTTTCAGGAGCAGTGATTTTAATAATGCTTAAAGTCAAACAATAAAAGTGTAATATCCCTTTAAATTTCGTAGCTGGGGGGTGTCTATAGTACGCCTGTAAAGGGGCGCATGTTTCCTGTGTTTAGAACAGTCTGACAGCAAAATGACATTTGAAGGAAAAAACCCATTTAAAACTACTCGCGGCTATTGCATTGCCGCCCGACAATACACATAGAAGTTCATTGATAAAAATGGCATGGGAATTCCCCACAGGGGAACTCCGAACCAAAATTATAAAAAAAAATGACGTGGGGGTCCCCCTAAATTCCATACCAGGCCCTTCAGGTCTGGTATGGATTTTAAGGGGAACTCCGGCCAAAAAAAAAAAAAAAACGGCGTGGGGTCCCCCCAAAATTCCATACCAGACCCTTATCCGAGCACGCAACCTGGCAGGCCGCAGGAAAAGAGGGGGGGACGAGAGTGCGCCCCCCCTCCTGAACCGTACCAGGCCACATGCCCTCAACATTGGGAGGGTGCTTTGGGGTAGCCCCCAAAACACCTTGTCCCCATGTTGATGAGGACAAGGGCCTCATCCCCACAACCCTGGCCGGTGGCTGTGGGGGTCTGCGGGCAGGGGGCTTATCGGAATCTGGAAGCCCCCTTTAACAAGGGGACCCCAGATCCCGGCCCCCCCCTGTGTGAAATGGTAAGGGGGTACTTACCCCTACCATTTCACTAAAAAACTGTCAAAAATGTTAAAAATGACAAGAGACAGTTTTTGACAATTCCTTTATTTAAATGCTTCTTCTTTCTTCTTTCTTCCTTCATCTTCTTCTTCTTCTGGTTCTTCCTCCGGCGTTCTCGTCCAGCATCTCCTCCGCGGCGTCTTCTATCTTCTTCTCCTCAGGCCGCTCCGCACCCATGGCATGGGGAGAGGCTCCCGCTCTTCTCTTCATCTTCTTCATCTTCTTCTCTTCTTCTCTTCTTCTCTTCTTCTCTTCTTCTTTTCTTCATTTTCTTCTCCGGGCCGCTCTGCATCCATGCTGGCATGGAGGGAGGCTCCCGCTGTGTGATGGCGTCTCCTCGTCTGACGGTTCTTAAATAACGGGGACCCCGCCCCCCTCTGACGCACGGGACATGACGGGACTTCATGTCACAGGGACGTCACAGGGAAGTCCCGTCAAGTCACCGTGCATCAGAGGGGGGCGGGGTCACCGGGTGGCCCCGCCCCCGTTATTTAAGAACCGTCAGACGAGGAGACGCCGTCACTAAGCGGGAGCCTCCCTCCATGCCAGCATGGATGTGGAGCGGCCCGGAGAAGAAAATGAAGAAGAGAAGAAGAGAAGAAGAGAAGAAAAGAAGAAGAGAAGAAGATGAAGAAGAAGATGAAGAGAAGAGCGGGAGCCTCCCCCCATGCCATGGGTGCGGAGCGGCCCGAGGAGAAGAGGATAGAAGACGCCGCGGAGGAGATGCTGGACGAGAATGCCGGAGGAAGAACCAGAAGAACCAGAAGAAGAAGATGAAGGATTATAGAAGAAAGAAGAAGCATTTAAATAAAGGAATTGTTAAAAACTGTCTCTTGTCATTTTTAACATTTTTGACAGTTTTTTAGTGAAATGGTAGGGGTAAGTACCCCCTTACCATTTCACACAAGGGGGAGGGCCGGGATCTGGGGGTCCCCTTGTTAAAGGGGGCTTACAAATTCCGATAAGCCCCCTGCCCGTAGACCCCCACAACCACCGGCCAGGGTTGTGGGGATGAGGCCCTTGTCCTCATCAACATGGTGACAAGGTGTTTTGGGGGCTACCTCAAAGCACCCTCCCAATGTTGAGGGCATGTGGCCTGGTACGGTTCAGGAGGGGGGGCGCACTCTCATCCCCCCTCTTTTCCTGCGGCCTGCCAGGTTGCGTGCTCGGATAAGGGTCTGGTATGGATTTTTGGGGGGACCCCACACCGTTTTTTTTTTTTTTTTTGGCGCGGGGTTCCCCTTAAAATCCATACCAGACCTGAAGGGCCTGGTATGGAATTTAGGGGGACCCCCACGTCATTTTTTTTAATATAATTTTGGTTCGGGGTTCCCCTGTGGGGAATTCCCATGCCGTTTTTATCAATGAACTTCTATGTGTATTGTCAGGCGGCAATGCAATAGCCTCGAGTAGTTTTAAATGGGTTTTTTCCTTCGAAATGTCATTTTGCTGTCAGACTGTTCTAAACACAGGAAACATGCGCCCCTTTACAGGCATACTATAGACACCCCCCAGCTACGAAATTTAAAGGGATATTACACTTTTATTGTTTGACTTTAAGCATTATTAAAATCATTGCTCCTGAAAAAACGGCCGTTTTTAAAACTTTTTTTTGCATTCATCCATGTCCCCTGGGGCAGGACCGAGGTCCCCAAACACTTTTTATGACAATAACTTGCATATAAGCAAAATTAGCACTTTTGATTATTCATGTTCGTGTCCCATAGACTTTAACGGTGTTCGCGTGTTCGAACGAACTTTTTTCCTGTTCGCATGTTCTGGTGCGAACCGAACAGGGGGGTGTTCGGCTCATCCCTAATTACCAGTATAATTGTCCCCAAGAGGGGAAAATCACATTGTCTGTTGACTGTTCATAGATGACATATCTCAACTAGTTTCACAGTCTCAAAGCCGCTGCTTCAGGAGAAATTCTGCAAATAGGTTTTGATAAATAATTAACATGAATACAAAATAAACTAAACAAATAAATAAATAAACAAATTAATCAAGGGTACAAGAAAACATAGGGGGGGGGGAGAACAATGCTTCTTACCTGTGACCGTCCCCAGCCAAGGTAACTGCGCCAATAAAAAGTTCCCCCACGGCGACTAGGGGGGACATGCAAAGTCTGGACGTATATCTAAATACAATGAGTAGGGGTTGTTCATACAAGGAAAAAATGAGAAAAGGAGGAAGAAAAAGGGGAAGCAATGAAAACAGGAAAAGAGAGAAGTAAGAAGTTTCACGGAACATTGCAGGCCGGGAAAAAGCAGAGCACTTAATAACTGTGGTAATTAAACAACACAATACACAATTAATATGTAGTACAACCAAAAAAAAGCAAAGGACCTATTACATTTATAGTAATACAAAAAGCATAGCAATCAATGAGAATATCTGTGGTCGGTAACCACATAAATTGTCAGAGATCCTATTAAACCCACATAGAGAATTGAAGGCTACAATATGGAATGAGCCTGGCACATACTATATAGTAAAAGGACTGGGTGAGGAAAGACACTGGAAAGGCATAAACAGGCCATGGAAAATGATACATTAGAACAACCATCGCACCCAACTGGGCACCTAGTTAAGAAAACAGTGTAATAACACACTAAAGAAATGGCTTGGAAGCCGGCAATACATTACAACTGCGAGCAAGTTTAAATTACATTTTTTCCTTTAGAAATGACACTTTGCCGCAGCACTGTTCTACACATTGCACAGATGCGCCACTTTACAGGCAGACTAAGGGGAACCCCCAGGAACAATATTTAAAGGAATATTTCTTTTTTTATTGTTTCACTTTAAGCATTATTAAAATCACTGCTCCTTAAAAAACGGTTGTTTTAACTTCTTTTTTGTATTGATACATTTCCCCTAGAGCAGTACCCGGGTCCCTATACACTTTTTATGGCAATAACTTGCATATAAGCCTTTAAAACGAGCACTTTTGAATTTTCATGTCTCATAGACTTTAATAGGGTTTGCATGTTTGTTAGAACTTTGTGCCTGTGTGCATGTTCTGGTGTGAACCGAACCAGGGGGTGTGAGGCCCATCCCTATCACAGGGTACTGTTATCCAGAGGACAATACCTATTAGGGAAATATAGTACTTTTTCACTGGACGTGTAATGCCGCGTACACACGACTGGAGTTTCTGTCAGAATAGACTCCGACGGTCTTTCCGATGGAGTTCTGGCAGAGTTCTGCTGAAACGGACTTGCCTACACACCATCACACCAAAGTCCGATCATTTAGAAAGCAATGATGTATGACGGGACTAGAAAAAGGAAGTTCAATAGCCAGTACCCAATAGCTGCCCTTGCGTCGTTTTTGGTCCGTCGAAATAGCATACAGACGAGCGGTTTTCCCGATAGGAACTGATTCCATTCTGTTTCTAGGTCCATCAGAATTTTAGAAAGAAAAAGTCAGATGAAGCCCACACATGATCGGAATGTCCGACGGAATGATTCCGTCGGACCTTTTCTGATGGAAAGTCCGGTTGTGTGTACGCGGCATTATAATAAACATTGTGTGAGGATCCTGTCCCATTCAATTTACCCTCTGCAGATCAATAAATATAATGATTCCATTAGATCACATGCACTCTTGGTCCTTCAGTCTCTAGGTTAGCAGTGGACAGACTGTACCCCAAGAGATCCCTTTAATAGTTTGCTGTATCCCAATAGACTACACATTTCCACCCAGTGAAATAAATCTCAGCATCATCAAAGTGAATTCCCCAAGTTTGCCTACATTGTCATTGGTTGAATTTGGACTTGTATGGTTTAGGGCAATGATGAACTCATTTTGGCAGCATGTTGCAAAACTATTTTAATATATATATTTTAACTGGTAGTACATTTGTGTTTATTCTGTGTATTAAGATTTTCAAAAAATCTTTCAGGAATCCAAACCAATGTCTTGTGCTGTGAAAAAATAGCTAAGTTATATAGCTAAGTTAATTAAACATATATATGTTGTACTTTAGCAGCAAAGAGGCAAGTGCTATGAATTATTCTACAACAATGTTCTACAGTACAAGAAGCCATACATCCAAACCAATGTTTGATTTAAAAATTAATAATGGAAGAAAGCATTCAGAAGTATAACCAAATGTGATATAAAAAAATGAAAGCCAGGCCAAAGAAGCAGTTCTATTTTTTCTATTTCCTAGTATATATTGTTTGCACAGTACATATGTTGCACATACCATATACATATACCATATACATTGATAAGTAAAATAAATAATGAATGCATTGAATAGAGCCATGACCTTTTTATAACAGCATAGTTGAATTATGAGGAAAAAATCAGCAAGGAACACATTGTCAGGACTATTGAGGTTAAAAGGATCAATTTAGAAGGCCAAAATCATATTATTTTACATATTTTGTGGACATGAGAGGAACCATTATGTTCATATATATTGTTTCTTAAGAGGTTAAATTGAATTCATACTGGTGGACAAAGATTTTTCTTAAGAGACTTGAAGGCCCCATGCACATTATCCCAGATCGTAAATTAAGAGCCTCAAACACTTAAAGATAAGAGCCGTGGGCTCATGTGTATTGTAATATGGCTAATGTTTGTGTTAAAGAGGAATGTGACTCCAAGGTTTTAAAACATTGGACAGAAACACGTATACTTGTCATGATTGAGAAAAGGAAAAGAGATGTGTTCACAAAGTGTGTTTTGAAGTGTTTTGTGAAATTATTTACTGCAAACATAGAAATTAGCAATAATTCTCATTATATTTTTATTACATTATATTGGAGAGATTATATGCTAATTGAGTGAAAAAATGTACATATATCTTTGGTTTAGGTATTTTAATTTTTTTTTTAATTAATCATAATATATTGTTTGGATATATTCATAAATTTGTATTGGTATTGGTATATCTATATTACCATAAGGATTGTATGAATGTAACATTATGAATATTTTTAAATGGATGGGAATTCTGGGTGTGAAACTGTGTAAATAATGGTTATTGTAGGTCCAGCCACAAACATCTCATTCTCCAGAGATGTGAGGGGGTAAGTTATTTATGTGGGTTGGACATTTTAAAAACCATATATTTGAGTTCCAGATGAGAAGTCTGACATAGGTTTGACAGTTCATGGTATTTTATGGCTTTCCTTTAAGCTTAAGTCAAGGGCCATTCATAAATTGAATTTGACATTTTTTGAGAAACATTTAAAAGCATTTTCAATCCTATACTACCCCTAGTGGTAAGTATGCACGAGGGTCCGAGATTGTCCCTATAGGTTTTGGGCAGGAAATGATATGTGTTTGACGTCACCCATGACGTGAAATGCATTTCCATACCCACTCCTAGGGGAATATAGTGTGAGAGAAGGAACTTGCCCAGTATGCAAGAGGGAGATTGAAACAATGGAATGAGAGAGAGAGCAGGAGGAAGACAGAACGAAAAATGTAGGAAGGGTTGAGATCTCCTTTGGGGATACACATCTGATATCTCTCAAAGCAAAAGTTTCTTAGATCTCCAGTAAAGTATTAATTTTCTATTTCACCTTTTGGTATTGAATTATTTAGCATATACGTGGCTAAACCATTTACTCCTTTGTGGCATAGCATTGGCGTTGTGTTATTTCTACCTGCAGCATGACATAATTATATTCCAAGTATAAGAGAAATACACAACTTCGTATATCTCTAAAATAAGCTAATTACAATGTTTGTATCAATGGTTTTGTTATGATATATGTTTAAACATCAAATTCATTAGAGAATTATCTTTACCTTAAATAAGTATTGGTTAAATTACCAAACTCTGTGAATTGTATAACATTTTGTCCATGCATTTTTAAAGTGTAATCTTGAAGGTCTATTTGATTGAGAAGAGATCACATGTGTTGAATCAAAACCTAGTTTGTTTTCGTAATCTGTAAAGTCACGGAAAGCTATTTACTAAGCCATCATAAAGTGTAAAGACATGGAATTTTTGTAAAAAGAGCTTGTGGTAACATTTCTCATCATTTGTATCACCCATATAATTGCTATTTGAAGTTATATTTTTTTATATCACCAATTATATTTGATATTATTAGCACATCACTGTATTCATTTTTGTCTTCAAACTAGCATGGATAAACAAATTAGAATTATTTGGTTGATTTGTGGAAAGACCTGAAAATCTCCTTAACCATAGTTTTAAATATTTCCATAAAAATAATACTGTTAATATTTCAGTATAAACAACATGCATCGTAGAAAAAGGTAGGAAAAGGAAAGAAGGGGAGGGACTAAGGGGAAGAAAAATAAGGGATGGGTGAAGAAAGGGGGGGAAGGGGGTCAGGAAGCCACAGCTCTTTCCCATGACCACATGGGACCCATATCAGTCTCAAGAATGTAATAAGATCCCTATTGTCCTAATCCCAAGAGATAATTTGTTCCATGCAGAGTCTATTACTGGGGTGCAGGCAGAGATCAGAACATGGCAAATTCCCTTTTTAATTTGTCTAAAAGAACTAGGAATCATGAATAAAAAAGTAATGTAAGGAATCTTAGGGATGTGATCACCAGTCAACTTGTGGTAAGTTTGAAAAAAATGTCTCAGTAGATCATTTTTAACTGTTAGGTCACTTAGAATTTGCAGAGATAAGATGGGAGTGTGGTATGCCATAAAGAATACAGAAGAGTATTGACGGGTATAACGGCTGCTTTAATTAAGAAATAGGTGCACTAATTTGATACCAAACAAATGGTAATAATGATAATAAAAAAAATGATTAATATTTTAACCACACATAAATAAACTGGTACTCATTTGAACATATATGTGAATAAAAATTTATATTGAACACAAACACCCTGTAAAAAAATGAAATAATCTTTCAAGAAAAATTTGTCCATATATAAGTCTAAAAAAACTCTTATAGAAAGAGTTAGCAACACACTCAATTCTGTGATAGGAAAAACTATGATGAAATATCAATATTCCTAATGCAATCCATTTAAACACGGTGTTAAAAAACCCTTCACCACAAACACTCGCCTCTTACCAGAAATAGTAGATCTCAGGTAATAGAGATCACATGCGCTTGCTTAATTTCCAATGGACTCAGCGGTCAGGCTGGAGGAGAGATCTGATTCACAGATGGTGATGGTAGTGACTCCAAGGTAACTAATGCTTAGGAATCTGGGAGCAATACTCCCAATATATGCGGAGAGAAGAGGAAAGCCTTGTACACTGATATGTTTAAAACATTTATTAAAAAAATGTAGTATACACTTACAAATAAGCAGCTTAATGTCAGCATCGGAGGTGGTCGGCCCCAGCCTGCTCGTGCAGGATGACGTCACCTCATCGGGATAACGACTGTACTAAAAAATAAAGATCTAATTTATTTACACAGAAAGAAATGTTTGCTATTAATCAAATATAACAAAATATGGGGGCGTGGCCAGGCAGCTGATGTAGTCGGACGTGCACTCGGTTCTCTCCGCAGCAACTTTGTACTTTTATCCTGATGACACATCGCACAGCCTCGCACAACAGACCTGCCGGTTCCCAATCAACCCCCTTAGCATTACCCTGCAATCGGAGTCAAAATTGTGGCACAATGTCAGCCGCAAGAAGGCAGAACTTGTCCTGGACCGCGGACAGCATGGCCCAAAATGGCACTCAAGCACACCGCTCGACCAACGATTTTCATAGAGAAGCTGCAGAGAAGCTGTTCTCTAAATCCCTTCTAATTGACTAGGCAGCTGTACCGGGGACACCGGAGGGGTCATCTGGTGGGAGCTTCAAAGCGGATGACACAGTGCCCCTGGATGATGCGGGTGGATCTGGTTTCGCATGGGACACAGTGAGTACTCCAGAGGGAGAATCTACTAGGCCTCAAGCACATATCAGCCCTGATGCCGACACTGAGCTCTCACTTAGAGATATCTTTACGGCTATAACCTCATGCAATGCCTCCCTGACAAACTTGACAACCGAGATAAAAGGGGTAAAAAGGAGATCTCCTTCTTGAGACAAGATACACAAAAACTAAGGGAAAGAGCATCAGCATTAGAGGGCAGAATCAGCTCCATAGAGGATGATATGGCGGCCATGCAACGAGATCTCACTTACAACAACCATCTCCTAACACAGCACTCCTCTCATTTAGAGGAATTAGAAAATAGAATGAGACAAAATAATATCAGAATGATTGGGCTACCAGAAAGGATTGAAGGAAAGAACCCAGTGGAATTCATTGAAAAATGGCTGGTGGCTGCTTTTGGGAAAGATGTGTTTATTCCTGTGTTCTCTGTAGAACGGGCACACAGAGTGCCTGCAAGGCCCCTGCCACCTGGAGCTCCTCCAAGACCCTTCCTATTCAAACTTCTTTACTATAAGGACAGAGACGCAATCCTGTATAATGCCAAGATCAAACCTGAAGCTTTAAAAATAGATGAATTACAGAAGCAACGCACTAAGTTTCTTGATGTCAAACGGAGACTCAGATCCCTTGATCTGAAACATGCTATGCTATATCCTGCTCGCCTTAGAGTGGAAGCACTGGGCTCAGTGCATTTCTTTGATCAACCATCTGCGGCTACACACTGGCTGGATAGAGAAGAACAATCCATTTGGGAAGCTCGTAATCAGCACTCTAATCCTCATGGTGGATGAAGTATTGTTTTCAGAGGCTTTTCTTTCTTTGTTTTCTGTCCCCCCCCCTTTTTTTTTTTTTTTTTCTTCTTCTTCTTTTCATTTTTTAAACTACACATGCTAAGGCAGAGAAAGCCATTGATGCCTGGATCTATAATTCCTTCCGGCCTACTTGTTCTTGGTGTTGAGAAGTTGTTAAGACACTATGTGCACTTCCACCACTTCCACTGTTGCCCCCGAGAAGGTCCATTTCAGACCTACTGTTGCCCTTTGGCAACACAATTTGGCCATTTTGGCCTGTTTGCTTTTGTTATTTTTTCTCAGTGACTACTCCACCTCGGATTTTATAACAGTACTATTTTTGCAACTCGGTGCTATACCCAATACATACAAGTCTGTTTTGCTCCATTTCTTAGAGTTATGTTGCTGGTTGGGTCTACCAACATTTAATTGCCCTTTCTTCACAGGTCATTCGGGACAATGGTTTCCTATACTCTGCTTGTATACTTATATACCTGATTATTTTGCATTTCTATCTGAGTACACCCTTGATAATACTTTTTTGCTAATTCTATGTCCAAGGTAACCAGAATCTTGTCCTGGAATGTCCGGGGATTAAATAGTCCTTTTAAACGGTTGGCTGTGCTTCACACAATCAAGCGCATTGACGCGGATGTGATTTGCTCGCAGGAGACTCACTTCCCCTCGACTTAGACTCCTCAATTTGCTATATGACAATTTGGGCATCAATACCATACTACTTACTCGGTATACTCGAGGGGGGTGTGTTTCCTGGTGAAAAAGGGTACTCAATTTTCAGCTGCAGAAGTAAAAATTGACCCAGATGGTAGATATATTTTTCTCTTTTGCTCCCTGTATGGCACTAAATGTATAATAGCGGGTCTGTACATTCCGCCTCCATTCTCAGCCAGTGTACAAAAAAAAATTAGCAGAATTCATGTCTCGTTTCCCGGGTATGCCGATCTTGGTCATGGGAGACTTTAATAATTATATTGATTATGATAGGGACAAGCTGCATATCCGGGGGGGAAATGAGCCGCAGAGGCACCAGGGTATCACCCCTTTTGCTCGCCTCCTCTTAGAGATGGGTCTTACTGATCTCTGGAGAATGCGCAATCGGGAGGCCAAGGTGTATTCATGTCAATCTGCTTTGGTGAGGGGATTGTCTAGAATTGACATGGGGCTTGGGAATGACATCCTGCTTCCACTGGTGGATTCTTCACAATACCACACGAGACAGGTGTCAGACCACTCCCCATTTTCAATAGATCTACGGTTGGGAGCGGTTAAATGTAATACTATGTGGAAACTCAACCCCTTCTGGCTGGCGCTTTTACTGGATCCGGACCCAATATCAGAGTCACTCAGTTCTTCAGACATAATATTGATTCCACAACTATTGATGTGGTTTGGGAAACGGCAAAAGCATATCCTTGAGGACAGTTTATCCAAGTGATCTCTAAGATCAAAACCTCCACTAAACAATGGGAGCAGTCAGTATTGGAGGAAGCCCATAGGTCGGAAATAAATTATATAGCTAACCCCACAGATGACACGAAAAGGTCGTGGATGGCGGCCCAATCCATGCTTGGGGACTTATCTTTACAGCTGGCAGAAAACAAAAGATTCTTTTTACAACAAAGCCACTTTGAGGAGGGGGAAGGTACAGGCCATATGTTAGCAGTGCTGGCCAAATCACAGCAATCGTCTTCTCTCATAGGGGCTATAACTGACCCAATGGGTGTGTCATGCTACACCACCAAATCCATAATGGATGTATTTAAATTATTTTTCCAAGATTTATACTCCTCAAAGGTCCAACCTTCACAGGACGATATTTGCTCATTCCATGTCTATCTGACTCAGATTTGGCCTTACTCAGTGCCCCTTTGAAAGAGGAAGAATTGTTGGAAGCCTTAGCTCACACACAAAATAGCAGAGCACCTGGGGCGGATGGACTCCCTGCGGAAGTGTATAAAAGGTACGCATCACAATTCATCCCAATCCGCTTTTATAACAGGATCTCTCCCCGCATCTATGAATGAGGCCATCATTGTAGTACTTTTAAAACCTGGTAAAGATGCCCTATCACCGGATTCATATAGGCCTATATCCCTACTTACGTTTGATGTCAAGCTGTTGGCCAGGGTACTGACCAATAGGTTGGCTAAATGTATTCAGAAGATCATTCATAGAGACCAGTCTGGTTTTATATCTACAAGATCTACCTCTCAAAACCTACGTAGATTATTTCTGAATCTATAAATTCCTACAGATAATCCAGGTAATAGGGCCATCTTCTCTTTGGACACCGCTAAAGCGTTCAACAGCGTGGAATGGCCCTATTTATGGGAAGTATTGGCTAGATTTGATGTCGGTTCACCTTTTTTAAAATGGGTTCAACTATTATATAGTCTCCTGACAGCGAGAATGCGTATTAATGGGGAATTGTCAACCCCTTTCAGGCTACATAGAGGCATGCGGCAGGGGTGCCCATTGTCACCCCTGTTGTTTGCCCTCGCCTTGGAACCCTTCGCCATACATATAAGGGCTTCACAGGATATTACGGGGTTCCAACGTGGATCTTGACAGGATGTAATATCTTTGTACGCAGACGACACACTGATTTACTTAGGTGATACTGACAGCTCTCTGAAAAATGTTATGGCTCTGATGGCTGACTTCTGGAAGCTGTCAGGATTTAGCATTAACTGGAACAAATCAGTACTTATGCCCTTAGACCCTTTGACAAAACCCTTGCCTGACTGTGCTAAGGAAATAATAGCAGTTGAGGAATTTCCATACCTAGGCATACACGTAACGTCTGACCCTAACAAATGTCTCAAACTGAATCTGACCCCCTTACTTAAAAAATTTAGACTGAAATGCTTGCCATGGAAAAAATTACCCCTTACGGTTACAGGAAGAGTTAACTTAACCACAATGATATGGGCCCCTCAACTTCTTTACATATTTCACAACGATATGGATAACACATAAATGGTTTTCTCAAATAGATACTCAGTTTAGAGATTTAATATGGGGTAATAAACCTGCACGTATTAGTCTGAATTCCCTACAGTTACCTAGAGATCAGGGCGGAATGGCGGTACCACATGCCAGATACTATTTTATAGCCTCACAGATACAACATTTGAGTAATTGAGGGGGAATAGACTCTGCAGATCCAATTAGGTCTTTACGCGTTCCAAAGGACTCTAATTTTTCTGCCCTATCCTACTTGGATGCAGGTCTTGTACATATGTCAGGCTCCCTTCCCTCAATCAAATTACTGAATACTCTATGGAAATATATCAGGACTCATTTCAAAATACGGGGGATATGTTCCTTCACTCCCCTATGGAGGAACATTTACTTTAAAGAACTCTTCAAACTTGAGGATTTTCATGCATGGGAAGAAGCAGGCATTCACTATATAGCACAATTGTATACAATTGTATACAATTGTAAGATCTATCCTCAAATCCTTCTCAGAGATCAGAGATGAATTCTCCCTCCACAATAATCAATTCTATAAATATCTCCAACTGAGACATGCAATCCAATGTGAGAGTAGAATATCATCTCTGGCCCAGTCATCACATCCTTTGATGACAGATGTCCTGCTGACAGATGAGAAGAGGGGCATAATATCCAGGGTATACACCAGGTTGATTAATCTTACCCATGACGCTAGTACGCTAGCCTGGGAAAAAGATTTGGGACCTATCAATGGAGAGTTATGGGATTTGTGTATGACATCTGCGCCTTTGGTATCAGTATCTGCTTCACAAAGATTATCTCATTTATATTTACTGCATAGGGTATACAGAACACCAACTAGATTACATAAATGGGGACTAAGAGAAACACCATTGTGCCCAAAGCGATGTGGACAACATAGTGATCTATTACATATGTTGTGGAAGTGCCCAAAGCTCTTCAGGTATTGGCAGTATGTCCTTACCACTATTGCGAGTGTGTACCAGTTTCCATTACCACAGGATCCGGTGGTGTGCCTGCTTGGTGCTCTGGAGATCCCCTCTCTCTCACCGAGCGGTCACATTGCTGTATTACGTCTGTTATTTATTGCACGCAAAGCCATTGTGAGACACTGGATAACCCAGAGAATACCATCGGGTAGGCAATGGGTGGAACAGGTGAATAGATTGCTTATACATGAGAAGCTTACTTATCAACACCGTAATGTTCTGAAAAAATTTTGTACAATGTGGCAACCATGGTTGGCTACTACAGGTTTAGACCCAACCCAGTTGGTGATGGACAGACTTTTACAAATGTAGGTTTAGGACTAAGGGAGCTTGAGTAGATTATAGATGGGTAAAATGCATAAACATGAAGAGATCTGGGTGAAACACTGAGGTGGAGATAACATACTCCTTTTAAAAAAAATATAATTTGTTTAAATAAGTTTATTCCCCCATGGGGTACAGTTATTTTACTTTTCTTCTAGTCTATCTGTTAATCTACAGATATGTTGATTAGATATGCTTAGGACCAAGTTGTAGAGTTCACTTAAGTGAGTGGCATAAAATCGCTATCTATATATTCATAAAGGTATATGCTGTCTTACTCCTGCAAAAGTATTCCATGACTGAGTATGTCTGTACCCGGGTCTGTTATTATTAATATGCACATTCTCTAACTGTATGTATATTTCCTGATCTTGTTCAATAAACTCTTTTCTGATTTAAAAAAAAATATAACAAAATATAAAGTAGCTGGTAAAACTTTAAAAGCAGTGATGTTACAAATACAATGCAAAGTGTTGCCAATGTACGGTGACAATTACAGAAAGATAAAGTTATAGATAAAGAAATAATGTTTGTATATTACACAGACAACCTTACATTCCCATTGTGCCCAGAGATCAAGAGATTGGGGGTCTGTGTCTTGCTATTTTTTTTTATCTGCCAGCCCTTTACCCATTTATTTCCACCCATCCAGATAGAGACACTTCCTTTCACATATCTTAAGGGCGGTTTGCGCCAGAACTCTCAAACATCGCAAAAGTTTGGTCCTGAACCGCGAACCCCATTGAAGTCTATGGGACCCTAATTTGGAAAATCAAAAGTTCCCATTTTGAAGGCTTATATGCAAGTTATTGGCCATAAAAAGTCCATAAAAAGGGCATGGGGGCCTGGGTACTGCACTGGGGGACATGTATCAATGCAAAAAAAGTTTTAAAGATCGTTTTTTAAATGAGCAGGGATTTTAATTATGCTTAAAGTGAAACAATACAAATGAAAAATGCCTTTAACTATGGTGTATGGAGGGTCACCTTAGTCTGCCAGTAAGTTGTAGTTTTTGTAGAGGGCTCTGCTCTGGAGGGGATCAAGATAAGAAGGAAGGGGGTGAGGGGATCTCTGCCCACAGTGCCCCTGGAGTAGGGGAGAATGGCAGACAAGCCCCGGAGCACAGTGTGCAGAGATGACCACCCTCAACTTCATCACCTATAATGTACATGGTTTAAATGCTCCGATAAAAAGAAACAACATAGTAAGAGAGATTAAACAATATAAGGTGGATGTGGTTCTATTACAAGAGACACACATATCACATGACTCCAACTTAAAAATAAGATCTAGAGACTACCCAGTCTGGTACTACGGGGATAAATAAAAAGAGCTAAAGGGATTGCCATAGGATTTGCCAGGGGAGTAAAATTCGTCCTAGAGGATAGAATGGTTGAACTGGAGGGATGATATCTGTTCCTGAAGGGTAAAATTAATGAGGAAAAATACTCTCTGGCAAATATCTATTGTCCTAATACTAACCCAATAAAATACACAATTAATATCATAAAGAGATTCATGGATTTCAAGAAAGGGCTCACTATATTGGGTAGAGATTTTAACTTCTATATGATTCCAGGGATAGACACAGTGCACAATGGGAACGTATCACGGAAGGTTATAAAAAAGACTCTATTCCAAAATAAACCAATAGATGTGTGGCGAACACGGAATACAAAATGTCGACATTATACGTTCCACTCCTCTGTGCACGGGTCGTTCTCAAGAATAGATTTCTTTTTGATAGACCACAGACTGCTCGAAACAGTTGTCAAAACTGAAATTAAGATCACAACATTTTCTGACCATGCACCGGTAATGATGAGAACTAAGACAGAGGGAAAGTTGAATAGAACAACTCCTTGGAGACTAAATGAAGAGTTACTACAGGGCAAGGAAGTAGAAGAGAGGATTAAGCAGGAACTGGAATGGTATTTTAAAACTAATGACATGGAAGAAATATCAGAGGCCACACTGTGGGAGGCCCATAAGGCATATGTCAGAGGTATGCTGATTCAGTTAGGAACAGCAAGAAAAAAGGGGAGAATAAGAAGAAAGAATAGTTTGATAAAAGATTTCACCGAGTTAGAACAGCTTTATAAGAAAACAGGAAATTCAGTAAAGATGGCAACCCTTATTAGCAGAAGAGAGGAACTGAAAGAGCTAGTTGAGCAAGATACAAGGTCGAGGTATAATAAGATTAAAAAGGAAAGGTATTTGTGTGGAAATAAAATTGCCAAACCCCTGGATACGATGTTAAAAAAGAAAATAACAGCAAACTATATGAAACACAAATGTGTGGTGCTAATGGAATATGCTAGGAATCTTAATAAGTGAATGTAGTGTCACAATTGTGATAGTGACATTCAAAAAACAAAAAGCAAACATATTACAAAAAAAATGTATGTGAGTAATAATAGCCACAGGGGTACTGTAGCTCATAGATCTAAAGGTCATAAACTATGTTGGTGACAAAAATGTGTCTGTGAATCACACTGAATGCGACATCAAAGGTACAAAACCAAAAAAATAAAATAAAGTAATCATGGTGTATGAATGACTCTCTCTTAACCAACCCATCTTACTGCCTAGATATTCAAGTAGCCCTCAAGGACTACCTAAAACACAATGCAACCCCCGACATCTCCCCCATCTTGCTCTGGGAGGCACACAAACCCGTGATACGTGGCACATGTATTTCAGTGGCATCCCACCTTAATAGAGACAAGAAACTCAAACTACAACAGCTTGAATCTGACTATCATAATAGCTTTCTTTTATTCCAATCTGACCCTACCGAAACACGTAAATTAACACTAGAAAAAATTAAACTAGAACTAGATCTTCTCTTAGCCGAGATGGCTGACAAAACTATCCGTAGAACAAACCATAAAATCTATAATAAAGCAAACAAACCGGACACCTACCTGGCATTACGTTTACGTAGACCGGACCGGGCTCGTATCCCAATTAGACTCAGGCTAACTAAGGATGTAGTCACCAGCAACCCTGTCAAGGTTCTTTCGGAGTTTCGTAAACAGTTATCAAATCTCTATGACTCTAAAACAACATTCTCACAGCGCCAAGCAGAGAAACTGTTTCATAAACTGCCCATTCCAACCTTGTCTGAATCCAATCGCGAGCTAATGGAGAGCACGATCTCGACAGACGAAGTACTAGCAGCCATAAAAACCCTAAAACCAAATAAACGCCCAGGCCCTGATGGCCTTCCCAGTCTCTATTATAAAAAATTTGCCACAGAACTATCTCCCCTTCTTACCAACACTTTTAATGCCATACTAAAGCAACACTCTTTTGGCAGGGACACATTGACTGCTCTTATCTCAATGATCCCCAAACCAAACACTGACAGCACGCTATGGTCCAACTATAGACCAATTTCACTTCTCAATGTGGATATCAAGATTTTGGCCAAAATTCTTGCTCTACGCCTCAATCCCATCATTGGCGGTTTAATACACAAGGACCAGGTTGGCTTCATACCCAAGCGACAAGCGAGCGACAATATCAGACGAGTAATTCTCCTACAACACCTGGCCCGTTCCCGTAAGATCCCTATGCACCTCCTCTCCTTAGATATACGAAAAGCCTTTGACACGGTCTCTTGGCCCTATCTATTCTTTATCCTCCAACGCTGGGGCTTCGGCCCCAATTTCATAAACTGGATAAAAGCCCTCTATACCCACCCACAGGCGTATGTGCACTATTCCAGATTCCGGTCGGACCCTTTTCCAATATCACGGGGGACTAGACAGGGCTGCCCCTTATCTCCCCTGCTCTTTGCACTCACTATCGAACCCCTAGCAGCCCTGATTAGATCTAATCCTGACATCCGGGGCCTAGAAATAGCATCCACCTCCCATAAAATATGTCTCTTTGCCGACGACGCACTTATGTTTATTACTTCTCCCCATACCACTTTACCAAACCTCATGAACACCTTAGATAAATTCTCCAGCATATCTGGACTGGAGGTCAACCAATCCAAATCGAAGGCCCTCAATGTGTCCCTGCCACAAGTTGATCTTGAAACACTACGAAGCAATTATCCCTTCCACTGGTCTTCCACTTCGATACCATATCTAGGGATTAGGCTAACTAAGGATCCCTCCAACCTGTTCCAATCCAACTACCTCCCAATGCTCTCACAAATATCTTCCTTACTTAATACCTGGCTACCACTATGCGTTTCCTGGTTAGGACGCATAGCAGCCGTGAAAATGTCCCTATTACCAAAACTGTTATACTTATACAGAGTGCTCCCTATCACAGTCCCTCCTTATTACCATAGGATCATACAAAATAAAGTTTTCAAATATATATGGGGGCCAACTAGACCCAGAGTGGCGAGACCCATTCTTCTCCGTAACAAGCTCCACGGCGGCTTGGGCATTCCCAACTTCTCACACTACTATCACGCAGCCCGTCTAGCTCAGTCCATCCTATACCACGCCAAAACAGAGACCCCACTTTGGGTTGCCCTCGAGGCCATCGATCTACATCCGATTAATATAGGCAACATACTGTGGCTCCCCACATCAACAAGAGGAACCTTGACTAACCCAATTGCACTTCACACACTTAAACTTTGGGATAGACTAAAAACTCCCTTCAAACTAATCTCCCCACACTCCCCACTTCTATCCTATTTAGGTCACCCTCAATTCCCCCCAGCCTACACAGAACCAACTTCATTCCATGCCTGGGCTCAGGCGGGTTTGACTCGCATCTGTGATCTTGTTAGTGGAGACTCTGTGAAACCTTTCCCATCTATCCAGGAACAAGCGCAACTCCCTCACAGAGAATGTTTCCGCTACCTTCAAATTAAACACTTCGTGCAATCAACTATAAAATCTAACTCTGGACTGGATACTCTAACCGAGTTTGAGCATATGTGCGAGTCGGACCCGCATGCCCCAGGTATTATCTCCCGTCTATACTCCCATCTTACATCACCACCTCCAGATCTACCCACATATGCACAGAGATGGTTGAGAGACCTCGATATTACCCTCGAGCCAGAAGACTGGTCGACCATATGGTCCAATACAAAAAATTCATCCCAGAATGTTGTTGCCTCAGAAGCGAACTATAAAGTGCTAATGCGCTGGTACCTTGTCCCGGCTAGAATCGTTAAATTTCTACCTGAATCCTCCCCGAACTGTTTCAGAGGCTGTGGAGACAGGGGCACGCACCTACATATATGGTGGACGTGCCCTCAAGCACAGCGCTTCTGGGCAATAATATTTCAGATGGCTACCACTCTTCACCAAATTACCTTATCCCCTAACCCCACAATAGCCCTCCTCAACCTTTTCCCACAAGACTACACCAGATCACAACTCAGACTTCTCCTACATTTATTCACCGCAGCCAAACAGACGATAGCTAAGGCTTGGAAAACACCCACTCTTAACATAGTTGAAACAAAGAATAGGGTGACCCTAGCAATGATACATGACAAAATAGAAGCAAAAATTCTCGACAAAGTCACCCAACATAACCGAGTATGGAGACCCTGGGTTGAACACTTTCTACCAACGGGCATAGCTGAAGATCTAATATCGCTTTAAGTGGGCATGAGCACCATCCCCAGACTCTAATATGATTCCTTTACCCGCGCGGGCCGGCCGGCACCTCTCCTCCCCCTTCCTCTCCAACCCACAACTCTCTCGCCTACATCCCCTTCTTTCTACCCCTTTTCTTTATTCCACCCCTTGATTTCACTTTACCCTCCAAATCCAAAAATAGGTAATATACTCTGTTACATGTATTACTTTTGGGGCCCCCTGTCACTTGTGTTGGGGAAAGGCCCAAATTTATAGTGTTAAAAATGGGATTGTAGTCCCCTTTAATCTTTCATACATTTACGTGTTTAGTTCCAGCAAACTGTATGATTTGGAAATATATCTGCTATCTAAAAACTCAGTTTTCCTTAATACATTGTTTTCCGACATTATTTCTATGTACACGATCATCTAATTGTAAGAAACTATGCATGGAACTTAATGTAGCAGTTGTATGTGAAATTGCCAATAAAATATTTGAAAAGAAAAATAAAATAAAGTAATTAGTGAGTATAGCCTCCAATTAAACATTAATATATACCAAGTAGAAGTGCTATCATCCAAGTTTGAAATGAGAGGATAGAGGAGTGGAGGCACAGAGGCAATTGCTGCCACGCGTACACGCCTGAAAATTGGAGTTGGACTATCTCGGAACTTGGTAATAAATTACAGTTGATAAATCATAAAATATATACATTTTAATGAATACATTACAAAAATACAAAAATATACAGACAATATTAAAAACAGTTGTATACACCACAATTAAAAAGATTACTAACGGGTAACCCTGTAAAGTTTCTGTTGGGGAGGGGTATACATGACATTCCTCAACCGGTTTCGTGGTAAAAACCGCTTCTTCAGGAGGGGTGGTCTATAAAACAATTAATATTTTTATAACAACATGAAAAATACAGCAAAATAATGTTAAAACAACCTGATACATTAAATGATATCAAAGTAGAAGACTAGCTCACCCACTCAAACGGAGTCAGTGAAAAGATAGGACCCAAACAAATCCCCTCACGGTGGACATGGGGATTGTAGAAACAGAATCTGATTGATGGATAATAAAAAATAAAAATATGGAAACTACGGATGTTTTGGGGTGCACACCCAGATGTGATAGGTTAATGAACTGAGTGAGGGGGTAAAAGAGTGATGGCATGAGGATGGATGCAGGGGGGAGGGGAAAAGGGGGGGTGGTGGTTAGGGAAGGGGAGAAGGGAGGACGAAGGAATAAGGAAGGGGGTGGTGGGGGGATCAGAAAAAGAGAGGGGGGGAGGAAAGGAGGGAGGGGGGAGGGAATAGGGGGGGTGGGAGTGGAGGGAAGGAAAATAAGGAAGGGAAGGAAAAGGGGGGAGGAGGGGAGGGATGGGAACAGACATGGAGGGAGGGAGATGGGGGAAAGGAGGGGGAAGGGACAGGGAAGGGAGGGGGGAGAAAGAAAGGGGTGAAGGGGGTAGAGGGGAGGGGGGGAGGAAGTGCCACAAGAAATCAACGACACATCCAATTGATCAAAAAGATAATGTTGTGTAAAAACATATAAGGACACTATAACTCACCAGAAATTTAGCTGACCAATTGTAAATGCATGGGCTGGATATACCAAAGTACGGTTTGTAACAGTAATAATGAGATAAAGGTTACTCCCGGAGTCAAACAATAGACATTTAAAGTTAGGGATGCAGTGGAGCTGACGCTTGATATATAAGGTCCCAGAGTGACATGATAGTCTGTAAAATACAATGGTTGGATAAGATCAAAACGCTAAAAGTTAGGAGCCAGGAGGAGTGAGGGAGGGAGAGATGGGGAGGAAAAAGGGAGGGAAAAAGGGGAATGTGAACGGTACAAGGGATATGGGGAAGAAAGAGGCACATCCCTGCACCACTCACAAGAGCACACCAACCTTTAGATGAGATGATCTACTGTGACAGCCCAGCATGGAGAATCTGTTTATGCTCACACAGCGGTCTGCCATAGACCGCTATATGAGCTCCTCAACCCTGTCGGCGTCAGGTCACGCCACTGTGGGCGGTGTCTGACATCACAGGGTCTGTTTACCCGCACTGCGCAGGTGCACGGTGCTGTGCTGCTGCGCAAGAGCGCGCTGATGCAACCTAAGGACCAGCGGGTCCGGGACAATACAGTGCAAGCAGGGATAAGAGCTTCCTGCCAGGGTAAACATGTGTCTGCCAGGGGGAGAAAGGCCAAGGGTAACTGCAGAATCTAATGACCGCTGAGGGGAGGGGCACAGCGAGTCTTCTTAACAGCAAAGCATTATACTATGAAATAGAAAAAACATAATGAAAAACTATAAGTGATGGATGTATAAACTTCTAGGGATATAACACTCAGAATGTCACCAATCCTAACACAAGTATTGGGTTCAATTACATAGGTGAAGTGACATTAGGGGATCTCGACAATAATTAAGGTATCAAAACCCACTCAATTCCCATGATGTTGATGAAGGTGGGTAGGTATGGGAATGAGGGGAAGGGAAAGCAGGAGGGAAGGGAAAAAGGGGAAAGAGGAAGGAAAAGAAGGGTGATGAGGATGGTTGGAGCAATTCACAAAAAAGGTTTGTACGACAAACTCATTGAGGCCAGGGGGAAGAGTGGCATTGAGCCGCTCTATCCATAATGCTTCCCTCTGCAGGATTATACGGTCCCAATCGCCCCCCCTGGGGTTTGGTTGCATTCCTCGAAGACTGAAAACTGAACAACAGACGTATCATATCTATGGTAGAGTCCAATGTGTCTACCAATCGTGGTCAGTTTATCACTCTCAGAATAATAGAGGTGGTCACCAATCCTCTGCCTCAGTTCTCGAATGGTCTTTCCAATGTAAAAGGCCTTGCAGGTACAAAACATCAAATAAATAACCCCTCTGGTGCCACAGTCTGCAAAAGTCCGTGGGGTAAAGAGTTCCCCATTGGATAAAATAAGCTGTTTCCCCTCGCGAACCCAGGGACAACAGGGACAGTCACCACATCTAAATGTGCCATTGGGTCCTCTCCTAGGGGGCTTGGCAGATATATAATGACTAGAGGTCAGTTGGTCACATAGGGAACATGCCCTGCCACACCAGTTTACCCAAGATATGGTGCTCGGCGAGTAGGTGCCAGTTGTTAGATAGAATTATTCAAAGTACATTGTGATGAGCTGAGTATGTGGTTATAAACCTTACAGGGTCGTTTGAAGAGGGGGGTTTTGGACGATTGAATAGTAGGGAGTTTCGGGGGCGTGAAGAGGCTTTATTAAAAACATTTCTAAGATTAGTGGGAGAGTATCCTCGCAGTAAGAGTCATTCACGTAACGCCTTGGCCTGAATCCTAAAATCACTTTCAAGCGTACAGTTTCTGCGCAGCGGCAGATATTGTGAGTAAGGTATACTGCGCACCAGTGATCTGGGGTGAGCACTGGTGGCATATAATAAAGTATTGCCAGCCATGGGGTTACGGTAAAGATCAGTACCCAGGGTGCCATCTTGTTGTTTGATTATATTAAGATCTAGAAACAAAATCTGATCAGTGTCAATTTTGAAAGTGAATTTGAGGTTGAGGTCATTATCATCCAACTCGTGAAGGAAGTCCAAAAGTTTGTCCTTCGACCCAGTCCATACCAAAAATAGATTGTCTATAAAAAGATACCACAGCAGGGTCTCATCAAGAAAATCTGCGTACCTATCATCCGAGTGGACGTACCTTTCCCAACCCCCTAGGTAAAGATTTGCATAAGCTAGAGCACATGATGTCCCCATGGCAACTCCTTGGGTCTGCAAAAACAACTGATCGTTGAAGGTGAAGTAATTTTTCATTAGAATGAACTGTAGTAATGCAAGGATAAAATGATTAAGAGGCCATGTGGTAGTATCCTGCTTGAAAAGAACGGATCCAGCCATCCATATGCCCCGCTTGTGGGGGATACTGGACTAAAGTGCCTCAATATTAACTGCCACATGCAGGGCGTCGGGAGGGATCTGGATCCCCTCCAAACGTTGCAACAGGTCTTTGGTGTCCCTGATGTATGAAGGGAGGCTGCGTACATGAGGCATCAAAAATGCATCAACGAACTTACTTGCGTTGTCAGTTAAGGAACCTATCCCCGAAACTGTGGGTCTCCCTGGGGAGTCTGGACATTTTTGTGAGTTTTGGGGAGGGAATAAAAGGTGGGAACATGAGGGAACTTGGGGACCAGGAACTCGAGAGTATCCTTGTCAATGAGGCCTGTGAGGAAGGCCTCAGTGCAAAGGATCTGGAGTTCCTGGGCAAAGGATGACACATGGGATTGAGTGATGGGTTGATACCAATTATGATTATTGAGAATGGTCAAACACATAGATTGGTATTGATTATGCGCCATTAAGATGATGTTACCGCCTTTATCTGACTGTTTGATGACGACATCAGAGCGCCTTTGCAAAGATTTGAGTGCTTTAATTTGACTTTGATCAAGATTAGAGGAAAAGTTAGGCCAATGTTGTTTTTTAAGGTCTCTAATGGCTTGAAGGAATGCCCAAATCTCAGGGCAGGTATTTAAGTCTGGGAATCTACATGAGCATACTCGAAAGGATTTAGGTAGTGATGCACTATTAGAAGTGACAGTGTGACCAGGTGCATTTGAGTGGGTGTTCTGTGGGGAAGCACGATGGAATGAGGTCCTCTAAGAGGGGATACTCTGAGAGGAACCACTCAGAGACTGAGTGCCCTGAGGGGGGCCAGAGTCCTCAATTGCTTCCTCATCATAAAGGAGCATGAGGTCGCGGAGCTCCCGAAACTCCTCCATGCTGAAATGCCTGGTACGCTCCGTGAGCTCACGCTCCAAATTTAGATTAGTCCGATCGGTGTCAAAGATAAACCTGAAACTGAGATTGCGTGAGAATAGATACAAGTCCTTGATGGTCTCAGTAACTTTGAGAGCATCCAAGGGACAGAAACCTAAGCCTAACTGAAGTAACGAGGTTTCCTCATCAGTCAACTGATAGGGGGTGAGGTTTATGATGTTGAGGTTGGTGTCACATTGGGAATGTTTTGTGAAGGTTGTGTTGGTTTCAGTACATATGTGTCTAGATTCCCCAGCTGTTTCTGCTGAACTGAGGACTTTTGGAATAGTGCCGTGTAAGGTAGAGTGACCCACAGCCCCTTCCAGAGGGGTAGTGGTATCTGCTGGAGTTTGTATAGGGAGTGCACGTGCAGATTTGGGACCTTTTGGGCCTTTTTTATCCTTCTTGGGATTGGCTGGTGGGGTACCCCCGCCGTAACATAGTCTTTTTCGTGAGGAATTGGTTGCAGGTGTGGCAGTCGAATAAACATTACTTTGGAAGGAGAGAGTTGATGATAAAGACGAATCAGATATCGACTTCCAGAGTGGGGTTCCTTGCGGCACTAGCCCGAGGGTGACCCCTTCTGCCTGGGTTCCTCCCAGACCATCGGTAGGCATAGCCCTCAGTGAAAGCTATCCTATCTTTACTAAATTTGGTTTGCTTTTTGACAATGATATCCTTGTTTATTATCTCTAAACGGTCTTTAAACGCTCTTTCCACTTAGTTTTGAAAGTTGTATTATCTACTAGGCGAGAATAATCAGAGTTTAGACTTTCAAATTCAATATCAAGGGTAGTCATATCTTGGGTATACTGAGAAATGAGTGATTTCATTAAATCAAGTAGGGATGAGCTTCGAGTTCGAGTCGAACTCATGTTCTACTCGAACATTGGCTGTTCGCAAGTTCGCCGAACAGCGAACAATTTGGGGTGTTCGCGGCAAATTCGAATGCCGCGGAACACCCTTTAAAAGTCTATGGGAGAAATCAAAAGTGCTAATTTTAAAGGCTTATATGCAAGTTATTGTCATAAAAAGTGTTTGGGGACCCGGGTCCTGCACCAGGGGACATGGATCAATGCAAAAAAAAGTTTTAAAAACGGACGTTTTTTCAGGAGCAGTGATTTTATTAATGCTTAAAGTCAAACAATAAAAGTGTAATATCCCTTTAAATTTCGTACCTGGGGGGTGTCTATAGTATGCCTGTAAAGGGGCGCATGTTTCCTGTGTTTAGAACAGTCTGACAGCAAAATGACATTTGGAAGGAAAAAACTCATTTAAAACTACCCGCGGCTATTGCATTGCCGACAATACACATAGAAGTTCATTGATAAAAACGGCATGGGAATTCCCCACAGGGCAACCCCGAACCAAAATAAAAAAAAAAAAATGATGTGGGGGTCCCCCTAAATTCCATACAAGGCCCTTCGGGTCTGGTATGGATATTAAGGGGAACCCCAGCCAAAATTTAAAAAAAAAATTGACGTGGGGTTCCCCCTAAATTCCATACCAGACCCTTCAGGTCTGGTATGGATTTTAAGGGGAACCCCGCGCCAAAAAAAAAAAAAAAAAACGGCGTGGGGTCCCCCTAAAAATCCATACCAGACCCTTATCCGAGCACGCAACCTGGCAGGCCGCAGGAAAAGAGGGGGGGACGAGAGTGCGGCCCCCCCCCCCTCCTGAACCGTACCAGGCCACATGCCCTCAACATTGGGAGGGTGCTTTGGGGTAGCCCCCCAAAGCACCTTGTCCCCATGTTGATGAAGACAAGGGCCTCATCCCCACAACCGTGGCCGGTGGTTGTGGGGGTCTGCGGGCGGGGGGCTTATCGGAATCTGGAAGCCCCCTTTACCAAGGGGACCCCCAGATCCCGGCCCCCCCCCCTGTGTGAAATGGTAAGGGGTTACTTACCCCTACCATTTCACTAAAAAACTGTCAAAAATGTTAAAAATGACAAGAGACAGTTTTTGACAATTCCTTTATTTAAATGCTTCTTCTTTCTACCTTCATCTTCTTCTTCTTCTGGTTCTTCTGGCTCTTCTGGTTCTTCCTCCGGCGTTCTCGTCCAGCATCTCCTCCGCGGCGTCTTCTATCTTCTTCTCCTCGGGCCGCTCCGCACCCATGGCATGAGGGGGGAGGCTCCCGCTCTTCTCTTCATCTTCTTCTTCATCTTCATCTTCTTCTTCATCTTCTTCTTCTTCTTCTTCTTCTTCTTCTCTTCTTCATCTCTTCTTCCTTCTTCATTTCTTCTGCGGGCCGCTCCGCATCCATGCATGGAGGGAGGCTCCCGCTGTGTGACGGCGTCTCTTCGTCTGACGGTTCTTAAATAACGGGGGGCGGGGCCATCCGGTGACCCCGCCCCCCTCTGACGCACGGTGAATTGACGGGACTTCCCTGTGACGTCACGGGGAATGCCACAGGGAAGTCCCGTCATGTCCCGTGCGTCAGAGGGGGGCGGGGTCACCGGGTGGCCCCGCCCCCCGTTATTTAAGAACCGTCAGACGAAGAGACGCCGTCACACAGCGGGAGCCTCCCTCCATGCATGGATGCGGAGCGGCCCGCAGAAGAAATGAAGAAGGAAGAAGAGATGAAGAAGAGAAGAAGAAGAAGAAGAAGAAGATGAAGAAGAAGATGAAGATGAAGAAGAAGATGAAGAGAAGAGCGGGAGCCTCCCCCCTCATGCCATGGGTGCGGAGCGGCCCGAGGAGAAGAAGATAGAAGACGCCGCGGAGGAGATGCTGGACGAGAACGCCGGAGGAAGAACCAGAAGAGCCAGAAGAACCAGAAGAAGAAGAAGATGAAGGAAGAAAGAAGAAGCATTTAAATAAAGGAATTGTCAAAAACTGTCTCTTGTCATTTTTAACATTTTTGACAGTTTTTTAGTGAAATGGTAGGGGTAAGTAACCCCTTACCATTTCACACAGGGGGGGGGGCCGGGATCTGGGGGTCCCCTTGGTAAAGGGGGCTTCCAGATTCCGATAAGCCCCCCGCCCGCAGACCCCCACAACCACCGGCCACGGTTGTGGGGATGAGGCCCTTGTCTTCATCAACATGGGGACAAGGTGCTTTGGGGGGCTACCCCAAAGCACCCTCCCAATGTTGAGGGCATGTGGCCTGGTACGGTTCAGGAGGGGGGGGGGGCCGCACTCTCGTCCCCCCCTCTTTTCCTGCGGCCTGCCAGGTTGCGTGCTCGGATAAGGGTCTGGTATGGATTTTTAGGGGGACCCCACGCCGTTTTTTTTTTTTTTTTTGGCGCGGGGTTCCCCTTAAAATCCATACCAGACCTGAAGGGTCTGGTATGGAATTTAGGGGGAACCCCACGTCAATTTTTTTTTTAAATTTTGGCTGGGGTTCCCCTTAATATCCATACCAGACCTGAAGGGCCTTGTATGGAATTTAGGGGGACTCCCACATCATTTTTTTTTTTTAATTTTGGTTCGGGGTTGCCCTGTGGGGAATTCCCATGCCGTTTTTATCAATGAACTTCTATGTGTATTGTCGGCAATGCAATAGCCGCGGTAGTTTTAAATGAGTTTTTTCCTTCAAAATGTCATTTTGCTGTCAGACTGTTCTAAACACGGGAAACATGCGCCCCTTTACAGGCACACTATAGACACCCCCCAGGTATGAAATTTAAAGGGATATTACACTTTTATTGTTTGACTTTAAGCATTATTAAAATCACTGCTCCTGAAAAAACGTCCGTTTTTAAAACTTTTTTTTGCATTGATCCATGTCCCCTGGGGCAGGACCCAGGTCCCCAAACACTTTTATTGACAATAACTTGCATATTAGCCTTTAAAATTAGCACTTTTGATTATTCATGTTCGTGTCCCATAGACTTTAACGGTGTTCGCGTGTTCGAACGAATTTTTTTCCTGTTCGCATGTTCTGGTGCGAACCGAACAGGGGGGTGTTCGGCTCATCCCTAAAATCAAGACTGCAGTTAGTCAAAATATTTTCCCACATTTTTTTGAATTTTTTTGAATTCAACCGATGGATCTTTTATGTATGGTGGGGGAGAAAATTGAGTACTGTACGGCTACAATCAAATCAAGTATGTATGGTGGGGAAAATTTGGCTTCTCAAACCGAGGGGGCAGATATTCTCTGTGACATACATCTTAAAATATTGAGAGTGAATATCTGAGAGTGGTAAACTGACCACGATTGGTAGACACATTGGACTCTACCATAGATATGATACTTCTGTTGTTCCCCACCTTTCCCCCATCTACCCCCCTCCCCTCCATGTCTGTTCCCATCCTTCCCCTCCTCCCCCCTTTTCCTTCCCTTCCTTATTTTCCTTCCCTCCACTCCCACCCCCCATTCCCTCCCCCCTCCCTCCTTTCCTCTCCTTCCCCCTTTCTTTTCCTGATCCCCCCACCACCCCCCCTTCCTTATTCCTTTGTCCTCCCTTCTCCCCTTCCCTAACCACCCCCCCAACCCCTCTTTTACCCCCTCCCCCCTGCACCCATCCTCATGCCATCACTCTTTTACCCCCTCAGTTCACTACCCTATCACATCTGGGTGTGCACCCCAAAACATCCGTAGTTTCCATATTTTTATTTTTTATTAACCATCAATCAGATTCTGTTTCTACAATCCCCGTGTCTGCCGTAGGGGGATTTGTTTGGGTTCTTTCATTTCACTGACTCCATCTGAGTTGGTGAGCTAGTCTTCTACTTTGATATCATTTAATGTATCAGGTTGTTTTAACATTATTTTGCTGTATTTTTATATTGTTATAAAAATATTAATTGTTTTATAGACCACCCCTCCTGAAGAAGCGTTTTTTACCGCAAAACCGGTTGAGGAATTTCATGTATACCCCTCCCCAACAAAAACTTTATGGGGTTAGTAATCTTGTTAATTGTGGTGTATACAACTGTTTTTAATATTGTCTGTATATTTTTGTATTTTTGTGATGTATTCATTAAAATGTATATATTTTTGATTTATCAACTGTAATTTATTACCAAGTTCCGAGATAGTCTAACTTCAATTTTCAGGCGTGTACGCACGAGTAGGCAAGTGGCAGCAATTGCCTCCACGCCTCCACTCCTCTATCCTCTCAAAAAATAAAATAAATAAAAGGCGGGATCAACAAACCATAGGTGAATGATCCTGTGAATCACAATGACATGACTATGCAAGGGTGAGTGAAAGAATAAGGTTAACAATACCGCGTGTCTGACAGGCTGAAATACTAAATATCATAAACATAAGCAAATAATGACATTTGGGTATAATGTTGTACATCTATAGTCCATATCAATCTGCAAGATGAGGGTTTATGGAAATGAAGATATGGTGCTGTTGATATTTATAATCTTAAATGCTTCTCAAGATGGTATTAGAAGTGCGCTGATGTATAAGACACTATCTTCTCCTTAACAAACTTCAAGTAAAGAAAGATGAAATGCCCTTACCAGAAGTGGTGGACTCACAGGTCGTTGGCGGTGAGTCAAATATGCTTGTACCGCCAAGCGGTGAAGGTGGATCTAATTCCAATAGATCAGGTGTGGTTAGTAGAGAGGGAGAGCCTGGGGACTTACTTGCCACCGGAGGAGATAGACTAAGCCCGGACTTCCAGCTGTCTTGGTTTCTGTCCAGGGGCTGGCTTGAATCGTAAATCGAGCTCCACTTAATCAACGACAGTTCCTGTGGTTGGTTAAAGATGGTTTTCAACGGTCCTGGCACGAGTCAGTACCTGTCTCCATGTGTTCATCTCTAAACACAAAGGAAAGGAGAAATAGTACATAACACATCAGGGATAGCAGAAACCTTTCAAGAATACTATGCGAAGTTATACGCTATAAATAAGAATGAAACACCTGAGCAAAAAAATAAAAGAAAGGTTAAAATGAAATATTTTTTAGAAGAGTCAGATTTGAATGAAATCTCAGAAGAGCAAAGAAGTGGGTTGGAAAAAACAGTGACAGAGGAAGAGATTAGGAAAATATTAAAGAGAAACTCCCCTGGGTAAGAGTCCAGGCCCGGATGGCCTAACAACGCAATACTACAAAAAGTTTGGAGATGTCCTGGTCCCCAAATTGTGCACATACATCAACAGGATAGGTACAAAGTGGGCAATAAGGAAGGAGGCTCTAGAAGCGGCCATAGCCATAATACCGAAAGAGGGAAAGGATACTACACTTTGTTCGAGTTATAGGCCAATCTCATTATTGAATGAAGACATTAAGTTGTTTGCCAAGGTAATGGCGGGAAGATTGAGACCACTAATGAACGAGCTAATACACAATGACCAGACTGGTTTCATACCCAGAAGAGAATGCCACAACAATGGAATCAGGACACTGCTGGTGACACATGTAATAAGGGAATCCGGGACCCCCCCGGTCTACTCCTGTCGATAGATGCTGAAAAAGCGTTTGACAGGGGGGTAGACTGGGGGTTCATGGGAGAGGCACTGGCGAGGAGGGGTATATGAAGTAGATTTACGAAGTGGCTTGGCGCACTTTATGAGCACCCCACTGCAAGGGTAAAAATGAATGTCACCACGTCAGGACCTTTTGAGATGTATAATGGTACCAGACAGGGGTGCCCACTATCCCCCCTACTGTTCATACTGTCGCTGGAACCATTGCTAGCAAAAATACAACAGAATGTGAACAGGATGGGCTTAAGATGGGAGAAGAGGAACATAATGTGGCCGCATATGCCGATGATGTTCTGTTCTTTGTGACCTCCCCGAGGATAACCCTGCCCAATTTATTGAACAAAACTGAAACAATATGGAGAGCGTTCCAGCTGTAAAATAAACCCAACAAAGTCTGAGATTCTAAATTTGGGCGTCCCCTTAGAGGAGGCATTGATATATCAGAAGGAATTCCCATTTATTTGGAGAGAGAAAGAGCTAAAATACCTAGGGGTTAAGATCACAACGCACATGGATACATATCAATCAAACTTCCTGCCATTACTGAATGAAGTTAAAAAGTATCTGAGCAAGTTAGCATCAAGACATGTGTCCTGGTTGAGGAGAATTAATTTATTTAAAATTAGCCTTTTGCCAAAGATCATGTACCAATTTCAGATGCTGCCGATACCTCTCCCACAAGCATATTTTAAAACATGTAAAACAATACTCCTTAGATACATTTGGAAGGGGAAAAAAGAGGAATAAGATTAAAAATACTAACCAGAGACAAAAAGAGGGGGGTCTGGGAGTCCCAGACCTAGTGAACTATCATAGAGCGGCCCTCCTCGCTCGGGTTATTGACTGGGCAAAAAATAATAATAATAAAAGATGGGTGAAACTGGAAAACACAATTAGCAAGACAGAGTTGGGGAAATCAATTTGGGTGCCATCACATTTGAGGAACATAGGAGAGAAAGCACACAAAATGGCACTGAAAGCACTGAAAATTTGGGATATGATACACAAAAAAGAAGAATGGAGATACAACTCCCCATGTATGGCACTGAAAGACACAGAATATTTTCCATTAGGGAAAAGTAATTTATTTGGAAACTGGATTAAAAAACAGAATGCACAATTAAAGGATATAATGGTGAAGGGAAGGTTGTGTACATATCAAGAGTTAAAACAAAAAGATGATTTAATGGTGATAGATGTATGGCGGTATTCCAACCTAAAACATTTCTTTGACTCACTCCCTCAACGAGTGAGGTCTGCAGATAATCTGCTGCCAATGGAAAAATTATGCACGGAAGATGCAAAAAGAAGGGGGATATTGGTAATATATAAAATCTTGATGGAAGGGAATGGGATGGGGAAACCTCCATACATTAGCAAATGGGAAAAGGAATTAGGGGCACAGGTGAATGAGTTGGAATGGAGAAAAATTATTATTAATTATATAAGTTTGGCGTTTGTAACATCACAAAATAGTAATATGATAGAAAGTAGTTTTAAAAGTTTAGCATGGTGGTATATAACTCCAGATAAGACCCATAAGTTTCAAAAAGAGACTTCACAGCGCTGTTGGAGGGGGTGCGGAGAACAGGGAACTATGTCACATATTTGGTGGACATGTCCCAAAATCAAACAATTTTGAAAAGAAATAATACAGATAACAAAAGATATAACAAAAAAGAAAGTCCAAGAAGATCCGTGGGAATGTTTATTCCACCGAACTAAAATGCCAGTCAAACAATATATGAAAACCCTGGTCCCCCCACTCCTGAACGCAGCCAAAAGTCTCATCCCCAAATACTGACAAGACCCAGAAAGCCCCATGATGAGGAGTTGGAGCAACAGGGTGGACGATATCTATAATATGGAGTATTTTAGATTTAGTGGGGAGGAGGGTTGGGCAGGTTTCGAAGAAAAATGGAAGGACTGGCATAGATTTAAACAGAAAATGAAGTTTGCAGAAATGCTTGGAGCTTGAATAGTTCAGAATAATACATTAAAAGAGGAAAGAGATACTAGACCCAGATCCAGAGCAGAGGAGGGGAGGGGGTGGGGGGAGGAGGGGGGAGGGGTTTCGAGGAAAATGGTCTGTCACCATTGGGAAGCAGGATTGTGCGGGCCAGAAATGAAGTTATTAAGCTTGACACAATCCTGTATCTGTATTTTTGTTTGTAAAGAATAATAATAATAATAGTAATAAAAGAAATTGAAAAAAAAAAAAAGAAGCCTCAAAACTAGCTTTTCCATGAGACTGTAAGCTACCACAGTATGGAAAGGTGTTACATAAATTCCTCAATAAGGTGTACGCAACATATTGTGCTCCCTCTGCAAGGGTAGGATGAGTTCTGAAACTTTCCCTTTGTAACGGTGGTCAAGGAGGGTTGCCAACCAATAATGATCCTTCTCCTTGATGCCACGAATACTAGTGTCCTTTCACAGGCTTTGAAGAAGTCTACTCCAGCAGAAACACAAAAGGGATTGTGTCACTGATGCATGCATTGTCATGGCTCACCATCCTTGTCCCCTCCTCAAATGGTGACAGTATAGTGCATGCATCCTTTGTGAGCAGCCATTAGCATGGGGGGGGGAAAGATGAGCTGCCCTGAGCCTATACTTGTGCCATACTCACACAGGTACTCGTTGAGCAGTAGATCCCTGTCATGTCACTAGGCAGAACAGGGAAATGCCTTGTTTACAAAAGTATCTCCCCGTTCTTTTGCTCCATGACACGATAGCGGCCCCCGGCGGACATCGAGTCTGCAGGACCCGCGTACACGGTCAGGGAGTATGCGGTGGGCACATGCCCACAATGCCGTGATTTAAAGGGGATGTACCTGTACACCCATTTGCCCAGTCATGCCATTGTGCCGACGTATATAGTCGTGTGCTGGTCGGCATGTGGTTAAACACTGCACTACACAAACACACTACAATATACTGACAAACTACACTATGCTCACTATGTTAACACTACACTAACACTACACTCAGAGTCACAATATATGAACACACTAACTCGCTAGTAGCAAACTGAGCCCTGCTCTAGCTATCTCCACTCTAACAACACTACAAAAGATTTCTATGGAAGTCATGCCTAGAACTTAAAGGAGAAGTACAGCCAAACTTGTTTGGTTTTCAGCAGAGCGCAGGCTGAAGTCCACTCTTTGCTGACATCACAGAAGTCGGTCCAGGCTCCGCACCATCACGACCACAGAGTCAAGATTTGCCAGATCCCTGGACTGATCCCTAGACTGACACCCGGCTCAGCCTCTCAGCGAGCCTCTGAGAGACTAAGCCAGCTGTCCCTGCCCCTTCACAGCTCATTGCTCAGTGCTCCAGTGAGTGAGGAGGGGGCAGAGCAGAGAGCTGTGACTGACAGTAGAGAGTTCTCTGCTCAAGGAGCTGTAAGAACCAAGCAATCGGCGGTGTTCGATCGCTCGATTCTCAGAGTAGAGGTGCTGGAGGACAGATGCAGCATCGGACCAATGCTGCATCCACCTAGGTAAGTATGATTCTTAAAAAAACCTAAACCCATATTTCTCCTTTAAGGGAATCTAAAACAGGAAAACAAGACTTAAATATCATTGAGCATCTACAGAAATATAAGTATTACAATGTTTAGTTAAAACAATGTTTTGCGACTCGTGAAAGATTTCAGAGTCCAAGAACATTAACCACTTAAGGACCAGAAGGATTTGCCCCCTTAATGATCAGGCCATTTTTTGCGATAGGGCACTGTGTCAATTTAATTGACAATTGCGCGGTCTTGCGACGCTGTACCCTAACAAAATCAATGTTCTGTTTTTCCCCACAAATAGAGCTTTCTTATGGTGGTATTTGATCACCTCTTTGGTTTTTTATTTTTTGCACTATAAACAAAACAAAGAGCGACAATTTTGAAAAAAAATTTGTATTTACTTATTGCTATAATACATATCCAAAAAAATATATAAAATAACAAATGTATTTATCAGTTTAGGCTGATATATACTCTTCTACACATTTTTGGTAAAAAAATAGCAATAGGCATATATTGATTGGTTTGCGCAAAAGTTATCGCGTCTACAAACTATGGGATAGATTTAGGGACTTTTAATTTTATTGTTTCTACTGGTTATGGCGGCGATCTGCAATTTTTACTGGGATTGGGACATTGCGGCAGACAAATCTGACCTCAAATGACATTTTTTGGGGACCAGCGACATTATTACATTGATCAGTGCTATAAAAATGCGATTGCAGGCTATAAAAATGCGCTTGCACAAGCCGACGCACAATGATGGCGGTTCGCGCAGGAGAGCCGACCTGCTGCAGTACAACGGCGGCAGGCAGTCATTAAGTGGTTAAACACATGGCAGTGAAAACAGTAGAACAGCAAAGAAAAGCGCGTGGGCCAGCAGGAAAGAAACTAGAACATAGAACAAATACTTATGTTAGTTAGTTAGTTAGTTAGTTAGTTAGTTAGTTAGTTAGTTAGTTAGTTAGTTAGTTAGTTAGTTATGCTTTATTTTGAACGTGTAAAAAAAAAAAACATATAAAATAAAAGAAGTAATCATTCAGAAGTAGACAATCACAAAAAAACAGTTACAAAAGAAGACAAAAAAATAAATAATAGTAATAATAATAATAATAATAATGTCAACTTTTCCTTAGAACTTTCTTTATCTTCTTATACTGTTCTTCCTCTCTCAACTCAAGGTCTGACCATCGTTTTCTCAACTGTTCCTTGTTTCTTCGGGCCCCAAACTTCTTGTGCAAACTTCTCATAACTTTCTCCGTGATCCTATCCTTTTGTGCATTTGACTTTCTTTAGGGTCTAGAGATGAGCCGAACAACCCCCGGTTCAGTTTGCGGCAGAACATGCGAACTGACAAAAGTTTAACACGTAAACACTGTTAAAGTCTATGGGACCCGAACATGAAAAATCAAAAGTGCTAATTTTAAAGGCTAATATGCAAGTTATTGTCATAAATAATGTATCAAAGCAAAAAAAAGTTTTAAAAACTGCCATTTTATCAGGAGCAGTGATTTTAATAATGCTTAAAGTGAAACAATACGAGTGAAATATTCCTTTAAATATTGTGCCTGGGGGGTGTTTATAATATGCCTGTAAAGTGGCGCATTTTTCCCAGAACAATCCCTGCAGCAAAATGACATTTCATGTATTGTTGGGTCCTGGCAATATAGATAAAAATCATTGAGAAAAACGGCATCCCCCCCAGACAATTACCAGGCCCTTTGGGTCTGGTATGGATATTAAGGGGAACCCCGCACCCAAATTAAAAAAAAAATTGTGGGGCCCCAAGGCCCTATATACTCCGAACTGCAGTAAACAGGTGGTCCCCGGGTTACAAACAAGATAGGGACTGTGGGTTTGTTCTTAAATTGAATCTGTTTGTAATTTGGAACAGGTACATTTTTTAAGTGTAGCTTCAGCCAAAAAGTCTATTTTTAAGCTTTTTGGATAACATAGGAAAGGGTTATCACCCCTGCAACATTTGTTTTGCTGTCTGTGCCCCTGTTCAGAAGATTTCACCTCACTTTATGTCCCAATGACAATTGGATTTAGAACATTTTGGGTTATTAGGGAAACAAGGATTGGTGATAAAGCATCAGTGGAGACACCTTTTTCCCATATTAACTCTTACAGGAGAGAATTTCCCTTCCTGGAGGTAGATTTCCTCTCACTTCCTGTTGTCTCCCTCCATTTGTAAGCAGGAACCATTTGTAAGTCGGATGTTTGAAAATAGGGGACCGCCTGTATATACTATACAGCCTGCCCTATATACTCTGCGGAAAATTGGGCCTTAGGTGTTGGTGGTACCAGAACACTGTAAGCCCTCACAGTTACTCTTGGTGGGCACTGGAACGGGCCCTGCTGTGAAATATTATATCAAAAATTGTAATTACATTCCCCTGTTAAACAGAGGCGGAAAAATTGGGCCTTTGGTGGTGCTACAACACTGTAAGCCCTCACAGTTACTCTTGGTGGGCGCAAGAACGGACCCTGCTGTGAAATATTGTATCAAAAATTGTAATTACATTCCCCTGTTAAACAGAGGCAGAAAAATTGGGCCTTTGGTGGTGGTGGTTAGGGATAAGCCGAACACCCCCCTGTTCGGTTCGCACCAGAACTTGCCAACAGGCAAAAAATTTGTTTGAACATGCGAACACCGTTAAAGTCTATGGGACACAAACATGAATAATCAAAAGTGCTAATTTTAAAGGCTTATATGCATGGTATTGTCATAAAAAGTGTTTGGGGACCTGGGTCCTGCCCCAGGGGACATGGATCAATGCAAAAAAAGTTTTAAAAAACTGCCGTTTTTTCGGGAGCAGTGATTTTAATAATGCTTAAAGTCAAACAATAAAAGTGTAATATCCCTTTAAATTTCGTACCTGGGGGGTGTCTATAGTATGCCTGTAAAGGGGCGCATATTTCCCGTGTTTAGAACAGTCTGACAGCAAAATGATATTTCAAAGGAAAAAAGTCATTTAAACTACTCGTGGCTATTAATGAATTGCCGGTTCGACAATACACATAAAAGTTCATTGAGAAAAACGGCATGGGAATTCCCCACAGGGGAACCCTGAACCAAAATTAAAAAAAAAAATGACGTGGGGGTCCCCCTAAATTCCACACCAGGCCCTTGAGGGGACTGCCACAGGGAAGTCCCGTCAAGTCACCATGCATCAGAGGGGGTGGGGTCACCGGATTATTTAAGAACCGTCAGAAGAGGAGAAGCGTCACACAGCAGGAGCCTCCCTCCATGCCATGGATGCGGAGCAACCCAAAAAAAAGATGAAGACAAGAAGATGAAGAGAAGAAGATGAAGAGAAGAAGATGAAGAGAGAAACGTCACACAGCGGGAGCCTCCCTCCATGCCATCATGGAGGCGGAGTGGCCCGGAGAAGAAGGGAAGAAGATGCCGGACGAGAACACCGGAGGAAGAACCAGAAGAACCTGAAGAACCAGAAGAAGAAAGAAGATAGAAGAAAGAAGAAAGAAGAAGCATTTAAATTGTCAAAAACTGTCTCTTGTAATTTTTAACATTTTTGACACTTTTTTAGTGAAATGGTAGGGGTACATTTGTACCCCCTTACCATTTCACACAGGGGGGTGGGCCGGGATCTGGGGGTCCCCTTGTTAAATGGGGCTTCCAGATTCAGATAAGCCCCCCACCCGCAGACCCTCACAACCACACGCCAGGGTTGTGGGGATAAGGCCCTTGTCCTCATCAACATGGGGACAAGGTGTTTTGGGGGGCTACCCCAAAGCACCCTCCCAATGTTGAGGGCATGTGGCCTGGTACGGTTCAGGAGGGGGGCGCTCTCTCGTCCCCCCCTCTTTTCCTGTGGCCTGCCAGGTTACGTGCTCGGATAAGGGTCTGGTATGGATTTCTGGGGGGGGACCCCACGCCGTTTTTTAAAGAAATTTTGATGCGGGGTTCCCCTTAAAATCCATACCAGACCTGAAGGGTCTGGTATAGATTTTGAGGGGGACCCCACGCCATTTTTTTTTTTAAATTTTGGCCGGGGTTCCCCTTAATATCCATACCAGACCTGAAGGGCCTGGTATGGAATTTAGGGAGATCCCCCCACGTCATTTTTTTTTACATTTTGGTTTGGGGTTGCCCTATGGGGAATTCCCATGCCGTTTTTATCAATGAACTTTTATGTGTATTGTCGGACCGGCAATTCATTAATAGCCGCGAGTAGTTTAAATTACTTTTTTTCCTTTGAAATGTCATTTTGCTGTCAGACTGTTCTAAATACGGGAAATATGCGCCCCTTTACAGGCATACTATAGACACCCCCCAGGTACGAAATTTAAAGGGCTATTACACTTTTATTGTTTCACTTTAAGCATTATTAAAATCACTGCTCCTGAAAAAATGGCCGTTTTTAAAACTTTTTTTGCATTGATCCATGTCCCCTGGGGCAGGACCCAGGTCCCCAAACAATTTTTATTACAATACCATGAATATAAGCCTTTAAAATTAGCACTTTTGATTTCTTCCATAGACTTTTAAAGGGTGTTCCGAGGCATTCGAATTTGCCGTGAACACCCCAAATTGTTCGCTGTTTGGCGAACTTGCGAACAGTCGATGTTCGAGTGGTGGTGGTGGTGGTGCCACAACACTGTAAGCCCTCACAGTTACTCTTGGTGGGCGCAAGAATGGGCCCTGCTGTGAAATATTATATCAAGAACTGTAATTACATGCCACTGTAGACAAATTGGGCCTTTGGTGGTGGTGCCACAACACTGTAAGCCCTCACAGATACTCTTGGTGAGTGCAGGAATGGGCCCTACTGTGAAATATTATATCAAGAATTGTAATTACATGCCACTGTTAAACAGGGACAAACAAATTGGGCCTTTGGTAGTGGTGGTGGTGGTGCCACAACACTGTAAGCCCTCACAGTTACTCTTGGTGGGTGCAGGAACAGGCCATGCTGTGAAATATTATATCAAGAATTGTAATTACATGCCACTGTTAAACAGGGGCAGAAAAATTGGGCCTTTGGTGGTGGTGGTGCCACAACACTGTAAGCCCTCGCAGTTACTCTTGGTGGGCGCAAGAATGGGCCCTGCTGTGAAATATTATACCAAGAATTGTAATTAGATGCCACTGTTAAACAGGGGCAGACAAATTGGGCCTTTGGTGGTGGTGCCACAACACTGTAAGCCCTCACAGATACTCTTGGTGGGTGCAGGAATGGGCCCTGCTGTGAAATATTATATCAAGAATTGTAATTACATGCCACTGTTAAACAGGGACAGACAAATTGGGCCTTTGGTAGTGGTGGTGGTGGTGCCACAACACTGTAAGCCCTCACAGTTACTCTTGGTGGGTGCAGGAACAGGCCATGCTGTGAAATATTATATCAAGAATTGTAATTACATGCCACTGTTAAACAGGGGCAGAAAAATTGGGCCTTTGGTGGTGGTGGTGGTGCCACAACACTGTAACCCCTCACAGATTTTCTTGTTGAGCGCAGGAACGAGCCCTGCTGTGAAATATTAGAGCAAAAATTGTAATTACATGCCCCTGTTAAACAGGGACAGAAAAATTGGGCCTTAGACAGTGGTGGTGGTGCCCTGAACCAAAAATATTCTTAGAAGCTATCATCATGAAGATTGAGGAGGAATAGGATAGTCACTCAGCATAATAGGATAGTCACTCAGCATAGGCAGTCTTCAAGGGATCCCACATCCATAGAAAAAACAGTCGTTTACATCAGCATCAGGTGCTTGGTAGCTGGTGATCCAAGACTGATTCATTTTTTATGAATGTGAGCCAATCAACAGAGTCTGTGGACAGGCGCACTCTGTGATTGGTTACAAAGCCTCCAGCAGCACTGAATGTGCGTTCAGAAAGAATGCTGGATGCAGGACAGGCCAGTAGCTCAATTGCATATTGAGTAAGCTCTGGCCAGTGGTCCCTCCTCAAGACCCAGTAACCCAATGGATGTTCTGTTGGAAATGTCTCCAAGTCTGATCTTGCCCTTAGATATTCCTGCACCATGTAATTCAGACACTGGCGATGGTTGCTGGAACCGATCAGACCTTGGTGCTGAGGACTGAAGAATTGTCTGAAGGCATTGGTCAGCTGGCCACCTTCTCCACCGCTCTTTCTGTGACTGAACGAAGCCTCAGTAACACATTATCCAGCACCAGGGAACTGTAACCTCCCAGGCTCTGGAAACGCATTGCACAAACCTTTCTGCAAGGCCCCCTGAAGATGTTTCATCCTCTGCTCCCTCTGCGAAGGCTGGATAAGTTCTGCAACCTTACCCTTGTAATGTGGATCAAGAAGGGTTGCCAGCCAGTAATGATCCCTCTCCTTGATACCACAAATCCTAAGGTCCTTTAGCAGGCTTTGCAGGATCAGGGAGGCCATGCAGCATAACTTTGCAGGGGCATTCGATCCTGAGTCTTCTGGGTCATTAAGGATCACATGATCCGCAACCACCTCCTCCCAGCCACGTACAACTCCATGGGTTTCTGGGGACTGCAAACGATCCCTTGTAGACTGCTGCTGATGCTGAGTGTTATCCTCCACCTCCATGCTGACACAATCCTTCTCCTCCTCCTTTACTTCTTCCTGTGTGATTGGCGGGCCTGCAGGAATACTAGTATCTGGATAAAAGGGGCCTTAAGAGGTAAGGAAGTCCTCCTCTTCCCCCACTGTTCTGTCTCAAGTGCCCTGTCCATTATTCCACGAAGCGTGTGCTCCAACAGGAGGAAAAGAGGGACAGTATCACTGATGCATGCACTGTCACTGCTCACCATCCTCGTGGCCTCCTCAAATGGTGACAGGACAGTGCACGCATTCTTGATCAGTAGCCATTGGTGTGGCGAAAAAAGCCAAGCTCCCCTGACCCTGTCCTGGTGCCATACTCACACAGGTACTCATTAATGGCACTCTGCTGCATGTGGAGCTGCTGTAGCATTTGCAACGTTAAGTTTCACCTGGTGGGCATGTCACAAAAGGGGTGGTTCATGGGCAGGTTGCATTTGCTTTGAAGGTCAGCCAGCTGAGCACTGGCATTTTATGACTGGCAGAAATGACCGGAGACTTTCCTGGCCACCTCAGGAGATCCCTGCTCAAGAACCAGGACATGAGCCAAACAGGGAACATGGGTCAAGTGTCCCTGTTGGAGGGAGGAGAGGAGGATGGTGCCATTGTCGCATACAACCATTCCTGGCTGAAACTGGTGTGGCGTCAACCACCTCTGAGCCTGCCCCTGCAGAGCTGACAGAATCTCTGCCCCAGTGTGGCTCCTGTCCCCCAAGTAGACCAACTCAAGCATGGCATGGCATCTTTTTGCCTGAGTGCTTGCGTAGCCCCTTGAATGCCTACAGACCACCGCTGGTTCAGAGGACAAATCTGCAAAGGAAGAGGCCATAGAGGAAGAAGAAGATAAAGGGGTGGAGGAGAGAGCTGTGGCAGAATCACCACTAGCATTTTGGAGGTGTGGTGGTGGAACAAGCTCCAACAATACTGAACCCTGTACTGCATCCTTCCCAGCTGCCAGCAGAGTTACCCAGTGCGCGTTGAAAGAAAGGTAAAGTCCCTGTCCATGCCTGCTGGACCATGAGTTAGTGGTAATATGCACCTTACTGCTGACTGGCCTGTCCAACGAGGCCAAGACATTGCCTTCCACATGCTAGTAGAGAGCTGGAATGGCCTTCCATGAAAAGAAATGGCGTTTGGGAACCTGCCACTGAGGTACCGCACATTCCACAAATTCACGAAAGGGGGTAGAGTCTACCAGCTGAAAAGGCAACAGTTGCAGTGCTAGAAATTTGGCCAAGCTAGCATTCAGACTCTGTGCATGTGGATGGCTGGGACAGAATTTCTTTCGACGGTTTAGCAACTGGGGTAGGGAAATTTGCCTTCTAAAACCCGATGTTGGTGTACCACTAGTAGATTGGCCGCAAGTACTTGGGACACCTATTTCTATACCGTCATTTCTCTCAGTGCAGGTTTCTGAGAGGATTGGAGGTATAGTGGGGTTGGAGATCCCAGCTGATGAGGAGCAAGGAGAGGTCCGCCTTGTTCTTTGATGTTGGACTTTTAAGTGGTGTTGCCAGCGGACTGCATGGGAGGTCGTCATATGTCTGGCCACCACCAGAAAAGTAGTAGCAACTGCACTATGGGTGCATGGTACTGTGTACACCATCAGAAGTGTAATAAAAACTATGGGTGCACTGTATTGTGTACTGTGTACACCGCCATAAAAGTAGTAACAACTGCACTATGGGTGCACGGTACTGTTTACACCGCCTAAAGTATATTAGAAAAAGTACACCAGGAATAGCCTGCAGGTAGATATAGGCTTGGCTACACTGGATGCAGTGTAAAATATATATATATATATATATATATATATATATATATATATATATACACAAGACTGACTGTATATATATATATATATATATATATATATATATATATATATATATATATATATATATATATATATATATATATATATATATATATATATATATATATATATATATATATATATATATTAAATACACTGCTGCTAACTGAATAACCTGCCTGCCTGCCTGCTCAATCTAACTCACACTCTCTCTCCATCCATGCCAACCACAAACTACACAGGGCCGCCGTTCAGGCAGCCTTATATAGTGTGGGGCATGGACTTAGTCCCCCCGAGCCATAATTGGCCAAAGGCACTATGCCTTTGGCCAATTTTGGCTCTCTTAGCTGAGGGCTTGGGATTGGCCAAAGCATGCACGTCATGGTGCATGCTTTGGCCAAGCATCATACAGCAATGCAGTGCGATCTCGCAGTGCATTATGGGGCGTTACGCGGCACTCGAATTTGCCGCAAACGATCCATAATGTTAGTTTTTCAATGAATGGGTGAACACCCAATGTTCGAGTCAAACTCATGTTCGACCTGCACATAAAGCTCATCTCTAGTAGGGTCTGTGCTTCCCATCATAGTCTGTCTTTATTAAAATGTCCATCATCGCCATTATTTCTTCAAATGTCATATTTGTTGCCTTCTTCCTCCTCCTGGATCTGGAAGATGCTGACTCCTCTTTTTCTTCCCTGCTGTTCTTACCACCCACATGCAGTCTCTGCGCCATTTTCTCTCCCCCCGGATAGCCCCGAAAGAGAAGAGGCGGGGAATACACCAAGAAGGAAGGGACATGCACTACAGTGCACAACAACCACAGAAGCAAACGTTTGTATGAATCATTGCTTTGTTTGCTCTGAAAGTTTTTGTTTTTGTTGCGGCTCATATTGATATGAAGGAACCTGCAGAAGCACCAAAACACACATGTTTATGCATGTTTGAATTGCAACAGTTTTTTCAAATCAGACTTTTTATTTAGAGACAGGAAAGGGCAATGCCCCACAGTATTAACAGGTATAATAATTAGGATTAAGGACGCAGCCTCTTGAATCATACAATTGGGTCAGCAGACCCTGCATAACCTTAAACATTTTGTATATCAGAGGTTACAATAAACAACATTTCTGCCATCCTAAAAAGTTATCCGTGGAACCCCTTCCTGCTGTCTGTTTTCTTTTTTTTGATACAATAAAAAATGTAATCTATAAGAGAAAAAGAAATATAAGATTGTAGTACAAGAAAGTGTAGAGAAGATAGGGAAGAGGAGGAGAAGAGTAAGGAGGGGGGGAGGAGGGTGGAGAGCACATGGAGGCGGCGACATCCCCACACAAGGGGTCGACGTATCCCACCGAACCAGGACCGCGACTTCAGACACTCTTCAAAAGAGACTGACCTTCATTTGAGAAAATAAAAATCAACCAAGGGGACCATATTTTGGAGTATAGTTCACTTTTGTGATTGGCTGTGAGGATAAGATCCTCCATTTCCCTTATGTCTTCTACTTTCCTAATCCACATGCCTGTGGTAGGAGGTTTTACGGACTTCCACAATAGTGGGATGCAAGATTTTGCTGCATCCAATAAATGTTTAAGCAGAGAGTTTTTGTATTTTTTGCTCGACATATCAGTCGCGTGCAAAAGGAAGAAGCCAGGGTCCAACTGAATGGGGCGTTCTGTGAAATTTTGTATCGTTTGTTGTATAATCCTCCAAAACTGTCCCAATAAAGGGCAGTCCCAGAAGATGTGAAGGATCGTACCCCGGTCTCCCCCACATCTCCAGCAGAGCCCCGATGTGGACGGGAAGAATCTTTGCAGTTTTGTGGGTGTATTGTACCATCTAGAGAGTATTTTGAAATTCGTTTCCTGTATCTTTGTACAGATTGAAGATTTAAACGTAAAGATGATTATGTTTTGTTTTTGTCGTGGTGAAAATGTACATTGCATGTCCCTTTCCCATGCCCCCAACGCCGGAATTTGGTGATTTTCCGGTGGTGTAATCAGCAAACGGTAGGTGGCCGACAGCGCGTGAGGTAAGGTTCCTTCCTCTGTGCACAGCACCTCAAAAGTCGTCAAGGTTTGTTCAATGCCCTCAGGGGCAGGTAATGTGCTAAGGTAGTGTTTAAGTTGAAGTGCCCTCCAGAAGTCCAGACAGTACTGCCCTGCTGGGTTCATGAGCTCTTCTACCGTCGGCCACCGCCCATTCGCCGAAAAGTGTGAGGACTGAGAATAACCCCTTTCACGCAAGGATCTGAATACTGGGTCCAAGTAACCCGGAGTGAAATCTGGTGTGCCCAATATCGGGCGTAGTGGGGAGTTACAGGATGTTAGTTTTGCATGTGTGAAAAGGGATGCACATATTCTTGATGTAACACCAATGAGAGGGTGATTCTTTAACATACGTGGCAAAGAGCTGTGGCACCAGGGCAATCTATTTAAAGGTATGATACTTTGGGTCTGCTCTAGTAGAGTCCATAGTTTAGTGTGTTTGTGTCGTATCCAGTCAATCAATCTGGCTAAGTGGGTCGCCTGCTGATATTTACGAAGGTCTGGAACTGCCAGGCCTCCGGATATCTTAGGTAGAGTGATTAGTCTTTTGTTGAGTCTGGGTCTTTTGTTTGCCCATATGAAGTTTGAGAAAAGGGCACTAGTTTGGTTGAAATAGTGGGGAGGTATATGAATCGGTAGGGCCTGGAGCAAGTACAGAAACTTCGGGAGTATGCACATCTTAAGGATGTTACATCTACCGAACCAAGAGTGTGACCCTTTGTTCCACTTTTTGAGTAGGGTCCTAACTGTGGATAATAGGGGAGGGAAGTTCAGATCAAATAGTTGTGATACTTTGGGCTGGACATACGTGCCCAAGTACTTAATGGCTGTGGTGGTCCACTTGAAGTTAAAGCTGTCTTTAATGGTCGTTAGGGTACGTGGATGTATTCCCAATCCCATGGCAACCGATTTGTTAAAATTGATCTTCATGTTGGAAAGGTTGCCATAGGTTCAGAACTCTTGTAATAGATTGGGGACAGAAACTACTGGGTTGGTAAGTGTGAACAACATATCATCTGCGTAAGCAGCTATTTTCTGTTGTGTTTCTCCCATAGTTACCCCGGTGATATCCGGGTGAGCACGCACGGTCCGCAAGAAGGGTCCCAGTGACAGGGCGAAGAGAAGTGGTGACAGCGGGCATCCCTGACGGGTACCATTCCTAATCAAGAAGGGATCCGACAGTACTCCGTTTACACGAACCCGAGCTGTGGGATCCGCATAAACCGAGCTGATCCAGTTGAGCATTCTGTCCCCTAGACCTATATGTCTCAGGACTGAAGTCATGAAGTTCCAATTCACCCTGTCAAAGGCCTTCTCAGCGTCCGTGCTGAGGAAAATACAGGGGGTCTTATTTTGATTCACTACATGCAGTATGTTGAGCACTTTGATGGTATTGTCCCTGGCTTCTCTTGTGGGTACGAAACCAACTTGGTCCAAATGGATCAGGGAAGGGAGGTATGTTTGGATTCTGGTAGACAGAATTTTCGTAAATATCTTAAGATCAAGGTTAAGTAGTGAGATTGGTCTATAGCTCCCACAATCTGTCATGTCTTTCCCCTCTTTGGGGATTACAGTGATATGGGCTATCAGCGTGTCTCTAGGAATGTGTGATCCAGAACCCAGTGAGCTGAAGAATCCCCGCATATGTTCTCCCAAGGCCGGTAACAGGGTTTTGTAATATTGGGCAGTAAAGCCATCCGGGCCTGGGGCTTTGCCCACCTTCATAGACGCAACTGCTTTCTGTATTTCTTCTATGGTAATGGGTTCCTCCAACAGCTCACTGGACTCCGCGGGTAATTGGGGCATATCAGACCTCCGCAGATAGTCATCTATCTGCGGTGGTGGTGGGGGTGGTGTTCGCAGGTTATAAAGTGAAGAATAAAATTCTCTAAATGAAGAAGCTATTTTCCGTGGATGAGAGACTTTCTGTCCTGAGGGTAGCGTGATATGTGGGATATAATTTGCCATGGTCTGTTCTCTCAATGAGTTAGCGAGCAGTTTGCCGCATTTATTGCCGGATTCGTACGTTACCCTGCGGCATACTTGAAGCGAGGCTTTTGCTCTAAATTGCATTAAGTCGGTTATTTTAGTTCTCAATTGAAATAGTTCCGATTCCCCAGTTGCTGTCTGGGCATGTTTATGTCTTGCTTCTGCTAGGTGTAGGTCATGTATAAGGGATGTAATCTGCCTTGTGCGCTCTCGTTTAATGCGTGCTCCGTGTTTAATTAAAACTCCGCGAATTACTGCCTTATGGGCCTCCCAAACAATTCCGGGGTCATTGTCCGGGGTAGTATTGGTTTTGAAATAATTATCTAATTCTGTAGATACGTCTTTTAGTACTTCTTTGTCCTGTAGTAGGCTTTCATTTAGTCTCCAAGTTTTGGTTCTAGTAGTGGTATTCTCTGTCAGTGCGTATGTTAGCATAATCGGGGCATGGTCGGACCAAGTAATTGACCCTATTTTGGCGTCACGGAGGGCGTGTAATTGGGCATGTGGGACTAGAAAGTAATCGATCCTTGAATAAAATTTATGGGGAGTTGAGTAGAAAGTATAGTCGCGTTCCGTCGGGTGGAGGAGTCTCCAAGCATCAACCATTTGTGTTCTGTGTAGTGTTCTGGAGATTCGTTTCCTAGTGGTAGGTGTTATTGATGATTTCCCTGAGGAAGTATCCTCAGTGGGGATCAATGGAACATTAAAATCCCCGCCTACTATGAGGTGACCACTTGTGAATTCTAGGAGAGACTCCATGGTTTTATGAATAAAATGGTCTTGGTGACAATTTGGTACATAAATATTTGCGAGGGTCACCTGCACTCCCCCGATCTCCCCCTTAAGAAACAAATATCTTCCCTCTGGGTCCGATCTTATGTCTGTATATTTCCAAAGGACTCTATGTGAAATGAGTATAGACACTCCACGGGTCTTAGAAAGACCGTTAGTGGAGTGGTACGCCTGTGGAAAGAATTTGTTCTTCAAAATGGGAAGTTTACTGCTTTTGAAATGAGTTTCCTGCAATAACGCTAGGTCAGTCCTGTGGTGTTTTAAGTCATGCAATAACATCTTTCTTTTCTCTGGTATATTCAAACCTTTTGTGTTCAATGAGAGTATGTTCACCGCCTCCATGTTGCCCTGTAGTTCCAAAAGGTTAGGGTTCAGAGAATAAAGGGTGGACAGAGGGGAAGAGAGGGGTTAGAAAAAGGCTGAGATATCAGGACAAAGGGTAAGGGGGGTAAGAATCAAGAGGTGTGATAAAAATTGCTTAGTAAATGCAAACTCGCACTTATTTACTCTCTAAAGAGTGATCTATGTCAGTAGCACAATAGTGCTAGGACGCTCACCAGTACTAACTGGTAACCGAGCGCTGGCCTAGGTGGGGTTGTGGAAAGGAATAGCCAGAGAAAAACTCACTGACCACCCCTTCCCATCCCGCTATGGAACTGTATATGTCGTAATTAAATGGACGACAACTTTGGTAACTAATTGAGGATGGATGGCATGTTCATACCTTTTAGCTACAACTTCGGTATAGGCAACTATAATTCAATATGTAATCTATGTAAAACTGGTAATGATCTTACCCGAGCATAGCAACATTTTACCTTAAATATTATGACTTTAGACCTTATTGTATAAGTCTGGTGACAGTTTAAAAATTTGAGACCCAAGAAAGAATCAATACAGGGTCAACTGAAAACTGCACTCCTCATCCCCCATGTATGCTATTTAGGTTCGCGTCTCCTAATGGAGTGGAGTCCTGATGGATAATCATCACAGTGTTCCCCCCTGCCCCCAGATCATCTAGTCCCTCTACCATCAGGAAGTCCGCTCTGCAAAGCTGGAGACCACCACATTGCTTGTTCCTTTTGGGCAAAGAGCTTGTTCGTATCCCATCTCCCTCCGTCCCTCCCCCTATCTCAGTGAACTCTGCTTGTGTCAAATGGACTTCCACCTCAGTATATATTAACCATAGCAGCATGCAATACCACGTTTGAATTAGTTAGGTATGGAGCAGTTACCATTGTCATGCTATGTGCTACGAACCTCCTACCAGCAGTTGCTTCAGAACGACAACATCGAGCAAGTCTGCAGGAGTGTACATCATGCAAAGGACGGATCAGGGGAGCGGTTTTGTAGATCTCTTTTCTGTGTTCTTGGAAATCCGCAGAGCTTCAACGTGCTCTCTCCAACCCCGCCCAGTACACAGTGCTGGGGGTTGTAGGCCTGCTATCGTTTACAGTTCCTGGTTCCTTCACCTGGCATGTAGAATACAAGTGAACTCTATAGGACGAACGTCTCTCTGGGCCTGGTACTCCATTTTTAACTGAGTGGGGGCCAGCAGGAACAGCAATGTCAACTATTTAAGCATAGAGGGGATCACTTCAATTCGTAGGCAAAAGGTTTTACGGTAAATAAAGATCTGCCATGCTCGGGCTTGAAAGTAGTCTTGTCTTAAACAGCTAGGTTAGGTTAAGTTAAGACTCGCGTGCACCCTCATTGGAAGGAGCTCTCGATCTCCTGCTGGAGCGTTGCTGATGGCGTGGTAGGCGTCGCTGAGCGGAGAGACCCGGTCTTCCTGTGGGGCGAGGAACCAGAGTCAGCCAGTTGGGGATCTCAATCGGATCAGACCCCAGGAAAGTGAATAAGGCCGGCAGATCTGAGGGAGACCGTAGAGTAAAAGAGGTCGTATTATTCCTGAAAGTAACCGCCAGGGGATAGCCCCAGCGGTACGTGCAGCCTTGTCTTCTGGCCAGCTCCAGGACCGGTTTGAGCATTGCCCTTCTTAGCAATGTAGCTCTGGACAAATCCGGGAGGATTTTAATCTCGGCGCCATCGAACGACACCTCTCCTTGCTCCCAGGCCTTACGGAGGATGAGATCCTTCTGGGTGTAACGATGTACCCTGCATAGGACATCTCTGGGTCTATCTGGATCTGATGATCTGGGTCCGAGTGCCCGATGTACACGGTCCAGTTCAATGGACACTTGCGGTGTGCCAAGGACCCCCTGAAAGATGGCAGTTACCGACTCTTCCAGATCCTCCGCTCCGGTGGCCTCCGGGAGGCCCCGCAGCCTCAAGTTGTTACGACGGCTGCGGTCTTCCAAATCCTCTAAATGGAGCTGTAAATCAACTGCTGTGGTTGTCTGTGCCTCCTGTGACTGCTCCAGGGCTGCGATCCGCTGTGTGAGGGCAGAAATCGATCCCTCGCCTGCCTCCATTCTGTCGGAGATCGTTTGTAGTTCCACCCGTATCTCCTGTATGTCTCTGGCGTGGGCTTCCTCCACCCGTTGTATAAGGGCCTCGATGTCTGATTTAGACGGAAGGGCCTCAAAATCCGCCTTAGTAGGTAGAGCCTGGAGAATGGCCCGGAGATCGTCAGGCATTTCTCTCATCTGCCTCGGGTGGTTAGCCATGTCGGGGAGAGAGTCTCTAGTGGAATTCGGGTGGCCGTTCGAGGGAAAAGGAGGGGATGCCGGCAAAGAAGGTGAGTCCGCCTCAGATAAGATGTGTGCACGAGGCGCTGCAGCAATGGCGCCCGGAGATCTCCTCTGTGAGTCTCTAAAGTAACTCCTGATACTGCTCCGTGGGGTGGAATTCGGGTTGTTGCCTACCGAAGCTCTTGTCCTATATCTCCTGCAAGTGGGCATGCCTCAGATAGAAGAGAAGTAGCCGTCTTTGTGCGGTTTAGGAAGGGGGAAGCCAGGAGCTCCTCAAAAATGCTTCTTCACATGGCCATTGCTAAGCCACGCCCGTGCAACAGTTTTTTAAGCGTAATACATAATGTGTAAACATTTTATTCTTTCATTTTTGAATAAAAATAACATGTTGAATCAGAGACTTTCGTTTGCCAAACATCAAACTCAATCTTCAACGTATAGAAAACTCTGATAAACAAAAAAACATGAGGAAATCACCAAAATTGGCTGAAATGTGCAAAAGTTTCTGCCCAAATGCTAATGCACAACATGTGTAGCAAAAAAAAATCAATAATCTGCACACAGTTTTCAGAAAAGTACCTAGCGTTGTGCACTGGTGAGCAGTCATCTTGGAACAGGAAGTGGCCATTTCCAAACTGTGCCCACAAAGTTGGGAGCATGAAATTGTCCAAAATGTCTTGGTCTGCTGATGCCTTTAGAGTTCACTTCGCTGGAACTAAGGAACCAATCCCAACCCCTGAAAAACAAGCCCACACCAGAATCCATCCTCCACTAAATGATTTGGACCAGTGCACAAAGAAAGATCCATAAAGACATGGATAAGCGAATTTGGGGTGGAGGAACTTGACTGACCTGCACAGAGTCCTGACCTCAACCCGATACAATAACTTTGGGATAAATTAAAGTGGAAACAGCATGCCAGGCCTTCTCATCCAGATCAGTGCCTGACCTCACAAATGTGCTTCTGCAAGAATGGTCAAACATTCCCATTGACACACTCCTAAACCTTGTGGACAGTCTTCCCAAACTGTTCCCACAAAGTTGGGAGCATGAAATTGTCCAAATGTCTTTGTATGCTGATGCCTTAGGAGTTCCCTTCATTGGAACTAAGGAGCCAAGCCCAACCCCAAGCCCAAACATTCCTATAGATACACTCCTAAACCTTGTGGACAGCCTTTCCAAATTGTTCCCACGAAGTTGGGGCTGCGAGCCAGGCCTTCTTGTCCACATCAGTGCCTGACCTAACAAATGTGCTTCTGGAAGAATGGTCAAACATTCCCATAGACATGCTCCTAAACCTTGTGGACAGCCTTCCCAGAAGAATTGAAGATGTTATAACTGCAAAGGGTGGGCCAACTCAATATTGAACCCTACGGGCTAAGACTGGGATGCCATTAAAGTTCATGTAAGTGTAAAGGCCATACTTTTGGTAATATAGTATATATATATATATATATATATATATATATATATATATATATATATATATATATATATATACAGTATCTCACAAAAGTGAGTACACCCCTCACATTTTTGTAAAAATTTTATTATATCTTTTCATGTGACAACACTGAAGAAATTACACAAATTAAAGTAGTGAGTGTACAGCTTGTATAACAGTGTACATTTGCTGTCCGCTCAAAATAACTCAACACACAGCCATTAATGTCTAAACTGCTGGCAACAAAAGTGAGTACACCCCTAAGTGAAATTAGCCATTTTCCCTCCCTGGTGTCATGTGGCTTGTTCATGTTACAAGGTCTCAGGTGTCAATGGGGAGCAGGTGTGTTAAATTTGGTGTTATCACTCTCACTTTCTCATACTGGTTACTGGAAGTTCAACATGGCACCTCATGGCAAATAACTCTCTGAGGATCTGAAAAAAAGAATCGTTGCTCTACATAAAGATGGCCTAGGCTATAAGATTGCCAAGACCCTGAAACTGAGCTACAGCACGGTGGCCAAGATCATACAGCGGTTTAACAGGACAGGTTCCATGTAGAACAGGCCTCGCCATGGTTGACCAAAGAAGTTGAGTGCACATGCTCAGCGTCATATCCAGAGGTTGTCTTTGGGAAATAGATGTATGTGTGCTGCCAGGATTGCTGCAGAGGTTGAATGTGGTGGGGGGTCAGCCTGTTAGTGCTCAGACCATATACCACACACTGCATCAAATTGGTCTGCATGGCTGTCATCCCAGAAGGAAGCCTCTTCTAAAGATGATGCACAAGAAAGCCTGCAAACAGTTTGCTGAAGACAAGCAGACTAAGGACATGGATTACTGGAAACATGTCCTGTGGTCTGAGACCAAGATAAACTTATATGGTTCAGATGGTGTCGCGCGTCTGTCGCAGCAACCAGGCGAGGAGTACAAAGACAAGTGTGTCTTGCCTTCAGTCAAGCATGGTGGTGGAAGTGTCATGGTCTGGGGCTGCATGAGTGCTGCCGGCACTGGAGAGCTACAGTTTATTGAGGGAACCATGAATGCCAACATGTACTGTGACATACTGAAGCAGAGCATGATCCTCTCCCTTCGGAGACTGGACTGCAGGGCAGTATTCCAACATGATAACGACCCCAAACACACCTCCAAGATGACCACTGCCTTGCTAAAGAAGCTGAGGGTAAAGGTGATGGACTGGCCAAGCATGTCTCCAGACCTAAACCCTATTGAGCATTTGTGGGGCATCCTCAAACAGAAGGTGGAGGAGCGCAAGGTCTCTAACATCCACCAGCTTCGTGATGTAGTCATGGAGGAGTGGAAGAGGAATCCAATGGCAATCTGTGAAGCTCTGATGAAATCCATGCCCAAGAGGATTAAGGCAGTGCTGGAAAATAATGGTGGCCACACAAAATATTGACACTTTGGGCCCAATTTGGAAATTTTGACCTAGGGGTGTACTCACTTTTGTTGCCAGTGGTTTAGACATTAATGGCTGTGTGTTGAGTTATTTTGATGGGACAGCAAATTTACACTGTTATACAAGCTGTACACTCACTACTTTACATTGTAGCAAAGTGTCATTTCTTCAGTGTTGTCACATGAAAAGATGTAATAAAATATTTACAAAAAATGTGAGGGGTGTACTCACTTCTGTGAGATACTGTATATATCTATATATTAATATTAGGAATGAGCCGAAAACCAGCCCCCCCCCCGGTTCGGTTCGCACCAGAACATGTGAACAGACAAAAAATGTGTGTGAACACTGTTAAAGTCTATGGGACACAAACATGAAAAATCAAAAGTGATAATTTTAAAGGCTTATATGCAAGTCATTGCCATAAAAAGTGTATGGGGACCCGGGTACTGCCCAAGCCCAAACATGTATTGATGCAAAAAATGACATCGGCAAAGTGGTTGTGTTATCCTGACTGAACATCATATGACGTATTCAGGATAACAAGCCTTTGCGCGCCCCCTGGGCAGGAAGGTGCGAAAATATCCTGTATTGAAGTGGTTAATAAGGCTTAAAGCGAAACAATAAAAATGAAATATTCCTTTAACCACTTGCCGACTGGCTCATGCACATTTATGTCGGCAAAGTGATTCGTTAATGCAAAACGACGTACCGGTACGTCATCCCCTTTGATAGCCATAGCAGGGGTGGGTGCGCAGCCGGCCACCCGAGATCGCGAGCATGAGAGCCAGAATGGGGATTTGTGTGTGTAAACACACAAATCCCTGTTCTAACAGGGGAGAAGAGACACATCTGCTGTTTGTAGTAATTATGAACAGTGATATGTCTCCTCCCCCAGGCAGTTCCATCCCCCCACAGTAAGAAGCACTAACGAGGGAACACAATTAACCGCTTGCTCACCCCCTAGTGTTAACCCCTTCCTTGCCAGTGACATTTACACAGTAATCAGTGCATTTTTATAGCTCTGATTGCTGTATAAATGTCAATGGTCCCAAACATGTGTCAAAAGTGTCCGATTTGTCCACCACAATGTCGCAGTACCATTAAAAATCACAGATCACCGCCATTACTAGTAACAAAAAAATAATAATAAAAATGCCAAAAAAATGCCATAAATCTTTCCCATAGTTTGTAGACACTATAACTTTTGTGCAAACCAATCAGTATAGACTTATTGGGATTTTTTTTTACCAAAAATATGTAGAAGAATACATATTGGCCTAAACTGATGAAGAAATTTGTATTTGAAAAACATTTTTGGGGATATTTATTATAGCAAAAAGTAAAAAAAATAGGATTTTTTTCAAAATTGTCGCTCTTTTTTATTGTGCACTGCAGAGGTGATCAAATACCACCAAATAAAAAAATATTTTTGTGGAAAAAAAAAGGATGTCAATTTTGTTTGGGTACAACATCGCACAACTGTGCAATTGTCAGTTAAAGTGACACAGTGCCATATCGCAAAAAATGGCCTGGTCATTAAGGGGGCAAATCTTCCGGTCTGTAAGTAGTTAAATATTGTGGAATGGGGGGTCCCCTTACAGTCTGCCTCTAAAGTAGCGCATCTTTCCAATGTTTATTACAGTACTGTATCAAAAAATAATGCATCTTTTAGGGTGTACCCCCCAAATATCGTGTTTGTCTATTGTATGGATTCTGACCAAATCCTTTTGGGTGAGGAGCACCCCACTCCCTCATTAAGTACCTCTCATTAGTGTCCACTTGTGTCATGGGTGGAGACCTCAAAGTTCTCCCATATAGAAGAGTGTATTGCTCTCATAGTTCAGAGAAGCAGGATCTCCCAATCTATGGATAGTGTAGGACCCACTAATCATGGGGTACTTTGTCGCAGTAAGTGAGCTTAGCACCATATAGCAATATGGTATGACCAAATCCCCATATTTTTTGATAATGTTTTTTGAAATTGTCTAGGTGTTTTAAACTAGCCTTGCTGGAGGTAAATGTCTTTTTTGCATGTGTGCGCTGTAATATTTTGCTCTGCTGTATGGTCTTATGGCTGCACCATCTTTAATGCATCTTTTAGGGTGTGCCTCCCAAATATCTTGTTTGGTTCAGGGAGGGGGCGCTCGCTCGCCCCCCCCCTTTTCTGGCCTGCCATGGCTGCTTGCTCAGATAAGGGTCTGGTATGGATTCTGGGGGGCCCCACACCATTTTTTTTTTACATTTTGGCACAGGGTTCCCCTTAAAATCCATAAAAGACCTGAAGGGCTTGGTATGGATTTTGCAGGGGACCCTACGCCATTTTTTTTACATTTTGGTGCAGTGTTCCCCTTAACCACTTCAATACACCTTGTTATATATACTACACTGCCTGCACTGACTCAATATAGAGTCTACACTGAATATCTAGTCTACACTAAATGCAGAGTGTATATATATATATATATATATATATATATATATATATATATATATATATATATATATAACCTCACAAAAGTGAGTACACCCCTCACATTTTTGTAAATATTTTATTATATCTTTTTTCATGTGACAACACTGAAGAAATTACACTTTGCTACAATGTAAAGTAGAGAGTGTACAGCTTGTATAACAGTGTAAATTTGCTGTCCCCTCAAAATAACTCAACACACAGCCATTAATGTCCAAAACCGCTGGCAACAAAAGTGAGTACACCCCTAAGTGAAAATGTCCAAATTGGGCCCAATTAGCCTTTTTCCCTCAGCGGTGTCATGTGACTGATTAGTGTTACAATGTCTCAGATGTGAATAGGGAGCAGGTGTGTTAAATTTGGTGTTATCGCTCTCTCATACTGGTCACTGGAAGTTTAACATGGCACCTCATGGTAAAGAACTCTGAGGATCTGAAAAAAGGAATAGTTGCTCTAAATGAAGATGGCCTAGGCTATAAGAAAATTGCCAAGACCCTGAACTGCAGCACGGTGGCCAAGACCATACAGTGGTTTAACAGGACAGGTTACACTCAGAATAGGCCTTGCCATGGTCAACCAAAAAAGTTGAGTGCACATGCTCAACGTCATATATAGAGGTTGTCTTTGGGAAATAGATGTATGAGTGCTGCCAGCATTGCTGCAGAGGTTGAAGGAGGAGGGTCAGCCTGTCAGCGCTCAGACCATACGCCGCACATTGCATTAAATTGGTCTGCATGGCTGTCGTCCCAAAAGGAAGCCTCTTCTAAAGATGATGCATAAGAAAGCCCACAAACAGTTTGCTGAAGACAAGCAGACTACGGACATGGATTACTGGAACCATGTCCTGTGGTCTGATGAGACCAAGATAAACCTAACTTTCCAAAAAATGACATGTTCAAAAGACTTGTTATGCCTCATAGATTATATGTTGGGTTGTTTTCTTCCCACCTGAAGGTGCTCCCTGCATGTTGGGCCTCTGTATGTGGCCATGGTGTGTAAAAGTCTCACACATGTCGTATCACCATACTCAGGAGGAGTAGTAGAATGTAATGCGTGGTATGCATATGCTGTGTGTGAGAAATAACCTGATAATATGACACTTTTGTGAAAAAAGAAAAAATAATCTTGATTTTGCAAAAGAATTGTTGGAAAAATTTACAACTTCAAAAAACTCACCATGCCTCTTTCTAAATACCTTTGAATGTCTACCTTCCAAAAAGGGGTCATTTGGGGGTTATTTGTACTGTCCTGGCTTGTTAGGGTCTCAAGAAATGAGCTAGGCCGTCAGTACTTCAGGTGTGATCAATTTTCAGTGATTGGCACCATAGCTTGTAGACTCTATAAGTTTCACACAGGCCAAATAATATACACCAATTTGGATTATTTTTACCAAAGATATGTAGCAGTATAAAATTTGGCCAACCTTTTATTATGAAAAAATTACTAATTTGCAAAATTTTATAACAGAAACAAAGAAAAATATTTTTTTTTCATTTATAGCGCAAAAAATAAAAAACCCAGCGGTGATTAAATACCACCAAAAGAAAGCTCTATTTGTTTGAAAAAAAGTTCAAAAATTTCATATGGGTACAGTGTTGCATGACTGAGTAATTGTCATTCAAAATGTGAGAGCACTGAAAGCTAAAAATTGGTCTGGTTAGGAAGGGGGTTTAAGTGCCCAGTGGTCAAGTGGTTAACCACTTCAATACCAGGCACTTTCGCACCTTCCTGCCCAGGACAATTTCAGCTTTCAGTGCTGTCGCACTTTGAATGACAATTGCGCGGTCATGCAACACTGTACACAAACTAAATTTTTATAATTTTCTTCCCACAAATAGAGCTTTCTTTTGGTGGTATTTAAAGCGGAGGTCCGCTGAAAAAAAAATATTAAAAGCCAGCAGCTACAAATACTGCAGCTGCTGACTTTTAATATATGGACACTTACCTGTCCAGGGAGCCCGCGATGTCGGCAGCAGAAGCCTATCCATCTTTGGCTCTCAGCTGCTGCTGCCGCCATCCTCGGTAAGGGAATAAGGAAGTGAAGCCATGCAGCTTTACTTCCTGGTTCCCTACTGCGCATGCGCGAGTCGCGCTGCGTGTCCTCTCAGGTCCCTGCTGTGTTCTGGGACCTGGGGGAAGGACAGGGTAGGCACCAGAAGTGGCATAGATCACTGCAAGTGCTGCGGTGATCTATGCCAGGAAGTGGGAGCAAATACCTGTAGTAGACAGGTATCTGCTCCCTCCTCCCCCCCAAAAGGTGCCAAATGTGACGCCGGAGGGGGGGAGGAATCCAAAAAGTGGAAGTTCCATTTTTGGGTGGAACTCCACTTTAATAACCACTGGGGTTTTTATTTTTTGCTAAACAAACCAAAAAAGACTGAAAATTTAGAAAAAACAAAAAAGTTTTTCTCTGTTTCGGCTATAACATTTTGTTTTCTCCTTCACTGACGGGCACTGATAAGGTGGCACTGATGAGGAGGCACTGATATGTAGAATTGATGGGCACTAATAGGCGGCGCTGATATGCAGCACTAATATGCAGCACTGATGGGCACTGACAGGCGGCACTGATTGGCACTGATAGGCGGTACTGATTGGCACTGACAGGTGGCACTAATGGGCAGCACTGATGATACGGTACTGATGAGGTTCTGACAGGTGTTACTGTAGGGCATTGATTGACAATGTGATGGGCACTAATTGGCACTGATTTGGGCACTGATTGGCACTGTGATGGCACCTATAGCTGTTTCTGATGGGGCACTGACTGGCAGCCGATGGGCACCTTTTTAGCAGCTGTGGTGGCACATCTGATGGGGCTGTGCTGATAATCAATGTGCTGATTATCAGCACAAATCCCCCCCCTGACAGGGAGAGCCACCAATCGGTTCTTCCTGTCAGTGCGAACCGAGGAATGTCATTTGCCGGCACTTTCTGGTTCACGCGATGATCAGCTGTGATTGGTCACAGCTGATCATGTGGTAAGAAGCCTCTGTCAGAGGCTTCTTACCACGATCAGAGATGTGGCATGTCAGACTGAAATGCCACACTCGCGATCGCCGCAATGTGTGCTAATCGGGCGCACATCGGGATGTTATCCTGCTGGATGTCATGTGACTCCCAGTCAGGATAACAGAACCACTCCCCAGCCGTCATTCTGCTATAGGCCAGGCAGGAAGTGGTTAAAACAGTGACACTGTTTTAAATTGTTACATGCATCCCAATGCCGGCATCCCATTTATTTCTACTGAGACAAACAGCCGCTATATCCCAACATGACATGCTGGTGCGGGTCCCTGAATGCATGCATTCTGGGACCCGCACACATGACATATTGGGATTTAGCGGATGTGTGTCTCAGTAGAAATAAATGGGATGCCGGCATTGGGATGCATGTAACACTTTATGCATTCCCAAGCCAGTAAAAGACAGCCCTGCATTTTAGACGCATGTCTGCAGCACGCCCTGTGTGAATGAAGCCTAAAGATGAATTTTTCTGTCATTATCTATCATTTATTATCATGATAATCACACGATACAGGTGCTGTGGCTCAACGCACCTGTACTGTGTGATTATAATGATGATGATTGATAATTGTAATATGGCACATGGAGGGGTTAATGTACTCACTGATGTATTACTGACCAGTGGCAATTAACCCTTTGTGCTGCATTAGTGGCTCTAGTGGCAGTGTTTATAAACCCCTTCATGCTGTAGCATAAAAGGGGTTAATTAACACTGATGGTGCCACTGTCATTAATGCAGCACAAAGGGGTTAATTGCCACTGGTCACTAATACATCAGTGAGTACATCATGTGCCATATTACAATTACCATTGTAAATTATTTAACCCCCCCTCAAAGTGTTAACCATTTCACACAGCTAAGACAAGGTGTTAGGGCACCAGCCGGGACTAGGAAGTTCCTGTTGTGTGGAGATCACTCCGCCTGACAGGGAAGTGAAGTGACAATCGCGTTGCTCTGCTGCAACTCTGCCAGTGTGTAGCAGCGGCCCCGGTGTCACCGCGATCTACACCCCCATAGTGACACCACTGGGCCCCTCTAAATTAAGTGATGGGGCTCAGGGAATATATATTAGGCCAGCTGGGAGCGAAGGGAAGCAGAAATAAATGCCTCCTAACGCAAATCTGGTGAAGTGGAGGAAGGAGAAAGCCTTGGAGTCGGTATTATTTTCGGGGGGGGCAATTTCCCCGTTGCCCCGCCTGGATCTGCCCTTGGTATGCATAACCAATCAAAATACACATGCAAGTGTCCTCCTCTCATCCTGTATTAATGATGAATGTCACAGTACAAACCCCCTGTCACGTAGTTAGTCACACAGGAGGTTTCAGGAAATTATGAAAGGTCAGCATCACTCACGTGGAGTTATGCTGCTAGAGGCATGGCATGTAGATGCATAGATTGACACTGAGTGTGCTGTCAATCGAGGACAAAATGCTAATGCACGAATTACCTCATTAAAAAGAAACAGCAAATGATATCTCCTAAATGGTATGGGTTGAAATATTTTGAAAGCCATAAACTTGTATGTCAGTTTATATTGCAAAGTTGTGCCTGAAAGTTTACTACCGCTTTAAGATATGCTTTATATGTTGTCATTTACAGGGAAGGTCATTTTATTGTAACACCCGAAGGATAAACAGCAACACTATACAATTATAAACACTTTTGTATATTTATATATCTTGTAGAAATGTTTCCATGCTAACTAGCAACATGTTATAATGGAAACATTTCTGGTATTGAAGTGATCTGTTTTGAAAACAGAATTGGATTCTATTCATTAATAGTGTACACAAGGTCAAAATGTTTCTGTATGATTCCACATTAAAAAAAATAAACATTATGGATTATTAGGTTAGAACGATGACTATACCTATGTCCTATCATTACAACTTGTCCTATTACAAGCTCCGCTCAAAATATAATAAAAAAATCACCCGCACTATATATACTAGTGCCTATGTGTACTTATCATGTTGCTGCTGTTCATGACAACGTCAAAAAATTTAATAATGCAAACCACAGCGCAAACAAACCTAAACTGCAATATGAATTACAAAAGTGCAAGTGCTGAGCGTAAACAAACAAAATAAAATTAATACGAGTGAAAAAAATCAAAGAAAGTCCAAAAAAACTGACAAGCATGTAGCCAGTGAAAGTCCGTGGTAAATTGTAGAAACAGTCCCAAACACAATTTTCTTCAAACGTGCTCTTGTGCAAACGATAATCCAAAGTGCTGTAGTGCTCAAAAATCACACAAGTGATCCATATTTCACACACTCCCTTTTGTGCTTAAACTCATCAAATCAAATGGACCCCTTAGCAGTACTGCTTAGACTGGTGAGAAGGGAGATGAGATGACACTTCATATGTATCTTCCTTTGTATTTCAGCCTTGTACATAAGGAGTAGGGATGAGCTGAACACCCCCCAGTTCGGTACGCACCAGAACCTGCGAACGGACCGAAAATTTGCACGAACGTTAGAACCCCATTGATGTCTATGGGACTCGAACGTTTGAAATCAAAAGTGCTCATTTTAAAGGCTAATCTGCATGGTATTGTCCTAAAAAGGGTTTGGGGACCCGGGTCCTGCCCCAGGGGACATGTATCAATGCAAAAAAACTTTTAAAAACGTTCCTGAGGGGAATGAAGGCTCAGACCCAATTGTATTCTTAGAGGGCTGGCTGGCTGAGGTATTTGGAGGAGAGACGTTCACTCAGCAGTTCTCAATTGAAAGAGCGCATATAGTTCAGTTTAGACCCCCCCCCTTCAGGAGGTCCCCCCAGACCGTTCCTAGTGAAATTTTTAAATTATAAGGACAAAGTAAGGCTCCTACGTAAGGCTCGAGAGATGGGGAAGGTTTCATATAAAGAAGCAAAGATATCAATATTCCCCGATTTCTCTCCTGACTTACAGAAGCGTAGAGCTGAGTTTTTGGGGGTAAACGTAGCCTCCAGAAATTCAATGTCACGTATGCTCTCCTTTACCCAGCCAGGCTTCAGATAAACGCACTAGGAGGAAATCAGATCTTTGAGTCTCCTGCCAGTGCGTCAGCATGGTTAGAGGATAAGAGAGATCAATTACCTATGAAGTAGCGGGGAAATGGTTCTGAATTTGTTACGCATAAACGGGGCACAATTCTTAATAATACATATGTTTGTTATATGGAGTGGGGATGGGTTGTGACACGGTTAAATGAAATTAGGATTAGGATGAGGTGAGTTTATATTAAGTCACTTTCTGATCACAGGGAGGGAGGTTGGGAGAGGGGAGGGCTGAGGGTGAAGAGGAAGGGGTGTGTTTTGGAAGGGTAGGTGGGTATGGGTCAGCCATTAAAAAAGCCCTGAGGGGTAACCTAGAATGGTATGGGAAGGGAGGGGGGAGGGGAAGGGGGGAAATTGGGTGGGGTGGGGGGGGGAGGGTATTGAAGAAATAGAACACAATGTGGGGGACTAAATGGTAAACTAAATGGTAAGAAAATGTATGGTACACCGGATTATATAATAGCACACAGGATACAGCAAAATATGGGTATAATATTAATGTTTGTAGTGAGGAAATAGGTATGTTGGGTAAATACTGGGACACTAAATTTAAATTTTTTGTTAAATGGGGTTTTTATTTTCTGAATAAGGAGGAGCAATCCCAAACCTGGATAAAATATGGTACAAGGAGAAATGGTGATGGTTAGAGCCAGGGATTTAATATTGCATGGAGCCCTACAAGATTATTAAGTTTAGCTGGAATTCTCTCTTCAAAGGTATAAAGGGTTAGCTTCCGTTTTCTTGTTTTATTTTTCCTGATAGCCTCACTTCAGAATAACCAATGGGATTAAATATTGGATCATGGAATGTTCGGGGGTTGGGTACCCCTGTCAAAAGAGCATTAATATTAGATATGTTGGATACTTTTAAAGTGGGTATTGCATGTCTGCAGGAGACACACCTGACCAGAGACACTAAAACTCAAATAAGAAATAAAAAATACCAGTGCCAGTTTCACGCGGTACACACCTCCTACTCCAGGGGTGTGTCGGTGCTAATTGGGAGAGAGGTAGTGTTCACCTGCAGACAGTGTAATATAGATGCTGGGGGTCGGTATATTTTTTTACATTGCATAATAGGGAACCAGGAATGTATACTAGCAAACATTTATATCCCTCCACCTTTTAAACTAGAAGTTTTATATTGCTTACTGGAGTTTATAATAGACAAACCTAATATTCCAATCATTGCAGTTGGGGATTTTAATGTTGTAATAAATAAAAAAATAGATAGATTTCCCCCAGGAAAACAGGGACAGGGATTGCAAGGAAACCCAATGTGCCAATTTCTTCAAGAGGCTGGTTTATTGGACCTCTGGAGAATACATAACCCTGTGGCACAACAATTTTCTTGCTACTCTGGTGTTTATTCTTCACCCTCAAGAATTGACCTCATACTGGGTAATGACCTAGCTACTCAAACAGAGATATAACTTACCAACCTAGGGGGTATCGGACCATTCATTGGTGATAGCTTTGATGGTTACTAGGAATAATAAACCTTGTGGTGTATGGAAGCTGAACCCAATATGGTTTGAGATATTTGAGGGCCCAAATGAGATCACAACTAGGCTGAGTGAGTTTATAGTCCTCAATGAGGCTTCCACGACAAGAGGTGTGACGTGGGACTCATTGAAGGCCTTTCTGAGGGGTTTACTGATTCAGGAACTCCAGGAAGGAGTTAATAGCAGCAGAAATGGAGTTTGTGAATGAATCATCTCCTGACAACCACAAAAAATGGGAGAACAAACAACAAATATATAAGGAGGTAATGGTCAGGAGGTCTGAAAATAAGAGGCTGTTTAAAAAACAAATAGTATTTGGGGAGGGGGAAAAAGTGGGGAAGATGCTGGCCCATATTGTTAGATCTGGTTCTCCCCCCTCTATGGTCCCCGCTATTAGAACTATTTGTGAGGAGATTTCATCTCAGTCAGATAAAATCAGTGAAACGTTTAAAAAATATTATGAAGAATTGTATAAATCCCGGGGGGCCGTGGAGGGTGATGAAATGGACAGCTTCTTTAGGAATATTGAGTTGCCTTCCCTCTCAGAGACGGATTTTGAGGCATTGGAGGCCCCGATTACACTAGAGGATATTAAAACAGCAGTAAAGGAATTGGCAAATCAAAAAATCCCCTGGTCCTGATGGCCTCCCTGCGGTGACTTATAAAAATATGGGGAGGTACTATTACCAGAGCTTCTTAGGGTGTTTGAATGGGCATATAAAGAGGGCAAACTACCTGTATCAATGACTGAGGCCACGATTATAATGCTGCTTAAAAAAGGGAAAGACCCTTTGGAACCTGGGTCTTATAGAGTAATTTCTTGACTATGCTCAGATGCTAAAATCTTAGCAAAGATTCTTGCTACTAGACTCCAAAAAATAATCCATAGGTTAGTTCACTCGGACCAAACAGGCTTCATTCCCCAAAGATCAACAAGTGGGAACATAAGGAGGTTCTTTTTGAACCTACAAATCCCAATAGAAAATGCGGGCTCAAGGGCTGTTATGATGCTAGATGTGGTTAAGGCATTTGACAGCCTTGAATGGGGGTTTATCTGGCGTGTACTGAAGGTATTTGGCTTTGGCCCCTCATTTAGTAAATGGGTAAACATTTTATACAATGACCCTAGAGCAAAGGTCAGAGTCAATAATGTTCTCTCCAGTGAGTTCCGACTTGAGAGAGGCACAAGACAGGGGTGCCCTTTATCACCCCTGATCTTTGCTCTGGCAATGGAACCAGTGGCTGCCGCAGTAAGGCAAAATAGGTTTATGAAGGGGTTCCGGAGAAGGGCTAGAGAGGAGAGGATCACGTTATACGCGGATGATGTCCTCATTTTTTTGGGAGATACGGAATGTTCACTTAGACAGGTGATGGACATTTTCTCGAGTTTTGGAAGGATATCTGGTCTTTCCATAAACTGAGAGAAATCAGTTCTATTACCAATAGATCCATTAAGAAAGGTACCTTCTTAGACCAGACCCAAATAGAAATAGTGGAGAAAACAAAATATTTAGGAATCTACATAACAAAAGACCCAAATAACTTCTTAAATAATAATTTAGTCCCTTTATTGGCGAAATTTAAAAAAAAAGTCTGATATATGGAGGGGACTTCCATTGTCAGTTGCTGGAAGGTGCAACCTGATCAAAGTGCTGTGGTTACCCCAGCTATTGTACATATTGCACAATGCGCCAATATGGATCTATAGAAAATGGTTTAAAAAAATTGATATGTTGCTCAGAGGTCTCATATGGAAAGGGGGGCAATCTAGGATAAGCCTACAAACCTTACAATTAGCAACTCGCGAGGGGGGTATGGTGGTTCCACACCCTTGTTACTATTTTTTAGCAGCCCAGTTACAGCATTTAGGGTCAGGCATAGGCCCCATTGGTGATAATAATATGGGAATAGTGACTGCAGGAGCACCTCATAAGTTAGCTATGGAGGCACTGGAGGCAAATTCATTTGCCTATAGAACCCCCACAGTTAAATTAATGATAAAGTTTGGAAATCTATCAAGGTTCTGAAGGGAATGGAAGGAGTAGCCAGGTTTACCCCTCTTTGGGATAATAAGAACTTACAAGAGCTGATACGAATAGGGAAAATTAAGATATGGGAGACAAAGGGGATAGTTAAATTGGTTCAACTGTATAATGGTAATATCTTAAAAACATTTTCCTCATTAAAGGAGGAATTTGATGTTCCGAGTCATTCATATTTTAATTATTTACAAATCAGACATGCTCTGTGGGCTCAATTTGGGGAACAAGGCCAGAGTTGGAACCTATCTACCATTTTTCAAAGATTAGAGAGCACTGATGGGTCAAGGGGACTTATAGCAGAAATCTATCAATATATCTGTAAAAGTAGTATGGGGGGACCAGAAAAACTTAAGCGTAGAAGGAAATGGGAAAGGGACCTGGGTATAATACCGGATAATCAATGGAAAGAGGTACTGGCGGGAGGACACCAGGTCTCGGTCTCACCCGCCCAGATATTCTCATATCTAATGCTTCTACACAGGGCATATTATACCCCTAAAAGACTGTTTGAATTTGGGCGAAGGGTGGATGCTAATTGTCCCAGGTGTCAGAACACAGGAGATTTATTGCATATGCTATGGAAATGCCCCAAATTATTTTGCTACTGGTCGGAAGTTGTAGATACTATAATAAGATCTTTAATTTAAGCCTCAAAGCGGACCCGAAACTGTGTATTTTGGGAGTAGGGGGAAATCTAGATAGAGGGATCACTAAAATTAAAGCAGTGCGGAGGTGCCTTTTCCAGGCAAGAAAGGTAATAGCACAAAGATGGCAGGCTGAGAAACCCCCTTCAATAGATGATTGGTTTAGAACAGTCTCAGAAACAGTATGGAAAGAAAAGGTAGTATGTGCAAGGAGAGGTAATATAAAGGAGTTTAAGAAAATCTGGAAGCCCTGGTTTGCGAAGATGGACTATCCTATGTAGAGAGTGGGTAGTAAGAAGTGGATATAGAGACTTATATGGTTCCAAGATAAGGAGGAAGGTGTGCTTGTAATGATTACTATAAAGGGGGGGTGGGCCATAGATATATTTACAGTGACAAAGAGGGAGGGTAAAAAATGGGGGAAAACTAGAAATGAAATTCTCGTTAAGTATTTATACATACCTAGTAATGTTTTATGATGATCCCTCCTTTTGATATTTATGTACTTGGTAATGTGTTGTATTTTATACAGATGTGAATAAAGATTACTTAAATTAAAAAAAAAAAAACGGCCGTTTTTTCGGGAGCAGTGATTTTAATGATGCTTAAAGTAAAAAAAAAAAAAAAGTGAAATATTCCTTTAAATATCGTACCTGGGGGGTGTCTATAGTGTGCCTGTAAAGTGGCGCGTGTTTCCCGTGCTTAGAACAGTCCCTGCACAAAATGACATTTTTAAAGGAAAAAAAGTCATTTAAAACTGCTTGCGGCTTTAATGTAATGTCGGGTCCTGGCAATATGGATGAAAATCAGTGAGACAAATAGCATGGGTACCCTCCAGTCCATTACCAGGCCCTTTGGGTCCTGTATGGATATTAAGGGGAACCCCGCACCCAAATTAAAAAAAGGAAAGGCGTGGGGCCCCCAGGCTCTATATACTCTGAACAGCAGTATACAGGCAGTGCAAACAAGACAGTCACTGTAGGTTTGTTGTTAAGTAGAATCTGTTTGTAATTTTGAACTGGTACATTTTTAAAGTGTAGCTCCAGCCAAAAAAATCTGTTTTTAAGCTTTTTGGAAAACATAGGGAAGGGTTATCACCCCTGTGACATTTGTTTTGCTGTCTGTGCTCCTCTTCAGAAGATTTCACCTCACTTCTTGTCCCAATGACAAATGTTTGAAAATTTGGGGTTTTTAGTGAAACAAGGATTGGTGATAAAGCATCAGTGGAAAGGAGAAAAGTTTTTTCTCATATTAACTCTTACAGGAGTGAATTTCCCTTCCTATGGGGTAGATTTCATCTCACTTCCTGTTGTCTCCTTCCGTTTGCAAGTAGGAGTCGTTTGTAAGTTGGATGTTTGAAAGTAGGGGCCTGCCCTATATACTCAGCAGAAATTTGGGCCTTAGGTGTTGTTGTGGCCTCAACACTGTAAGCCCTCACAGGACCCTGCTGTGAAATATTAGATCAAGAATTGTAATTACATGCCCCTGTTGAACAGGGCCAGAAAAATTGGGCCTTTGGTGATGGTGGTGGTGGTGCTGGTGCCACAACACTGTAAGTCCTCACAGTTACTCTTGGTGGGCGCTGGAATGGGCCCTGCTGTGAAATATTAGATCAAAAATTGTAATTACATGCCCCTGCTGAACAGGGCCAGAAAAATTGGGCCTTTGGTGGTGGTGGTGCTGGTGGCACAACACTGTAAGTCCTCACAGTTAATCTTGGTGGGCGCAGAAACGGGCCCTGCTGTGAAATATTCAATCAAGAATTGTAATTACATGCCCCTGTTGAACAGGGGCTGAAAAATTGGGCCTTTGGTGGTGGTGTTGGTCCCACAAAACTGTAAGTCCTCACAGTTAATTTTGGTGGGCGCAGAAACGGCCCTGCTGTGAAATATTAGATCAAGAATTCTAATTATATGTCCCTGTTGAACAGGGGCTGAAAAATTGGGCCTTAGGCACTGGTGCTGGTGCCACAACACTGCAACCCCTCAAAGATACTCTAGTTGGAACGCAGGAACGAGCCCTGCTGCAAAAGAATTGCATCAAAAATTGTAATTACACGCCCCTGTTAAACAGGGGCTTAAAAATTGGGCCTTAGGCACTGGTGCTGGTGCCACAACACTGCAACCCCTCACAGATACTCTAGTAATAGGGCGTACACACGGTCGGACTTTGTTCGGACATTCTGACAACAAAATCCTAGGATTTTTTTCCGACGGATGTTGGCTCAAACTTATTTTGTCTACACACGGTCGCACAAAGTTGTCGGAATTTCCGATCGCCAACCACGCGGTCACGTACACCACGTATGACGAGACTAGAAAAGGCCGGTTCAGAACCAAGCGCGGCACCCTTTGGGCTCCTTTTGCTAATCTCGTGTTAGTAAAAGTTTGGTGAGAGACGATTTGCGCTTTTTCAGACTCGTGGCTTTCAGATCGTTTTCTGCCGTTCAGTTTGTGCTTGTGGGTTTGTATCTGCTCTTCAGTGCATGCAGTCAGTTCGTATCAGAGTTTTCTGTGCAATCTTGCCCACTCGTTGCTGTTTTTCAGGTCGCTCTTCACAGGCCTTGCTGTTCTTCAGTGCGTTCTGTTACTTCGTTCTGAGCAGCCGACCGTTTTCTAGCCATGTTTCGTATGCGTACTCCTCGTAGAATTCGTGCTGTGCGGGGGCTTGGTGTTGGGGTCCTGACCCTGACACAAGTCCAGTCCATGAACAGGGTGGGGAGGAGTTCATGGACCAAGAATTGGTTGCTTCAGCGTGACCAGTTCTCTCATATGCCTTTGCTCCGTGAGATCCGTGAGAATAATCCTGATGATTTCAGGAACTTTCTCAGAATGACGGACCCCGTGTTTCACCTTCTGTTGGCTTCGCTGACCCCCTATGTCAGCAGGCAGGATACCTGCATGAGGCAAGCCATCACTCTGGAGCAGAGGTTGGTCGCTACCCTGCGGTATTTGGCCACAGGGAGAAGTCTGCAGGACTTGAAGTTCTCGACAGGCATCTCCCCCCAGGCTCTGGGGATCATTATCCCAGAGACCTGTTCTGCCATCATCCAGGTCCTACAGAAGGAGTATATGAAGGTAAGATTTTTATCCTTTTATATCACATTTTATTGTATTGAATGTTTGATAATATATTGTATTTCTTTCCTCATTCCCTAATTACCATGATTGTAATATGCTGTGAATGTCCCCTTTGTTCTCATGCATGCTGGATTTTTATGTAATTATTATTTTATGTCCTTCATACATATTTGCCCTTCACCAACCTCCCCAGCATGGTGTCTCCTGCCCTATATTCACCTCATGTAGTCACTTAACAATGTATTTTATCAGCTCCATAGTAGTGCTTTACCTCAAACACCCCCTAAAATGTTTGGAAATGTTATTTTTGATTTAAAATCAGGCAGAGTGCCAGAGGTTTTTTTTTTGTGGTGTCCCCCAAAAATGTTTAGTAACCCTCCCTCCCCCAACTGCTAAGTCAGCTGATCCCAATTCTCTATCCTCAATCATCTATCTGCTGACTTTGCAAAACCCATACACACTATACCCACCTCTTTAGTGCTCAGATTTATGGATGAATTCCCCAAAGCATGTAGTGCAAGGGCCTGCCTGTATACTTTCCAATGGTACTGTTTAAAGTTTTTGTATCCTATTATTATCTTGATAGGTAATAGCAGAATGTCCAAATGTCCTCAAATGTGTACAATGTGTATTTATATCTTTGTATTATGACACTTCTTACCTGTCCAGTGGTCTGCCAATAGTGTAACTAAGGAGGGTCTGTTCAAAGTAATACCCATTATTTAGGCATTCATCTCTCAATGAAGTGAAGAGGGTTACCTGTCCAAGATTTCCACACACCCCCTATAATGTTACAAATGGCCCATGAGAGGGGGGGAGGGGGAATATGATAGGTGTACCTTATACTTTGGCCTTGTTAAATTCCCCTTCGTAAATGCTATCTGGAGGTTGCCCCATAATGTTTGTGTATAATCTGCTTGCCATGTTTCTGAGTAAAAATAGTAATGTTTATTGTTTTTTCCTCAACAGTTTCCTTCCACGCCACAGGAATGGCAGACTGTGGCCTCCCACTTTGCCGAGCGGTGGGACTTTCCTAACTGCGGAGGGGCAATTGGTGGGAAACACGTCCACATCGTCCCACCACCCAACCCGGGGTCGTACTATTATAATTACAAGGGGTTTAATAGTATAGTGATGTTGGCGGTGGTGTCGGCTAATTACGACTTCTTGTATGTGGACGTGGGGAAGAATGGCCGGATGTCCGATGGTGGAGTCATCGCCCAGACGGAGTTCTACAGGCGTCTCCAGAATGGCAGCTTGGACTTGCCAGCTCCAGAGGACAATGTGGAAGGACTCCCATTTGTGTTCATTGCTGATGAAGCGTTTGCACTGGGGGACCACCTGATGCAGCCATTCCCAATGAGGACCCTCACCCCGGAACAGAGGGTTTTTAATTACCGGCTGGCCAGAGCCCGAAGAGTGGTGGAGAACACATTTGGAATCCTGGCCAGCCAGTTCCGACTATTTCTGACACCCATCCATATGGCGGAGTATAAACTGAACCATATTATACTGGCGTGCTGTGTTCTCCATAACTTTTTAAGGAAACATTTGGCCAACTATGCTGGCTCAGTTGGGCCTGAGGCCGGAATCCTACATCAAACCACACTGACGGCGCTTGAAAGTGGCCGTCCTGGCTTGCCCTCCCTGAGTGCCCGTGATGTCCGGTTACGCTACCTGGAGTTCTTTGCGGGTAGGGGGGCTATCAATATGCCAGACAATCTGTGAAGCCTTTTTATAATAAAAAAAAAAAAAAAGAAATTCTTGGTGGACATTTACTGCTTGTGTTTGTTTTAGCTGACCCTCACAGAAATGTGTTGAGTTCAGAAAATGTCATGATTGTGAAACCTTATACAAAGCACTGTTGGCTGTTATTTTCTAAATGCAAAAACACATTTCACTACAAGTGCACTTGCAACTGCACTGAAACTGCACTTGTAGTGCAAAGAGGATTTGCCCTTAGGAAATAACACCCATTTTTGCAGAAAACAGCAATTACATCACCCCAAAAGTGTTGTATTGTAGTGTTGAGAGAATAATCCACACATTCTTGAGTAAGCAACTTTTTTATACCTGCACAATCACATGTGCATTTACCAAAGGTTTTTAAAAAAAACCAACATGTTTGTTGTATAACAATTTTTGCAGTTGCATTATCAAAAATCTAAATGTCCATTTCAGATAAAACAGGCCTGTGTAAAACCAACAAGAAAGCCAAAAAACTTGAACTTACACAAGTTCACATTAGGTAAAACCTGAAGGCTATATCAGACATCAGTATTTAGGAACTGGGTTTGATATAGCGTTCAGATGGGGGGAAATCACCCCTGGAAAAGCCAAATTTGGAAGATGCACACCAATTTACGAATGTCAACATGTGCTATCTGAGAGACAAAATAAGTGTAGCGCTAAGGGAAGGGATATAAAAAATGAAGTCTAAGAACTAGCAGTTCAAAGTTCGAGTGCTGAAAGAAACATCCTTGGAGAGAAGATGAAATAAAAAGTCCTCTGAAACAGATCTCAACAAGGGTACAAATCCTCTGTAGAAGAAGCCCACACACCACCAATGAAAATAAAGAGGCTTACCAGACTTGGTGGTCCCGACAAGGCATACGCCAGGTGGGGTCAATCAGGCTTAGGTGGTGCTGGGCTGGAGTAGGTCCAGAAGAGCAGGGATGGTGGAGTGACTTCCACGTGGCTGTGTTCCTCAAACGTGATCAAGCCCGGAGGTCGTGTTCCTCGAGTCCGTGTTGGAACAAGCAATGACAGCAACAAAAGGAGGAAGAGAAGGATTGGCCAAATAGTGTAAATCCGTTTAAATGAAGATTTATTAAAAAATAGTATAAACTCACATGAAAAGTATCTACAAAAACAGCACTGTGAAGAAGTGGCGACAGTGGGGTCCTAGCTGACGCGTTTCGTCTGCATAGACGTCATCTGGGGGGATCCCCCCACTGTAGCCACCAGAATATATATAGAGAAACCTTAAAAATAATGAAAAACAGCTCCACGGTTAATGAAAACGTCACTTCCGGTATTGGAGGAAGATGGCCGAACGGCGTGCGTTCCACGTCGGCCGGCATGCGTTCCACGCCTCACAGTGGTGGGCACCGGAAGTGGAACGAAGCAAAATAAAATAAAATGCCCCTGTATAATTCATATGAAAGGGGGCCGGTCCTTAGTCACAAAAGTGAAGAGATGTGAATAAGTGAATAGAGGCCGGTGAAGTGGAAGGGATATGTGCGGCGTATAATGTGCGCACGCACCGAGATGACAAAATATGTACTGCGCATGTGCAAGGAGCGTGCATAGTGTGAAGATAGAGGGGCGGAACGGCAGAGTGACGTCCAAGATCTAAAAAACGTGCAGGGCTACGTGTCAGACGTGTACGTAATGAGTGCCTCCCAGAGAGGCGGGCCCAATGTGAATGCCTGGGTGGCCATGGTAACAAGCCGTGGCCCCAGGAACGGCGGAATGACGTCCAAGGTCAAAGGGCCGTCCGAGACTGTGTGTCAAACGTGTGATAATGAGAGCCTCCAACAAAGGCAGGCAAAATGAAAATGCCTGGGTGCTATGGTAACAAGCCATGGCCCCAGCGTTACCTACAAAAAAGGAGATAACGAGATAAATAGATAACAGTGTATCAAACAAATAACAACTAGGCATCATAATCGTGTAACCAATGTTACCTAGAGAAAATATGTGCAGACAGTGGGGACAGATGCACAAATCGAAGTGCAGTGTATCAATGATGATGTGAATAAAATAATATATAAAAGGACAGAGATTCATGGTAATAAACCATAGAAAAAATACAAACTCAAGGAACTGATTTGCATAGGGGGATAAAATGTTATAATCACTAATGAAATGCAAACTCGTGGAGCTGGTTTCCATGGAGAGATGACATATAGCTATCACAAATAAATATATACAGTGATAGTCTTCTGTATGTATAAATGTCTTCCATATGTATAAATGACACGTACACAACATGAATTACATTATGGTAGGTGAATTAGGGTAAACATTCATATACATAAAGCTATACACTTGTAGCCAGAATCAAATGAACGAAAAAAGGGAAAACAATATAAGTAAAAATAAATGAATCAAATGTAAGTATATATATGAATTAAATAGATGAGACTGTGTAAAAAATTTTTTTATATTAAATAAAATAAACAGGAAAGAGAACACCTAAACAGGAGGGGGAATAGGGATTAAGGCCAACCTCAGGCTTTGTTAATAAAAGCGTTAACGTCAACTTCAACATTCATACCCGATGGATGAAGTGTGCGGAGCTCATGGATCCAGTAAGTCTCCAAGCGGGACACACCCCTGGTCATGGCCCCACCCCTCCAAGGAGGGACGTATCTGTCAATGACCACAAATTGTGTTCCATCAATCACCCGGTTATGTTGTAACTTATAGTGGCGAGGGACAGTGTGTTTAGTGTCCCCCCCTTTAATGAGTGCGATATGTTCCGCCACTCTTATGGCAAAGGAACGGATGGTGCGGCCCACATATTGTTTATCACAGTGACATGTAATCAAGTACACAATGTAACTGGTGGTACAAGTACAGAATTGTCTGATTGGGTATGTCCTGTGGGTAACTGATGACGTGAACGATACAGCCTTTCTCCCTTTGCCTGAATTATGTTGGCAAACACTACATCTCCTACAGGAGTAGAATCCCTCCATCTCATAAAAGAGGGGTTGGCGTGTAGGAGGGTTAATGATGTTTGGGGCAATCCTGCTCTGTAAGGTTGGGGCACCCTTAAAGATAACTCTGGCCTTATTGGGCAATACATTACCCAAAATGCGGTCATTCCTGAGGATGTCCCAATGTTTTGTGAGAATGGCTTTGATGCATCTGTGTTGATTGGAAAAGGAAGTCAGTAAAGACCACCTGAAGGCATCATCTGGTTCTCTCATGGGCCTATCTTCCAGAAGGGATTCCCTATTGGTTACAAGAGCATGTTGATATTTACGATCAACAAGACAGGGGTCATAATCCTTATCTATGAACTTAGCCTTCAGGAGTGCCGATTGTGATTTAAAGGAGTCAATGTTTGAACAATTCCTTCGTAGTCTAAGAAATTGACTCCGTGGTACCGAGTCAAGCCAAGACCGGTGATGGCAGCTATCAGGTGGTATGAAGCTATTCCGGTCTGTGGCTTTGAAATGTGTCTGGAATTGAAAAACCCCCTCACTTAACTCTATCTCCAAATCCAAAAAGTTGATTTTATGGTTACTGGCTGTATGGGATAGGGAGATGCCACGATCATTGCTATTCAAACGTTCAAAAAATGAGTCTAATGACTCCGCACTACCCTTCCATAGGAGGAGGATGTCGTCAATATACCGTGCCCACAAAATAAGGGATGGATCCCTATTGGTATAGACGACATCCTCCTCCCACTTTGCCATAAATAAATTGGCGAGGCTAGGGGCGAACTTAGCGCCCATAGCCACGCCACGTAATTGGACATAGTACTGCTGGTCAAACCAGAAATAACTACGTTTGGTGGCGAATTCAAGTAGTTCAATGACAAAAGCACACTGAAAAGGAGCGATGGTAGGTTCCTTCTCCAAAAAATATTGAACCGCCTCCAATCCCTTGTCCTGGGGTATACAAGTGTACAGGGAGGCGACATCGGCAGTTGCAATGATATGATCACCCTGCAAATTCAAACTCTCAAGTAGACGTATGGTAGCCCCTGTATCCTTCAAATAAGAAGGCATACGCCTTACGAGGGGTTTCAAATAAAAATCAATGTATCGGCCTATACGTGAGGTGACAGAGTCTATCCCACTCACGATAGGCCGACCAGGAGGTTGTACTGGGTTCTTGTGCACCTTCGGTAAATAATAAATAGTTGGAACCCTGGGTGCTAGGGGTACCATAAAATCTCTTTCCTTTTTATTTAAAATACCTTGGTCATAACCCCTCCTTATGATGGCAGAAAGCTCTCTTTTGAAAGAAGACGTGGGGTTATTGGGCAATGTTTTGTATGTATTAGGTTCCTCCAGGATCTTGTACATTTCAGATATGTAGTCCTTTTTATCTAAAACAACAATGCCACCCCCCTTGTCAGCCGGACGGATGACAAGGTCCTTCTGTAGACACAGAGATTTGAAATCTTGATTAGAAAAAGGATGATGATGTATTCGTTTCTCAGGGAGTTCAGCCAGATCCTTGAGGACCAAATCCCTGAATATAGTGATGGCTGGCGCCATAGGAACAGGTGGGGTAAATAATGAGGGATTGGACAAACCAGAATGGACTGTCCCAGAAGTGGCGCTGATCTCATTTCTAATAGGATTAGAAACAAGATAGCGCTGAATGTGTAATTTGCGTGTGTACTTATGGATGTTCATAAATGTACCAAAACGATCGAGCTTCTTGGGGGGGGCAAATTTGAGTCCCTTATCAAGTACTGAAAGCTCTTCAACAGTAAGTGGTTTGGTGCTTAGATTAAAAACACCATGGCCTCTCATGTTCTCCTTCTTTTTCCTCCTTCGAATTCTCCACCCTCCCCTGGTACCTCTCTTGAGTCTGCACCCCTTTTCCTGGGTCTTTGGTCCTCGTGAAAAACCTGCCCACTGCGTGAGTTGGTACTAGAGGGATAGTGCCCATGGGATGATTGATTATACCTGGATCCTGAATCATATCTGTACCGGTCCCTGTATTCATCATCCCATGTGTCTTGAAGGGGGAGGAACCTGTTATTAGTGGTGGGGGGGTGGTTCATGATAATAAGAGTTAACAGAATGTGTATCAACATAAGCACCCTGTCGGGATAGGGAGACTTCACATCGTCCCGAATATGAGTTAGAGGACATGTTGTGACCTCGTTGACCCCTTCCCCCACGTTTGCCTCTATTATGACCCCTACCTCTCTGATTGGTATAAGGAGTGTGGGGGTGTATAGGTCTATTGCGAGAAGGGGATTCATATCTAGAATCTGCTCTCCTCATAGGGCCAACCGGGGTGGCTATCGGTGGAGCCTCCGTATAGAGCATTGTTGGAACGGAGGTGTTAGGAAGTCCCACCACAGATGGCATAGTGTTGGTGACAACCGGATTAGTAGTATACAGTTTTTGCTAACCGAAAACATTACTTGTCTTGTAATCACCTACATCCCTAGAATACTTTTTTTTGTTTTTTACTCCTCTGCTCCTTGTCTTCCTTCTCAAGATGTTTTTGGAGATTGGAAGAGAGGGCAGTGTATTCAGGGGAGTTCTTATGGGTTAAAAGTTTGTCTTTGAGCTCTTTAATCTCATTATCTAACATGGAAAGTTTATTGCGTTTCTTGGTAATGAGGATCCCTAAGAGATTAACTCCTGCCTCATTAAAGTATTTATACCAAGAATCAACTTCAGGTTCACCTTGTGGTGGGTGTACGTCCCACCTGAGACTTCTAGGAACCATGCGTTCAGAGACGTACTGTTCCAAAAACGCCACGTCCCACTGTAGGTGGAGTTCAGAGGACATGATGTTTTTAAGTCTCAAAAACAAACCACCCAATTCGGTGTCACTACTAGTGACTACAAAGACACCCTCCGTATTGACAGTTCGGGAGGCCCTGTAGTCAAAGACATCCATATTGCTAAGAATGTGAACAGGTTGCAGCAGAATCCGCTCTCAAAAACAAACAAGGTATATGTACACAATAATTCTGCGCTACCTCAAAGAGGGGATGGAAAGCAGCTAACACAACCAACAAGTGTAAAGGATAACAAAGAGACAAAATAAGTGTAGCGCTAAGGGAAGGGAGAGACTTACTGGATCCATGAGCTCCGCACACTTCATCCATCGGGTATGAATGTTGAAGTTGACGTTAACGCTTTTATTAACAAAGCCTGAGGTTGGCCTTAATCCCTATTCCCCCTCCTGTTTAGGTGTTCTCTTTCCTGTTTATTTTATTTAATATAAAAAAAAATTTTACACAGTCTCATCTATTTAATTCATATATATACTTACATTTGATTCATTTATTTTTACTTATATTGTATTCCCTTTTTTCGTTCATTTGATTCTGGCTACAAGTGTATAGCTTTATGTATATGAATGTTTACCCTAAATCACCTACCATAATGTAATTCATGTTGTGTACGTGTCATTTATACATATGGAAGACATTTATACATACAGAAGACTATCACTGTATATATTTATTTGTGATAGCTATATGTCATCTCTCCATGGAAACCAGCTCCACGAGTTTGCATTTCATTAGTGATTATAACATTTTATCCCCCTATGCAAATCAGTTCCTTGAGTTTGTATTTTTTCTATGGTTTATTGCCATGAATCTCTGTCCTTTTATATATTATTTTATTCACATCATCATTGATACACTGCACTTCGATTTGTGCATCTGTCCCCACTGTCTGCACATATTTTCTCTAGGTAACATTGGTTACACGATTATGATACCTAGTTGTTATTTGTTTGATACACTGTTATCTATTTATCTCGTTATCTCCTTTTTTGTAGGTAACGCTGGGGCCATGGCTTGTTACCATAGCACCCAGGCATTTTCATTTTGCCTGCCTTTGTTGGAGGCTCTCATTATCACACGTTTGACACACAGTCTCGGACGGCCCTTTGACCTTGGACGTCATTCCGCCGTTCCTGGGGCCACGGCTTGTTACCATGGCCACCCAGGCATTCACATTGGGCCCGCCTCTCTGGGAGGCACTCATTACGTACACGTCTGACACGTAGCCCTGCACGTTTTTTAGATCTTGGACATCACTCTGCCGTTCTGCCCCTCTATCTTCACACTATGCGCGCTCCTTGCACATGCGCAGTACATATTTTGTCATCTCGGTGCGTGCGCACATTATACGCCGCACATATCCCTTCCACTTCACTGGCCTCTATTCACTTATTCACATCTCTTCACTTTTGTGACTAAGGACCGGCCCCCTTTCATATGAATTATACAGGGGCATTTTATTTTATTTTGCGAACGCACGCCGTTCGGCCATCTTCCTCCAGTACCGGAAGTGACGTTTTCATTAACCGTGGAGCTGTTTTTCATTATTTTTAAGGTTTCTCTATATATATTCTGGTGGCTACAGTGGGGGGATCCCCCCAGATGACGTCTATGCAGACGAAACGCGTTGGATAGGACCCCACTGTCGCCACTTCTTCACAGCGCTGTTTTTTTAGATACTTTTCATGTGAGTTTATACTATTTTTTAATAAATCTTCATTTAAACGGATTTACACTATTTGGCCAATCCTTCTCTTCCTCCTTTTGTTGCTGTCATTGCTTGTTCCAACACGGACTCGAGGGACACGACCTCCGGGCTTGATTACGTTTGAGGAACACAGCCACGTGGAAGTCACTCCACCATCCCTGCTCTTCTGGACCTACTCCAGCCCAGCACCACCTAAGCCTGATTGACCCCACCTGGCGTATGCCTTGTCGGGTCCACCAAGTCTGGTAAGCCTCTTTATTTTCATTGGTGGTGTGTGGGCTTCTTCTACAGAGGATTTGTACCCTTGTTGAGATCTGTTTCAGAGGACTTTTTATTTCATCTTCTCTCCAAGGATGTTTCTTTCAGCACTCGAACTTTAAACTGCTAGTTCTTAGACTTCATTTTTTATATCCCTTCCCTTAGCGCTACACTTATTTTGTCTCTTTGTTATCCTTTACACTTGTTGGTTGTGTTAGCTGCTTTCCATCCCCCCTTTGAGGTAGCGCAGAATTATTGTGTACATATAACATGTGCTATCTGCCATCAGGGGGGATCAAGGGACGTGTTTTGGGGGAGCAAGCCCTTCCTCAACGCTACTTTATAATTGAGGAAGGGGTTGCACCTCCAAAACGCGTCCATTGATCTCCCGTGATGGCAGATAGCATATGTTGGCACACTGTGTGCATCCTCCAAATTTGGCTTTTCAAAACATTGCAAAAATATTTAAAAGATTGGACCACAATCCAAAAAGTGATTTTGTGGGGTTTTAAATTTGCCCCAAAACATCAATGATGTTATTATTTTTTTTAATAACATCATTGATTTTTTGCTGTATGTTTTGCAGTTCGACATTACACCCCATGATCTCCCCGATCAGGATCTGGGCACTTTCTGATGTGAAACGTTCTGGATACCTCACATCATGATCACCTAAAAAGAGAGAAAGAAAACAAAAACAGGTATCAAAAATCTGCCACCATCCATCTCTTTTACCTGAGCCTGTGGTCGCAGACACTCACCTGTTGTGGTGCCAATCTCCACCACATCTTCTTCCTCCTCCTGCTCTTCTTGTGTTGGTATTAGTTCCCCTTCTTCCAGAGGTGGGGGTCTGTGGTCTCCTCGGATGAGGGGTGTCCTCCGAGTCTTTTCTCCCCTATGTAAAACAAAAATGGTATAATTAGCACACAGATATTTGATGGCAGAACTAGAAATAGGAAACATTGCTTGGAAGTGGTGTAAAATTGTCTATTTTAGCCGAGTTCCAAGATGTATTTTTTTTATTGGCCTTTGTCAAGCTGCAATACTTTACCTGTTTAGTACAAGCTTCACAGATGGAGACCCTCCTATAGTATACACTGGAGCACCTGTGTGGCCCCCTAATAAAAATGGTGTTCTTGTGTCCCACACTAGTGCTCCAGTGTCCAGATGTGAAAACAGCTGCTCAGTGTCCTCTCCTTACACACAATCTAGTTGGCATTTCATTCTAGTAACAAACCCATCTACACAAACAACTATTTGGCATCCAAGTAGGCCCAAAAAAAATGTGGGAAAATGCATATGGCCTAAACAATGGTGTTTTAGAGGCCGAAAGAAAAATGTTTGATACAAACGAATAATGGGCCCATGAACATTAAAGTTGCCCTTTTAAACGTTACAATTAATAAAAGCATATGGAGCAGCACGAACGCAATAAAGACAGAAAGAATAGGAACACAGCACAACTACTTACTTTTTTTCAGCACTCTCCGGATCTTTCGGTACTGCTCTGGCTCTCTCAATTTCAGGTCTGACCACTGCTTCCTGAGCTGATCTTTCGATTGTCATACCCCGAAATTCTTCTGCAGACTTTTGATCACTTTCGCCATGATCTTGGCCTTTCTGATATTGGGGTTGGGGTAAGGCCCATACTTTCCCTCATAGTCAGACTTCTTCATGATGTCGACCATCTCCAACATCTCCCCAAAGGACATATTTGTGGCCTTAAAATGTCTCCTTCTGGATCGGGACGTGTCCGGATCCGGGCTTTCCTCCTCCTCCTCCTCGTTCCTGCAATTAGCACGCACCTGCTGTGACTCCGCCATGTGCTCTTCCCCCACTGCGCCAAACGAAAAGGGGCGGGGAATAGACTAGAAAGAACGTCAGGGGCGGGCGGAATTACATGCATGCGCAGTGTGTATAAAGCGTAACATGCGTGCGTATTACATACGATCTGTGAGCGGAGGAAGGAGCATTGGACGCGCCGATCGTAAGAACGAAGGTAAGAGACAAACTTGTGCCTATACTGCTTCTACATTGAAGACTATATTGTAACAAGATTAGGAGAGTTTTGTCTGACATTAGGCTTTGTCTTGTGTTGTGTCTTGCAGTGAACATGGATATCTTAGTGAAAGACAATGACTTCATGTCAGTATTCATAGATATCTTAAGGGAGCTGCCCTGTCTGTGGGAGATTAAACACCCCCATTTCAAGAACCAAGCAAAGAGGAAGGCAGCACTGGAGCAATTGTGTGAAATTGTGAAGCAGGTGATCCCCACGGCAGACATCACCTATTTAAAGATCTTCATTGGTGGCCTGAGGAGCACATATGTAAGGGAGCGCAAGAAGGTCCTAGATTCACAGAGATCCGGAGCAGCAGATGACATCTATGTCCCCAGATGTTGTACTACGACAGGCTGCATTTTCTGGCAGGCCAGACTGAACCCAGGCCATCCCTCTCCAGTCTTCTTTCCACGCTTCCTTCCCCCACCGGCTGAGGCTTCTGACGCCCAACCTGGGCCTTCCAGGCCACATGTGGAGGAGCCCAGATTGAGGCAGGTATAGCATTCCTCTAAATATTTCTGCTTGTCCAATCAATGATGTTAACTAGATGTTAGTTTGGAGTACTAATTTAGGATTGTGATTGATGAAGCAACAACTAAAACCATGTCCCTTTTTCATACACAGGGAAGTCTCAGCCAGGAGGTGGCCAGGCCGAGTCGGCTGGCTGATCTGCAGGTCCCTCCACCCCTTCTGAAAAGAGAAAGTGGCAGTAGGAGGAGTGCCCTAGAGGAGGCTACCGGAGGACTCTTTTGGAGTGCTACAGAGGTCCTGGGAGCACGACAGACTGTGGAGGAGGACATTGCTGCCATCATTGCATATAAAATGCAGAGGATGGAGGAGGGACAACAAGTCTTGTGTGAGGCGCTCATATTGGAGGCTCTTAACAAAGGTATGAGGGGCCAAATAACAGCTCAGACACACCTTTGCGATGGTCCTCCTCCTCCTCCTGCAGGTCCTCCTCCTCCTCCTCCCTCTCCTCCAGGTCCTCCCAGTCCTCCTCCAGGTCCTACTCCTCCTCCTGCCACATCTCCAACTGCACAGCCACAGCCCGGAATGAAGCGTGAAAGGAAGACCAGAAAGTGAGGACCCTGGATCCAGTCTGGTCGGCCAAAAAATGCAGCCTCTTGTGGTACCACAGCCTGGGGACACACATGTCATCTGCTGCTATCCGGATATCTGCGAATTCTGGACCAGACTGTCCTCCCTTACATATGGACTCCTCAGACCACCAATTTTGATGTTCAAGAATTGATATCTGCCGTGGGGGTCCCAGGCTTCGCTAATTTCTCATGTTGATCCAGTGTTGCCTTTCTCTTTGTTTGGTTCTGATCCCTTAATAAAGGATTTTTGTTTTGAATTATACTCTCCTATGTGTTTTACTTCAAAAAGGACAGTTTGTTTGTGAGGATTCAGGTACATTGCAAATATACAATGTGAAATGAACAAGGGACACCAACAACAAACAATCTCCTGGAGATTAAATAATACAAAATAATAATGGTGTTGGGGTAACTTGACACACAAAACACACACAAAAATATTCTGGAGTAAAAATAAAAATAACATTGAACAAAGATCAGCCTTTGAAAAAATACAAACATTAAATAAAAAAAAAAGGCTTAAAATCCCAAAAAATTAAATAAAAAAATAAAAAATTATGTCAGATGTGACAACTAATAACAATATATTCAGGGAATCCCAATAAAAAAACAAAAATAAAACTTTGTGAGAAGTGTGTGTGAATATGAGCAGCAAAACTACTTAATTCTTGTCACATTATAAAGAAGAAGAGAGTGCGCTGTATTAAACCATTTTTAACATTGCAGCGTGACGAAAGTGCTGTATCCATTGCGAACGCTAAGTTTACCAGAACGAGCTGTTCCGTCTTGGAATTTCTTCTGAGCATGCGTGGCACTTTGTGCGTCGGAACAGGCCACACACGGTCGGAATTGACGCGATCGGATTTTGTTGTCGGAAAATTTTATCTCCTGCTCTCCAAAATCCGATGGAAAATGTCCGATGGAGCCCACACACGGTCGGAATTTCCGACAACACGCTCCGATCAGACATTTTCCATCGGAAAATCCGACCGTGTGTACGGGGCATTAGAGCACAGGAACTAGCCCTGCTGCAAAGAATTGCACCAAAAATTGTAATTACATGCCCTTGTTAAACAGGGGCTTAAAAATTGGGCCTTAGGCACTGGTGGCGGTGCCCAGAACCAAAAATGTCCTTACAAGCTATCAGCATGATCATTGAAGAGGAAAAGGATAATTACTCAGCATAACAGGATAGTCACTCAGCATCAGCATAGGCAGTCTTTGAAGGGATCTGACATTTCAAAAAAAATATACGGTTACATCAGCATCAGGTGCTTGGTAGCTGGTGGTGATCCAAGACTGATTCATTTTTATGAAGGTCAGTCGATCGACCGAGTCGGTGGACAGACGCACCCTGTGATCAGTTACAAAGCCTCCAGCAGCACTGAATGTGCGTTCCGAAAGAACGCTGGATGGAGGACAGGCCAGTAGCTCAATTGCATACTGTGCAAACTCTGGCCAGTGATCCATCCTTAAGACCCAGTAACCCATAGGATTTTCGGTGGGAAAGGTGTCCAAGTCAGATCTTGCCCCTAGGTATTCCTGCACCATGTAAAACAGACGCTGGCGATGGTTGCTGGAACCAATCATACCTTGGGGCTGCTGACTAAAAAATTGTCTGAACGCATCGGTCAGATGGCCACCTTCTCCACCGCTCCTTCTGTGACTGACCGAAGCCTCAGCAACACATTGTCCAGAAACAGGAGTTTGTAACCTCCCAGTCTCTGGGAATGTGTTGCAAAGACCTTTCTGCAAGGTCTCCAGAAGATGTTTCATCCTCTGCTCCCTCTGCAACAGCAAGATAAGGTCCGCAACCTTACCCTTGTAACGTGGATCAAGGAGGGTTGCCAGCCAGTAACGACCCCCCTCCTTGATACCACGAATACGAGGATCCCTCCGCAGGCTTTGCAGGATCAGGGAGGCCATACAGCGTAGGTTTGCTGAGGCATTCGGTCCGGAGTCCTCTGGGTCACTAAGGATGACATGGTCCGCAGCCACCTCCTCCCAGCCACGTACAAGGCCATGTGATCCCTTAAAGACTGCTGCTGATGCTGAGTGCCAGGCTCCACCTCCATACTGACACAATCCTCCTCCTCTTCCTCCTCCTCCTCCTGCTCCTCATCCTCTTCCTGTGTGATTGGCGGGCATGCAGGAACACTGTCTGGATAAAGGGGGCCTTGAGAGCTAAGGAAGTCCTCCTCTTCCTGCCTCTGTTCTGCCTCAAGTGCCCTGTCCATTATTCCATGCAGCGTGTGCTCCAACAGGTGGACAAGGGGGACAGTTTCACTGATGCATGCACAGTCACTGCTCACCATCCTTGTGGCCTCATCAAATGGTGACAGGACAGTGCATGCATCCCTGATCGTGGCCCACTGGCGTGGGGAAAAAAAACAAGCTCCCCTGACCCTGTCCTGGTGCCATAATTGCACAGGTACTCATTGATGGCCCTCTGCTACGTGTGCAGCCACTGCAGCATGGCCAACGTTGAGTTCCACCTGGTGGGCATGTCACAGATTAGGCGGTTCTTGGGCAGGTTAAACTCCTTTTGGAGGTCTGCCAGCCGAGCACTGGCATTATATGACCGGCGGAAATGCACACAGACTTTCCTGGCCTGCCTCAGGACATCCTGTAAGCCCGGGTACCTGCCCAAAAACCGCTGCACCACGAAGTTAAGGATGTGAGCCAAACAGGGCACATGGGTCAGTTGTCCCTGTCGGAGGGCAGAGAGGAGGTTGGTGCCATTGTCACAAACCACCATTCCTGCCTTAAGTTGGTGTGGCATCAACCACCTCTGAACCTGCCCCTGCAGAGCTGACAGAACCTCTGCCCCAGTGTGGCTCCTGTCCCCCAAGCACACCAGCTCAAGCACCGCATGGCATCTTTTGGCCTGCGTACTTGCGTAGCCCCTTGAATGCCTAAGGAGCACAAGGACAAAGCACAGGAAGAGGCCATGGAGGAAGAAGAGGAGGAAGGGGGTGGAGGAGAGAGGTGTGTCACAATCATTAGTAGTGGCATTTTGGAGGTGTGGTGGCAGAACAACCTCCAACACTACTGCACCTTGTCCTGCATCCTTCCCAGATGCCAGCAGAGTAACCCAATGCGCCGTGAAACTTAGGTAACATCCCTGTCCATGCCTGCTGGACCATGAGTCAGTGGTAATATGCACCTTACCGCTGACTGCCCTGTCCAGCGAGGCCAAGACATTGCCTTCCACATGCCGGTAGAGAGCCTTCCGTGAGAAAAAGTGGCGTTTGGGTACCTGCCACTGAGGAACCGCACATTCCACAAACACACGGAAGGGGGCAGAGTCTACCAACTGAAAAGGTAGCAGTTGAAGTGCTAGCAATTTTGCTAAACTAGCATTCAACCGCTGGGCATGTGGATGGCTGGGAGCGAACTTCTTTCAGCGGTGCAGCAGCTGGGGCAGGGAAATTTGTCTGGCACAATCTGACGTCGGTGTACCGAAAGCAGATTGCCCACAAGTACTTGGCTGTGACACACCTAATTCTACACCTTCATTCCTCTCAGTGCAGGTCTCAGAGAGTACTGAAGGTATAGTGGGGTTGGAGATCTCAGCTGGTGAGGAGCAAGGAGAGGTCCTCTTTGTTCTTTGGTGTGGGTCTTTTAGATACGCTTGCCAACGAACTGCATGGCAGGTCAACAAATGTCTGGTCAAGCATGTGGTGCCCAAGCAGGAGATGTTTTGGCCACACGAGATACGCTTCTGACATATGTTGCAAATAGCAGCGGTGCGATCTGATGCACTCATCTCAAAAAAGGCCCACACCAAAGAACTTTTAGAATAACGCGCAGAGACAGCAGCGCCCTGCACATGCGGAGCTTTGCGGTGTGATACAGTCAGTGTGCTGCTCTTAGGCTGGCCCCTGGAGGGCATCTTGCCTCGTTGGTGATGTGCCTCCTCCTCCTCCTCTCTCCTATCAGGCACCCACGTTGAGTCAGTGACCTCATCATCCCCTCCCTCCTCATCACTGGAGCAAACCTGGCAGTATGCTGCAGCAGGGGGAGCATGACTGCCAGATTGCTATCCTTCTTGGGCACCCCCTCTGTCCGTGCTCACGTTACTGCCTTCATTTAGCTTAATATCATCATCAGAGCCTTCTAAACGCTGGGCATCCTCCTGGAGCATGTACCCAACACTGTGGTCAAACAGTTCAAGGGACTCCTCAGGAGGACATGGTGGGGCTAGGGAAGGAGTAACTGATGCCATTGAGCTGAGGGAAGAGGCCGCGTTGGCAGCTGCTTTGCCAGACAAAGTACCCTGAGCATTAGTGAGAGAGGATGAGGAGGATGAGGACGGCTTGGTCATCCACTCGACCAAGTCTTCCTTGTGACTGTCTGCCTCTCCTTGTTGGCCTTCCAGACACACTAATGGCCTGTAGCTGCACTAAGCTGGGATATATATATATATATATATATATATATATATATATATACTGCAGCTAGCAAAATCAACTGCCTGCCTGTAGTATGAGAACACCACCAACCTTCTACAGGTAGCTTTAGCTGTACACTGTGCAGAGGTAGCACTACACTAACGTGTAAATAATTTAGCTGCCTGCGGTATAGGATAGCCTGATAGTGATAGGATCAGGAAAATCCCACCAACCTTCTACTTGTAGCTTTAGCTGAACACTGTGCAGAGCTCGCAAAAAACTAACTTGTAGCTTATTTAGCCGCCTGCGGTAGTGATAGGATAAGGAAAACACCACCAACCTTCTACAGGTAGCTTTAGCTGAACACTGTGCAGAGTTCACAAAAAACTAACTTGTAGCTTATTTAGCTGCCTGCGGTAGTGATAGGATCAGGAAAACACCACCAACCTTCTACAGGTAGCTTTAGCTGAACACTGTGCAGAGGTCGTACTACACTAACTTGTAGTTTTAGCTGAAGACTGTGAGGAGGACGCACTACACTAACTTGTAGCTTTAGCTGAACACTGTGCAGAAGTGGCACTACACTAACTTGTAGTTTTAGCTGAACACTGTGAGGAGGATGCA